>NC_138031.1:11310173-11728413 GCF_964106645.2 Podarcis pityusensis | reverse complement strand
CACTTTGAGCTTCTGCGCCTGCGCGAGCGGCGAAACCCGGAAGTAACCCTTTCTGGTACTTCCGGGTCGCTGTGGGACGCAACCTGAAAACGCTCAACCTGAAGCAAATGTAACATGAGGTATGACTGTACTGAAGCCGCAAAGAGATAGAGGGAAGTCACCTAATATTGCAGGAATTCAAACTAGTTTTCCGGGACATAAGAAAGTGACTGTAAAGAAAGGAAGGAAAGAAGGATTACAAATGTATTTATTTCTGAGAACCTGGCTGATAGAATATTCAAACTATTGTTTGTACCCTTTGAACAATTTTGTGTACTGGACTGATTCTTTTTCGTTTTTTATTTATTTATTTACCACTCCCTTTTTCTTTTTCTTTTTTATATTTTTACTTTTTCTGTAATTTTTCTTTTTCTTTTTGGATACTTGGATGTAATGTTAAATTCATGCTTTCTATGTATTTTTTTAAAAATGCAACAAAGATAACTTAAAAAAAGAAAAAAGAAAACACACCTGCTCTGCCCTTGTTTAAACTGAAGTTTACTTGCTTTCCTTTTATTTTTATTTTTTTGCACGGAACAAATACTCATAGCAGATTGATGGGCTGCTTTTTCTTTTAATGCTGTTTTAACGTAACTCTGAAAGCCAGAGCGCAATGAAATTATTGTAAGGGCATATTGTATTCAGCTCCAGAAATCATTGCTTTTATGTTGCGTCAAGTCTCTGCTCCAAAAGCATCAGATTTATACTAATGCCAAAGACGGCTAATGGAACTCTTTTTTTATGATTGTTATTTCAAATTTGGGGCTTAGCAGAACTCATCCTCCAGACATATTGACTATGTGAGATATGTATCTAGGAGAAGCCTTATTAGGAGCAAACAGCCTTGGTCATTTCAGGTTTTCCCAAGACAAATTACGTTAAAGGCATGCCTGCTTAGCGTTCGGATTGGGCCTTGAACAAAAAGGAGCAGAGAAGGAGCGGATTCTCTTCATAAAGAATTGCTGGTGGACTATAGCTCAAGAATGGGAAGTAATTGATGCTTGTTTGCTGTTAATCCCCATTGGTGAGGGTTGCCACCTTTATTCTAGCAAAATACAGGACAGGGTGCGTTGGCTGGGAGACATCCCTCCCCCCAAAAAAAATCTGGTGCTGAAGTGACTTCAAAGCAATCCATTACAATCTACTGCAGCCTATCTGAATGGTCCTTCTGGAATTTGTCACGCACACATCCTGGAGAAGAGTGACTAGTGGGGTGCCACAGGGTTCTGTCTTGGGTCCGGTCTTATTCAACATCTTTATCAACGACTTGGATGATGGACTCAAGGGCATCCTGATCAAATTTGCAGATGATACCAAACTGGGAGGGGTGG
Source organism: Podarcis pityusensis (assembly GCF_964106645.2). Classification (NCBI taxonomy): domain Eukaryota; kingdom Metazoa; phylum Chordata; class Lepidosauria; order Squamata; family Lacertidae; genus Podarcis; species Podarcis pityusensis. Next base: position 11,727,043 of record NC_138031.1, on the reverse strand, counting down.
CTAACACCCCAGAGGACAGGATCACACTTCAAAACGACCTTGACAGATTAGAGAACTGGGCCAAAACAAACAAGATGAATTTGAACAGGGAGAAATGTAAAGTATTGCACTTGGGCAAAAAAAATGAGAGGCACAAATACAAGATGGGTGACACCTGCCTTGAGAGCAGTACATGTGAAAAGGATCTAGGAGTCTTGGTTGACCACAAACTTGACATGAGCCAACAGTGTGACGCGGCAGCTAAAAAAGCCAATGCAATTCTGGGCTGCATCAATAGGAGTATAGCATCTAGATCAAGGGAAGTAATAGTGCCACTGTATTCTGCTCTGGTCAGACCTCACCTGGAGTACTGTGTCCAGTTCTGGGCACCACAGTTCAAGAAGGACACTGACAAACTGGAACGTGTCCAGAGGAGGGCAACCAAAATGGTCAAAGGCCTGGAAACGATGCCTTATGAGGAACGGCTAAGGGAGCTGGGCATGTTTAGCCTGGAGAAGAGGAGGTTAAGGGGTGATATGATAGCCATGTTCAAATATATAAAAGGATGTCCCATAGAGGAGGGAGAAAGGTTGTTTTCTGCTGCTCCAGAGAAGCGGACACGGAGCAATGGATCCAAACTACAAGAAAGAAGATTCCACCTAAACATTAGGAAGAACTTCCTGACAGTGAGAGCTGTTCGACAGTGGAATTTGCTGCCAAGGAGTGTGGTGGAGTCTCCTTCTTTGGAGGTCTTTAAGCAGAGGCTTGACAACCATATGTCAGGAGTGCTCTGATGGGGGTTTCCTGCTTGGCAGGGGGTTGGACTCGATGGCCCTTGTGGTCTCTTCCAACTCTATGATTCTATGATTCACACATACACATGAGTTTGTAAATCTCTCTGTGTTTGGCTACCCAGAGCTTAAATATATGACCTTTCACACACCTTTCAAAGACATGCATTTGGAGAGGATCCCCAACTTGGCACAGAAAGAGAGAGAGAGAGAGAGAGAGAGAGAGAGAGAGAGAGAGAGAGAGAGAGACCTGAAATACAGTGGTACCTTGGGTTAAGAACTTAATTCATTCTGCAGGTCCATTCTTAACCTGAAACTGTTCTTAACCTGAGGTACCACTTTAGCTAATGGGGCCTCCTGCTGCCACCACACAATTTCTCTTCTCATCCTGAAGCCAAGTTCTTACCCCGAGGTACTGTTTCTGGGTTGGCGGAGTCTGTAACCTGAAGCATCTGTAACCTGAGGTACCACTTTAATCTCCCAGGACATTCTATACAAGATCTCAAAGTAGCTGTTTTACTACAAAGGAATTTCAGAAATAGACTGGAAAGAGAAGCTGCTGAATTGCAACTCATTACCAAACTTAAAACCATGGAGAAACCTGGTTTGAACAAAGACATTGGATTCTTATCCCATTATACATGACTAAGCCATTTCTCACCTTCTCACCCCTTGCCTTTTCCTGTAAGACCCATTACAGTCGTTAAGAGTCGTCAGCAGGCTCATCCCAGCTATCTGCCAATCTCCCATTCCCACCACCCTTCTGAGTAATACCCCTCCCCACCTTCTCACTATATAGAAGGATCTGGCAACTTCTGTTTCAGTGTATCTGAAGAAGTGTGCTTGCACACGAAAGCTCATACCAAGAACTAACTTAGTTGGTCTTAAAGGTGCTACTGGAAGGAATTTTTTTATTTTGACTGAGGTACCACTGTACAGGACAAAACTGTCTCAATACAGGACATAGCATTTTACGTTGAAATGCAGGACAATCCTGTTATACAGGACAGGTGGAAACCCTATGGTACTGTGGATTACTGTCCCAAGCATTTGCTAACCTTCACTTTCCCTGAGAACACTTTCTGGATCACAGAATGGTTTGTAGGCACAAGGCACAGCTCAGCACCTGAAGCCCAGAGCAGTCTTGAGACTGAAAAATGCCTGGATGGATGATTGCGTAGCGCAGTCCTTTTCAACATGCTACCTTCCAGATGTTGTTGGACTACAACTCTCATCATCCTTGATCATGGCTGGGGCTGATTGGTCTTGCAGTCCAACAATATCTGAACTTGGCATGATGATCTAGGAGTCCTGCCCCCCAGCTGCTTTAGGGCTGCCATATGTCAGCTCAACAACAAGAACATGCGTGTGATTTAGAACAGAAAAAACAGCTAGAGGGGAAAGTATCAAGAAGACTATCTTCCTAATTGTCCTTAAGCCTAGTGCTTCATCCTTTCCCACAAGAGGGAATGGTCACCATCCATTAGCGCAGGGGCTGCTAATTCTTTTAGGCTCCTGGGCACATTTGGATTTTTGACATTTGGATGCCACTCTCTGGAAGGACAGATCCTGAAGCTGAGGCTCCAATACTTTGGCCACCTCAGGAGAAGAGAAGACTCCCTGGAAAAGACCCTGATGTTGGGAAAGATGGAGGGCACAAGGAGAAGGGGACGACAGAGGATGAGATGGTTGGACACTGTTCTCGAAGCTACCAGCATGAGTTTGACCAAACTGCGGGGGGCAGTGGAAGACAGGAGTGCCTGGTATGCTCTGGTCCATGGGGTCACGAAGAGTCGGACACGACTAAACGACTAAACAACAACAACTCTCTGGTCACTTCTCTCCTTTCTCTGCAAGATCAACCCTTCCAAGGGAAAAGAGGGAGAGAGAAAGCATGCGCACACATGCACACACTTCCAAGGGATCTGGAAAGATGCTAGATTTAAATAGAATTCATCTGAGTCTTGGCAAGCACATAGATCTGAAACAGGAAGTGGGAAAGAGTGTCAGTCTTCTAACTTCCTCCTTCACCTCTATGCACTTTTCAAGGGAGAGGAAAGCAACCGGCATCACAACTTCATGACCAAAGAGGCAGTGTGTGTGGGTTGTGGGCACCACACCCCTGCCTTAACAAAGTGATGCAATCACAGACACCACTGGGATAAATTACCCTGTCTCTGCTGAACTCAACATCTGGGGCACAGATAAACCCCCCCCCCCAAATTGTGTCTCACAATAAAGACCATTTATATCCACCTCTGCTTTGGGATTTGATTCATTTGGAATGTGTTGCAATGCTGGGAAAGACAGATGAAGAACTGAGAACCTAGATCAGGACTCGTTTATCCGGCCTACGGTGACCCCAGGCGCTGCGCGGCTACCCAGTTCCGGGTCGGAGGAGCACCGGAAATAGCTTTTGCGCATGTACAAGCATTATTTGCGCATGAGCAAGCGTTATTTCCGGTGCACATCCGGGTCGGACGAGGCCCGTGCACATGCGCACAAGCTATTTCTGGTGCTCCTCTGACCTGGAAGTGCGCCGGAAATAGCGTGTACGCACGTGAATGGGCACGCACTCCCCCACCCTCTGGCCCGCTGCGCGATCGGCACTGGAGACACCGGCCCGAGACGTGTTAAGTTTGTTGACCCCTGACCTAGATTAGAGAGAGAGAAAGAGAGAGAGAGAACAAAACTGCATAGAGAAGGATACTTTTTCTCCCTAATCAGTCTTTCTTTAAGGTTAATTAGACATCCAATTATTGAAGGTCATAAAATTCTCCCGGTTGATATTTCATTAATTGCTCCAAATGGCAGCCATTAGTCGGAAGGCAATTGCTAAGGAGCCACTGTGGATATTTTCCACTTATGGGGAGAATGTGAAATAAAGAATAACCCTTTGCCTTACCTGTTGGCCGTGGTAAAATACAGCAAGCAGAAACATGGCCATGAGGAGCAAGGAGGCTTCCTTTGTCCCCAAAAAGTCTGTGCTAGAAAAAAGGTGGGGGAAAAAAGAAAGAGTAGGAATCGCAAAGGTTCAAATACAAAGAAATAAAATAAAAGACCCACTGTGTAGGGTCCAAACGCAGTAAAAAGGTTAACCTTTATCACAGTGGAAGCATCTATCTTGAACTAAGGCTGCCAGGGCCAAACCCACTGTCTGCTTAACTGCATAGCGTGAAGTTACATATCTTGCATTATTGCTATTATTAGTTATTAAATTTGTACCCTACCCTTCATCCAAAGATCACAGGGCAGTCCGCAATATAAAAATACAAAATGAGAACACAAAATGCACAATAAAACAAAACAACAACACCAAACTCAGGGGAGCCCAATTCTTACTGGGAAGGCAGCGTGCGAGGCTGATCTCTTCATTCCCCACTGTGGCTAGAACAGAGATTTCTGCACAGTGCTGGATTTACATATAAGCTCAACAAGCTATAGCTTAGGGCCCCATTCTCTTGGGGGGTCCCCCAAAAAATTAAAGGAAAAAACCTGGATGTACATTTCCAAAATATAAGATAAAAAACTAATAAAACAAAACCTACATACAGCAACAGTGTTTTGTGTTGTGGAGGCTCCTATGATATAAGTAATGGGCCCCGCCTGCTAGCCTGCTCCCTAAAATATCACTGGCTTGCTCATTTCTATATATAGGGTGCCTACATTCTGCATGGACTGGTTGCATGGCAACATGGGCAAATGGCTTGAGATACCTATGAGGTCCATAAATTACTATATAGCATATATTCAACACAAAAGCAGCAACAATTTGTTGTTGATAAAGGACAGCTGGACATATAAAGCGTCCCATTACCCTCAGTAGCTTAGGGCCTCATCAAACCTAAATCTGGCCCTGTTCCTGCACTAGGTAGGCATAGAAGCTTTAGGGGAGAAACCTCAAAACCTCTAAGTGGTTGGCATCAAATGTCCTATCAATATTAAAGTAGGGTTACCAGATGTTATGTACTGAAGTTCTCACCCTGGGCCAGCAGGGGGATACTGTAAATAGTTTTCACTTAGGTCCACATATGCAAATAAGGGATTGAAAGTGACGTTCAGTGATTGGATAGTTACAGAAAATTGTTACAGTTGCGTGGTAGTGGAGCTCTATATAAGCAGGCTGGCTGAACCCTTCAGTTCAGTTCTGTTCTGGCCTGTGAATAAACAAGAGCTGTTTGAAGAATCGCTGTGTCGTCTGATATGTTCACCCACTATTTAACACCAGACGTCCCCGTTTCCTGGGGACAGTCCCCAGATTTGCGAATAAGTCCCCAGACAAATTCCATCCCCAGAATGTCCCCGGATTTCATCTAATGTCCCCAGGAAACACAGCAGCGGCAGTCTCAGCAGCCCGGAGCAGTTGGCTCTGGCTGGCTTCAGGAGCTGCTCGGAAGTCCCCGTATGATGGTGGAGCAGGGGCTCTAAGATGAACCTTCTGGGCTGCCTTCACCTTCCCTCCGAAAGGCAGTGTGAAGCCTCACTTCCCAGCTGAGGGATCCCTGCCCCCTCCTGCTTGCACACAAGTAGGAATTGAATTGGGGCTTGTTATGTACTGAGTTGAATAGGATCCAAAATGCAACAGTCTGATTGGTCCTAGAACAATAGGATTCAGAATGCAGCAGTCTGATTGGTCCTAGAACAATAGGATTCAGAATGCAGCAGTCTGGTGGTCCACTGGAGCCACCCAATCCAACTCCAGGTGGAAGTGAATCCGCAACCTGATTGGCCTACAGGAGAATCCCAGAATTAGCCCATCACATGGGGCCCATTGTGTAAATAATGTATATAAAGCAGACATTTCGGGGGAACTTCCATTCCTCCTCACTACTCTGAGCTGAATAAAGAGCATGAAATCCACACTCGACTCCGAGTATATTTCAGGGCTGCTCCGATGGAAAGGGAGGCATCGCGCTACCCGAGCCTCATCACTGCCGCTGCTCTCGGCCTTCCTTCTCCACCTTCCCCATGCCTGACCCACCGCGCATTGCTTCCCCACCACCACCAAAGAACCAACAACTCAGGGGCTGCCCAGGCTCATGGAGAAAGGAGATAGAAGCCCTGGAGGAAGGGGAAATGTGGCGATTGAGGTCAAGGCGGTGGCGGCCCTTCTGCCACCGCCATCGCTGCAGCATCAACATCCCGAATGTGGAGTGATTAATTAATTAATTAATTAACTAAAGTGTCCCTGGATTCACTGAAAAAAAATCTGGTAAAGGTAAAGGGACCCCTGACCATTAGGTCCAGTCAAGGTGGGGAGCTCTCATTTTGACTGCTTCCCTTGCCCCAAACTTCCTGCTATTGGAAATCTAGCATGTCAGGGAAAAGGGCTCAATTTGGGTTTCTCCCTGGTAAACTAGCTTTCTACACTCAGGGATTTTCTCTGCTAGGGGTCTTTTCAAGTCTGGAATACCCTCTTTTTCCCCTGACCCTCTCCAGCCCTCGTGAGCATATCGTGCTGACTGAAGTGCTGCAGTTCAGGGGAAGGGGGAAAAAAGCTTTGCCATTTCTGCTGGGTATATAAACAGATCCTTACACAACATCCTTTCATTTCTTCAAATAACAAAAGTAAAAATAGCCTTGAGAAATAGAGACCCTTACCCGAGTCATCTCATATCTAGACAAGATAATTCCTTAGTGGTGCTGGGAATATCTCATCAGCTGGAAAACGGATTCATCAGAAATGAAAGAGGGTGTGCTTATTATGGATCCACAAATAGGAAAGCAATACCACGGATGGTTTGAGGTGTCAATCTTTTACTCCTATTACTGTCAAAAAATGCAGCTCTTTTGTCAGCTGCCGGCTAGGCTGTCGCATGGAAATGAGGATGGGGTTCAGGCATCAGGTGTGAATGTCTGGGAGAAGCTAAAGCTGTATTTTCCTCCCTCTCTCACTTTTCTGAACGCAGAATAGTGAGGGCAGAACGAGAAATTGCCTTAATTATGTAGCAGGCAGCTTCAGGCCTTGCTTTTCCTGAAATAATCACAAGCAGAAGGGAACCCAATTCTTTCTGGGAAGGCAATGTGTAGGAAGGCGAGGCTTATCTGTTCACATCCCCCTGCAATCCTCACTCCCCTGCCCCTCTCACAGCTGAGAGCCTCACAAACACAGCCTTGTGAGGAATTGAAGACTACAAAACCCATGATGGAGTGATGGAGTATGGCTGTCAATGAAACACTCATGCACAAGAATTGTAGAGTCCTTCATGGAACTGCCTGGGGCCTTTAATATAAGGTTACCAGATTTTTTTCCAATGAATCCGTGGGACGCAAAAAATATGGTATCTTAAACCAAGTCATCCCATAGGTCCATCTAGCTCAGTACTGTCTACACGGACAGGCAGCAGCTCTGCAGCTTTTCCAGCCCTAACTGGACATGCCAGGGACTGAACCCAGTACATTCTGTATTCAAAGTCTGTGCTCCGGTGCGTAATGGAGGTGAAATAAAAAAATTAAGGTCTTATAGATATAATAAATGTTCATAAATGTACCAAGCAAACAAGTACATAAATATATAAACCACATGTCTGAAGCAGCACAGGAAAACAGCCCTGAAACCATTTTGACTCCCAAACTGACCAAATGATTTCTCTGCAAGGTCAAGGGAAATGGAAAAGCCTCCCCATTGTCTTTTCATTCACAAATCCTGTCTTAAGGGTATGTCTGTGTATGAATAGGGTGAGCCTGTGACCTGGCTCAGGAACTAAGTATTTATCATGACAAAAGACTGGCCAGGCTCCCCAGGGTATCCAATCAAGTAAGCATTAACAGGTAACCTGCCAGACAGGAGGTAAACAACGCACTCAGTTTTCTGCTGTAGACCGCCTTTTCTGTGATGTAGGTATGATGTGTCTGGGGGGTGGTCTTGAGCTACACCCCTTCTGTGATGTATGTATGATGTTTCTGGGGGTGGTCTTGGACTCCAGGGCTGGCAATTCAAAATGTCTATATAAGGGCGGGCACACCTTGGTTCAGGGTCCTCCTCCTTCTCCTGCGTGTGAAGGGGGCACCCTGTTGCAACAGTTCAATAAAGATCAGGCTTACGAGCTGCTTTGCTTCTCAATATTCTCTGTTTGGCCTCTGTTATTTTCTCTGACCGATGGAGAACCTACAAAGGACTCTATAAGGGCTCTTGTGTCCCCCATAAGGGAATAAGGGCAGATTTTCGTTTATTATAGAGGGAAGAGGGGTAATTCAATGCCATCAAAGATCCCGGGCTGCAGGCGTTTAAAGCTGCGTTAAACACTTACTCTCCATTGTGATTGATGTCGTCGTATCGCAGGAACAGCGAAGCGTAAATGGTCTCTGTCAGGAAGCAGTAGATGGCAATCATAATGAGCAGCACCGCGAGCTTGAGGACGGAATTGAGACGGAGGAAAACAGCACACGTCACCATCGCCAGGATGCCGGTGAAGACGAAATACTTTGGAAAGGAGATTGGGATAGGAATTCATTTCAGCTTCCAGCGCTCATGAATCTGCATTTCGTTCCCCCCAACTCTGGCTGTCTATTTCCAGGCTGCTACTGTTGGCCATACTTGCAGCCCGGGTTGGAAAGTCCTCTGGGAAGGATTCTTCATTAAATTATCTTGCCATTGATATATAATTTTATGGTATTACTCTGAAAAAAAACTGGTGTTATGAGCCATCAAGCCTCAGAAATACACTTTTTCCAAAAAGTTTCCACAATTTCGGCCACTGATGTAGAATTGCAGCCTCTGATCATTATCACATGTCTGTATATCACCTCTCCGTATATATGGTCACTCAGCTCCACTATGGACTCTGTGAGGCAGGTTATGCTGGGCTACCCAATGAGCTTGACGGCTGATATTTCCCTACTCAAAGGCCAACAGTCTATTAAACCACACTGGTTTCAACCAGTAAGGAGGCAGTCCTATAGCAAGATCTGCAGTTTGGACATGGCAGAACTTCGGTTGAGCTTGAGCTGGGGCCTGTGTAAGTCCCCAGTGTGGTGTAGTGGTTAAGAGCAGTGGACTCGTAATCTGGTGAACCGGGTTCACGTCTCCGCTCCTCCACACGCAGCTGCTGGGTGACCTTGGGCTAGTCACACGTCTTTGAAGTCTCTCAGCCCCACTCACCTCACAGAGTGTTTGTTGTGGGGGAGGAAGGGAAAGGAGAATGTTAGCCGCTTTGAGGCTCCTTTGGGTAGTGATAAAGCGGGATATCAAATCCAAACTCTCCGTCTTCTTCCCCCCAAAGTGGTGTTCTGAGACTTAAGCTGGATCCTAACTCTGTTCAGCTCAGCCACGCGACCTGAGGGAAAAAGGTGGTGCAAGCCAACCTCTATTTTAAAGGCTTGCTTTGTGTCTGACAGGTTTGGAGCTCCAGAACAGGGTTTGGATCTAGTGTACAGTGGTATCTCTGGTTAAGAACTTAATTCGTTCTGGAGGTCTGTTCTTAACCTGAAACTGTTCTTAACCTGAGACACCACTTTAGCTAATGGGGCCTCCTGCTGCTGCCGGGCCACCGGAGCACAATTTCTGTTCTCATCCTGAAGCAAAGTTCTTAACCTGAAGCACTATTTCTGGGTTAGCGGAGTCTGTAACCTGAAGCGTATGTAACCTGAGGTACCACTGTATTTGTAACAAGAACACCAATGTGATCGAGTTAGATGTAGCTCAATGACTAGCAAAGTGGTCGCTGACTTCAGTGATGGGCTGGGGCGGGGGAGACCTCAGCAGTGACAGTCTCTATTGCAGATAGGTAGCCGTGTTGGTCTGCCATAATCAAAATAAAAAAAAATCCTTCCAGTAGCACCTTTAAGACCAACTAAGTTAGTTCTTGGTATGAGCTTTCGTGTGCAAGAAGAAGTGTGCTTGCACACGAAAGCTCATACCAAGAACTAACTTAGTTGGTCTTAAAGGTGCTACTGGAAGGATTTTTTTTAGTCTCTATTGCATAAGCACTCTCTTGTGGAGCCTTGCAATGGGAAGGTTAGTTGTGAATAAAAGCACTGCCCTTCTAAAACAGTCCGCTCAGAATTACCTCTGGGTAGGAGCAAAGGTCCGTTAAATACACAGAAGAGTTGAAAGTCTGGTTCTTAAAGGGCATCGGTTTGTCAAAATCACACCATAGCTGCGGACACAGAAGGAGAAGAATTTTTATTGCAAAAAATCAAGTCATTTATGCATCAATCATATGAGAGTGATTAAATACTGGCTTTGGGTAACACCTGATGTTAGAGTAGACTCACTCAAATCAATGGTTCAACATTGACAAGGGATATTACCTTGTGTGTGTATGTGTATTTTAGTCGATAGGTCCCTTTTTGCCTATCAAAAATCCCTCAAAGTAGCTTAAAAGGTAAAGATAAAGGGACCCCTGACCATTATGTCCAGTCGCGGATGACTCTGGGGTTGAGGCGCTCATCTCGCTTTATTGGCTGAGGGAGCCGGTGTACAGCTTCCGGGTCATGTGGCCAGCATGACTAAGCCGCTTCTGGCAAACCAGAGCAGCGCATGAAAATGCCGTTTACCTTCCCGCCGGAGCGGTACCTATTTATCTACTTGCACTTCGATGTGCTTTCGAACTGCTAGGTGGGCAGGAGCAGGGACCGAGCAACGGGAGCTCACTCCGTCGCGGGGATTCAAACTGCCAACCTTCTGATCGGCACGTCCTAGGCTCTGTGGTTTAACCCACAGCGCCACCTGCATCCCCAACAAAATAGCTTACAACAGAATAATAAGAAATTAAGAAAATAATGAAGCATCACTAGCAAATCTCACTGACAAGATTAAAAATATTAAAATGGCAGGTAAAATAAAAATTCTCATAAGGTTTTGGGCAGAAGGAAGGTGCAACACAGGCCAAGAACAATGGGTGAGTGTCGCCAGCCTCCCTGCTTGGAAGAGTAATGAATCAGAATTGGCGTGGGAAGAGAATTAAAGGATTATTATAATATTACTATTACAATCAATTTATTAATTGCCTTCTACATCAACATTTCAAGGTGATTACCACGATTGTTCATTTCTTAGGGTTTCAGTTTTGTCTTAACTGTATCCACTGGTTTTGTTGTCTTCAACTGTTTTTAATTATTTTATGTGTAATAAACCCTTTTATCCAGGGAGACTCTGTTTGGGTTGGTGGAGCTAAGCCTATACAGTGGTACCTTGGTTTACAACCATAATCCGTTCCGGAGGTCCGGCTGTAAACCAAAAGAGGTTGTAACCCAAGGCGTGCTTTCGCCAATGGGGCCTCCCTCCCAAAATTGGTTGTAATAATAAAAAAGAGGATTGCAGTCCAAAAAAAGGGACATACACTTCTGGGTTTGACATGGTTGTAATCCAAAACAGTTGTAATCCAAAGCAGTTGCAAACCAAAATACCACTGTATGGCTTACCTAAAACTTGGAGAACCTCCGGAACCAAACAGTGAGAACCAATTTCCTGGTCATGAACAGTTTAGATGTCTGAGAAACAGGAACGTGTCAAAGAATTAAGGCTCTTTGCTAATTCAGTCAAATCTGATTTGGGTTATATTTATACATCTTAGTCTATTGGAAGCTAAATTATCACAGCTGACTATATGTAGTTGGAAGATAGATTGGTACTTTATTTGCATTAGCCACTAGACATAGCAATAAGATAAAATATACCAGGGATAGAGCTAAGCAGTTAGCTGTACAAAATACATTTATTTTTTTTATTATAAAAAAGGTAAAGGACCCCCGGACGGTTCAGTCCAGTCAAAGGCGACTATGGGGTGCGGTGCTCATCTTGCTTTCAGGCCGAGGGAGCTGGCATTTGTCCGCAGACAGCTTTCCAGGTCATGTGGCCAGCATGACTAAACCACTTCTGGTGCAATGGGACACCGTGATGGAAGCCAGAGCACACGGAAATGCCGCTTACCCTCCCACCACAGCGATACCTATTTATCTACTTGCACTGGCGTGCTTTCAAACTGCTAGGTTGGCAGGAGCTGGGACAGAGCAACGGGAGCTCATCCCGTCACGGGGGTTCGAAACGCCGACCTTCTGATCAGCAAGCCCAAGAGGCTCAGTGGTTTAGACCACCCGCTTCCCTACAAAATACTTTTATATCAGTACAAATGACAGAATTCATACACGTTCCTTCAGCTGCAGATCAAACATGAGAGCCAATAGGTTTTCTTTTGATTTATTTTCTTAAAAACAAAATGTTAGAAAGTTAATCAAATAATAGATCTTATTCTAACTGCCCCTGCTAAAAAATTTGCAGTTTTTGCTGTTGCTTGGTTATCTTAATCTGCCAAAAGAAAGGACAAGCGACCTGATATGAATAGTAGAAGAGGGGTAAGTAATAACCTCACTCCTCAAATCTTTATAAAGAGTACAGTCTAGCAGTACATGAGCTACTGATTTGATACTGCCATCTCCACACGGACATGAACTGTTTTCAGTGGAATTTTTTTTTAATTCAGCCCTCCAGTATGAGTCTATATGTAGCCGGAAATAGCAACATATACTGAGCAGAATAAAGCAAGAGGATTTTCTTTTTCTTTTAAAAAAGATTATCTTCACAAGGGACAAATCAGGCTCCATGTAATCCCACACTACAGCAGACTGATTTCCCCTGATATTCGACAGCTCTGACTTGTCTCTGTGACAACATTAAAATCCTCCCTTGTATACATGCATTAGAAGCTCCTGCGGCTGAAAAACAAAACAAAAAGCTATCCGTTGAAATAATTCATAAATCTTCTTCCTCTCCCCCAGCCTTGCCCTCTGCCCATCTCCAGACCCTTCCCGACCCCCTTGGGGGCTTACGATGTTGATGATGGCTCCCAGGAAATTAATCATAATCGAGGCAAAGATGATGACATTCCTGGCCAAGTAAGTCTCGTTGATCCAGCAGCACGTTTTCCGGAGCACGAGAGGCAAACATTTATAATCCTCCGCGGTTGTGATTAAGACGAGAGCCGAGTGCAGCATAATCAGGATGGAAAACTGGACGATCATCGGTACCATCCTGAGGAAGGGGAGGAAAAAGAGGATATCGTGAGAATCCATGTCTTGAAAGAGGAATAATAAAATAATAATTTTTTTTTAATTTATATCCCACCCTCCCCAGCCAAAGCCGGGCTCAGAGTGGCTAACAACAATAAAAGTAACACAACGTTCTAAAATCAATTCATTTTAAAATAAATTCAAAATCAAATTCATGGCAACCATTGGGCTAGAGTTTTGTGAGGATTACCAAAGGAGGGGGTCAGACTGTGCCTGGGCCAAAGTCCTGGTGGAACAGCTCTGTCTTGCAGGCCCTGTGAAAAGATGACAAGTCCCGCAGGGCCCTAGTCTCTTGTGACAGAGTGTTCCACCAGATCGGGGCCATGGCCGAAAAAGCCCTGGCTCTGGTCGAGGCCAGCCTAGCCTCCCTGTGGCCCGGGACCTCCAAGGTGTTTTTGTTTGAAGACCGTAAGGTCCTCCGTGGGACATACCAGGAGAGTCGGTCCCGTAGGTACGAGGGTCCTAGGCCGTATAGGGCTTTAAAGATTAAAACCAGCACCTTGAACCTGATCCTGTACTCCACTGGGAGCCAGTGCAGCTGGTATAGCACTGGGTGAATGTGATCCCACGGTGAGGACCCCATAAGGAGTCTCGCCGTGGCATTCTGCATCCGCTGGAGTTTCTGGGTCAGTCTCAAGGGCAGCCCCACGTAGAGTGAGTTACAATAATCCAGTCTGGAGGTGACCGTCACATGGATCACAGGTCAGGGCCAGAGAGATAAGGAGCCAACTGCTTAGCTTGGTGGAGATGAAAAAATGCTGCCTTTGTTATAGCTGCAATCTGCCCCTCCATGGAAAGGGAGGTGTCAAAGATCACACCCAAACTCTTAACGGACGGTGCTGGCACTAATTGTGCCCCTGCATGAGATTTGAGTTGCCCCCCCCCCAATCCCACATCGTCTCGACCCAGCCAAAGGACCTCTGTCTTCGAAGGATTTAACTTCAACCGGCTCCCATGTAACCATCCAGCCCCAGCTTCCAAACATCTGATCAGTGTGTCTGGGGCCGAGTCAGGATGGCCATCCATCAACAGATAGAGTTGGGTGTCATCGGCATACTGATGGCAGCCCAACCCAAAACTCCGGACAAGCTGGGCGAGGGGGTGCAGAAAGATGTTGAGAAGGAGAAGAAGAGTGCTTGGAGGACACAATTTTGGGATATGTGGGAGCAGGGAGTTCAAAGGAGCACGTGAGGCAAAAGCTGGAAGAGGGATAGGGAAGAAGGTAGAGGGCAGAGGAAAATAGCTTGGCGGGAATAAGAATTTAAGGAGAGTTTGCTGGATCAGGCCAATGACCCATCTGGCCCAGTATCCTCACAGAGGCCAACCAGATGACTGGGGAAACCTGGAAGCTGGACACGAGCATAACTGTACTCTGGACAACTCTGATTCCCAGCAACTGGAATTTGGAGGAACTGGTTTAGGATAGTGGTTCTCAATTGGTGCGGGACTTGATATCTTTCCACAGGGCCTGCAAGACAGAGCTGTTCCACTGGGCCTTTGGTTTGGACTCAGTCTGACCCTTATGTTTCCCCTCCCCTTATGGTTTTGATTTATGGGCTACTATTAAAATGAGGCTGCATTTTAAAATGTATTTTAACCCGTATTTTAATAAACTGGTTTTGTTTGTTTGTTTGTTTCCCACCTACATTATGTTTAATTGTAATTTTAATTGATGTTAGCCGTCCTGAGCCCGGTTCTGGCCGGGGAGGGCGGGGAATAATAATAATAATAATAATAATAATAATAATAATAATAATTGATTACTTATACCCCGCCCATCTGGCCGGGCCTCCCCAGCTACTCTGGGGATTTTGTAACAAAATGTGGGGTAATGGAATACCCTTGAAACTAGAGGGGCAGGCGATGGTCGACCTCCGTTCCCCCATTCTCCATAAGCCAATGCCTAACCGCCAAACCTTACAAAGTTGTGACGATTGCGAAGAGGTAGGCAAAAACCAAGTGGCCAGTGCCAATTTGCCAAATGGAAAAAATTCCTACCCGGTCCCCGCCTCAAGACGGGCAACCAACCGAAGTCCAAAGCAAGGCCAAAGGACACTTAAATTAAAGGGAGGGTGGGCGGGTGTTCAGCAGCGCGAAGCAGGTGATTGGCACATGTTGCGCTGCCGTTTTTATACTTTCCCCCACAATCACCCTTCAAAATGATTGGGCAATAGCCCTGGGTGATTGCGGTGCCACGCCGGCGTAAGGGTGATAGCTCCACCCACACCAGGGTGGGGAGGGGGACCAGGTTAAGATTAAGATGATCCCATTTGTAGCTCTGTGAATGGAAGGATGGGAATCTCCTAACAACTCCCAGCACCCTTAACAAATTACATTTCCCAGGATGCTTTGGGGAAGCCATGACTGTTTAAAATGGAATTATACTCCTTCAAATGTACTGTGCATATGAGGCCTGAAACTATTCAGACGGCTGCCTGCAATACCATTCAAGAGAATGCCTTTACCTCGAAGAAGGAAGCAAGCTTTGGATCGCCGTGATAAAGACGAGGACCATGAACGCACACACCAAATTTGACTTGAACACTTCGTCCCTCATTTGGGAATACTGAAATAGAAAAGGGAACACAGAGGGGAAAGAAATAACTTTAGTCTGCTTTGACAGCTCTGCGAAGAGAGCAAGACAGCTTTGCGAGGCTTCTGGGAAATTAGCAAGGCGATCCGGTAAATTAATTAGCTTCCTAGGGTGAGATTTTTAAAAAAATAAGAGTTTTATATATATAGAAAAATCCCCTCAGAAGAAATATGCAGTGGGGGAGATTGTAAATCACCCTCACCAGGGAAGCAAAAGCCGACCGCTCCATCTTGCAACGAACTTTTCCTCGCCTGCTTTTTTCTTTTCGTATAATGAGTCACATTAAAGATGTTTTTTGAAAAGGCAACTTCTGCCACTTAAGCCAGAGGAAGATGCTGCAGCCAAAAGGTTGGGATTGATGGATTGAACGCAAAATGAGCAGCAAGGAAGGAATCCATTTGGTGAGATATCTAGAGAGCAGAGGGGTGTATGTGTTTGAGCTTACAAGATGCAGCCACCACTCACTGGAATCCAGGGAGCTCAGGATTGAACCTTCTGCATGTAAAGCATGTGTTTGACCTGTTCTTTCGGAAGATAGGTAGTGCTAGAGCGCTAGAGGTGATTCACTCCAACAGGTAAAGGGGGCTTATCAGGTCTGGATTTAGGTTTGATGAGGCCCTAAGCTACTGAAGGTAATGGGGCCCTTTATATGTCCAGCTGTCCTTTGTCAACAACAAATCATCATTGTTTTTTGTGTGTTGAATATATACCATATGGTAATTTATGGACTTAATAGATATCTAAAGCCATTTGCACATGCAGAATGTAGGCACCCTATATATAAAAATGAGCAAACCAGTGATATTTTAGGGAGCAGGCTAGCAGGTGTGGCCCATTACTTACATCATAGGAGCCTACACAACACAAAACACTGTTGCTGTATGTACAACACAAAACACCGTTGCTGTATGTAGGTTTTATTTTATTTGCTTTTTATCTTATATTTTGGAAATGTACATCCAGGTTTTTTCCTTTAAATTTTGTGGGGGCCCCCAGGAGAGTGGGGACCTAAGATATAGCTTGTTTAGCTTATACATAAATCCAGTACTGGTACTCTTTTCTATGATCAAGCTGCCTGACTTGAACACTAGGCCAGCTCACGACCTGACGGCAGCTGCGACTGATCTGGAAGTCCTCTGCTCTGGACTTCTATAACTTACATTTCATGTTGGGTCACACTATCCCAGCTGGACCCAGTCTTGGAAAAATAGTTTTTTAACTATTCAGCCGTGAGCTGAATTAGGCCTGCCAGGCATCCTACCAGGCTGTTTTGGTTGAGCGAGACCCACCTGCCCCACACCTGAGGCCAAAGGGGGTTGACAAACAGCTGATAGCTGTGACAAAGTGCCACAGGTGGAACTATGCAAGCCCTGACCACCTTGGGAGGTTGTGGACTCTCCTTCCTTGGAGGTTTTGAAGCAGAGGTTGGATGGCCATCTGTCATGGTTGGCTTAGCTGAGATTCCTGCATTGCAGGGAGTCAAACGAGATGACTCTCGTGGTCCCTTCCAACTCGACCATTCTATGATCAGTTGATTGCCGGGGCTTGCATCTTCGACACTTTGCGAGCCCCAAAGATCAACTGATCATGTGCACGGACGAAAGTGGGTCACTTGATGTCATTGTGATATCCAGCGACTGACAGGTGGACAGCTCCACCCATCTCTCAAACTTGGGCCATGGGGGAGGTAAGGATGTAGAACTCTAAGGCCTTTTCAGAAAGACAGACCAGGCCTGGAAGCAGGAACAGCTGGGTTGGTGTTGTGTACTAGGTGTGTTATTTGCTCCTCAGCCTCAGGGCTGAGGCTTGGACAGGTTCTGGTCCTACTGGATTGGACTGGAGTACACCTATGTTAAAATTTCTGTTTCCAACATTGGTTTGGATCCAGATATGAATCCTCTTCAGACGCTCATCTGTGCAAGTTAAATCGTGGTATCTCCACCCCTCATCCCTGCCACCTTCTCTGTGTTCATCAGGGATGGTCTACAGAGGTTCCAAAACATCTAGGAGCCTCCACAAGTGCAGAATCTTACCCTGCAGTACTTTTGAGTATACGGAGGGTGTGGGGATGAGGGGTCAGAATGCGCACATTCATGTACACTCTCCCTTCCTTGCACCTCAATATAATCCCTCTAAATGATTGTGTTTATAGGGCTATAGGTACAAATAATGCATGACTTGAGACCAGCTTCTTTACATTGATTTCTAGGGGACCTAGATTACTCTGGATTCAACTCACTGTTGAATTATTTACTTATCAAAACTATCTAGGTGATATACAATATCTAGAAAACATGGAAAAGATGGAAAACACGGATCCATATCAGAAACACCCTTCAAAACCAGAACAGAACTGTCATTAAATCTCAAGTCAGGGCATGAACAGAAGAAGGATTGTTAGCTCAGTGGTAAAACATTGGCTTTGCATGCAGAAGCTCTGCAGGTTCCATTCCTGGCATATCCAGGTTGGGCTAGGAATATCTGCAGTCTAAAACCCTGGAGAGCCACTGCTAGTCAGTGCGGTAGGCAACACTAAGCTACATGGACCAATGGTTTGACCTTTCTATGCTTCTAAATACCTTTTGCGCTTGTCAACTGGCTTTCAGTATGATTCCACTTATGAATGTGAAGCTTTTGTCTAACTATCGTGGTGACCAAACCATCATGAACCTGTCCAAAGGTCCTCCTCCTGCCCAAGGCATCTCAACTACTGATAATTTCCATGCCTTGTGGCAATGAATTCAATACATTAACCATATGTTATGTGCAATGCTTCTTTTCATCTGTCCTAAACCTACTGGCAATAAGTTGCACCAGATGACCCTACAGTTGTGATACACCACTTTCATCAACATCAAAAAAGGGTACAAAGGAGGCGGTGGATTTGCATAACATTTTGAAATAATTAGCATAAGTTAAATAGAAGTACAATGAGTGGTATCCAACTTGCACGCCCCATCAGTGCAATGGGATTTCCCCTCCTCTTCTGCACTCTGTTCCTTCCCCCAATCTGCTCTGGAGGGCTGGGGGAACCCCCAAAACAGATTTAGGGGTGGGGTGAGGAGAGGGTGAGAATTCTGTTGGGCAAGCAGAAATCCTTGCTAGCGATGGATACAACCCATTCACCAAGTGGGGAAGGCTACACCCAAGTGATGAGTGTCTCTATTCACTCCATCTTCCACATGCTATTGATGGGCAACTCTCCCGCTTTGTGTTCTTTATCTATAAAATAGTTATGGACCTTCAAATAGAGGATGCTTTCGAGAAACAATTGTTCCCAGTAGGATACGTGGGTACCCGACGCAACACTCTAAATGTTCTGAGAGATGGATGGGTGATATCTGCACCTACTATCTGTACATCATTCATAATTCTACAATAAAATCTCTGGTACATCATAATCCCACGCAGTGTTTAAATTGGAAACTGCCTTGGGTACCTTCACAGGAAGGTAGTATATAAAGACAATAGATATAGAATCTATAAATATTCAGAAGATGGTTGTTTATGAATGATTATTAGGACAACAACAAAACAACAACAAAAACCCATCGCTGTTGGGAAATTAATCGTGTTAACATACCCCAAACACACTGAATGATGACCTCTGTTTTATTGGCAGCTGCTATGCTGGAACGGGAAAATCTCTAGGATCCCAAGGTGTAAGGAAATGAGAAGTCTGTCAAATAGTAAAGTTCAGCCAACTAACTAGAGCCAGTACATGAAGGGACAGCCATAAGATTAGACAGAAATCTAATCTTATGGCTGAGTGGAAACCTTATGTTGACCTTTGGAGGGCCAGACATAATTTTAATAGCAATTGTTTTGCTGCACTGTAATACACTGGGACGCGGGTGGCGCTGTGGGTTAAACCACAGAGCCTAGGGCTTGCCGATCAGAAGGTTGGCGGTTCTAATCCCCACAATGGGGTGAGCTCTCGTTGCTCAGTCCCTGCTCCTGCCAACCTAGCAGTTCAAAAGCACGTCAAAGTGCAAGTAGATAAATAGGTACTGCTCCAGCGGGAAGGTAAATGGCGTTTCTGTGCACTGCTCTGGTTTGCCAGAAGCGGCTTAGTCATGCTGACCACATGACTCGGAAGCTGTACGCCGGCTCCCTCAGCCAAGCGCTGCAACCCCAGAGTCGGCCACGACTGGACCTAATGGTCAGAGGTCCCTTTACCTTTACCTTTACCTGGTCTGAGAGTGAAGGGAGAAGCCAGCTCCCATCCTCTCTGAACAATGGTTGTGCAGGCTAGGGTGAATAACCAGGAATCATGGGAACTGTTGTCCAACAACCTCTAGAGCAGCGGTTCTCAACCTGTGGGTCCCCAGATGTTGTTGGACTATAACTCCCATCATCCCTGAGCTCTGGCCTTGCTAGCTAGGGGTGATGGGAGTTGTAGTTCAACAACATCTGGGGACCCACAGGTTGATAAAGGCTGCTCTAGAGGGACACAATATCCCCACCCCCAGAGCTAGGGCAACATTTTTTTCCTGGCTGTGGTGCATATAAATTGACTAGGAGATGCTTCCCCCACCATTTAGCTCTTTGGACAGATCCTAATCCTATATTTAAAGCACATCCAGTGCACATATAAAAAACATGACTTTCCCCTGCCCCGAAGAATCCTGGGAACTGCAGTTTTCTTCCTTATGGGGGTTCAATTCCCAGCTTCCTTAATAAACTACAATTCCCAGGTTTCTTTGGGGGAAAAGTCATGTGCATTGGACGTGCTTTAAACATATGGTGTGCCAGAGAAAACTGCATTTTTATGCGCCAGCAGGCTCCTGTTTAGATACAGAAGCTAAAGGGGGAAAGCTGGTGACTTTGGACAGGCACTCCCCACCCCCAGGAAAAAATAGCATTGTCAGGCAATGAAAGCTTAATGCAGCCAGTTTACAACGTGGTTCAGCATTAAGTGGTTTGAAGCCTTGTCTTTTCTGATGGGCAAGTACTGGACTGATGCCAAAATAACTTGGCTCCCAAGAAAGCTCTTCTATTATAGACATTTAACCCAGCTAAGCTTTCAATTGCTATTTACGGTTTGTCCTTCTTCTTAAAAAAGAAAAGAAAAAAGTATC
This sequence comes from Podarcis pityusensis, assembly GCF_964106645.2. Classification (NCBI taxonomy): domain Eukaryota; kingdom Metazoa; phylum Chordata; class Lepidosauria; order Squamata; family Lacertidae; genus Podarcis; species Podarcis pityusensis. The sequence goes on along the minus strand of NC_138031.1, from coordinate 11,706,590 downwards.
ATCATTATGATCTGGCCATTGCAAATTGAATTGCAGTCATACAAGGAAGCGGAGAAATTAGATGAGCTGACATGTTTGCAGGTCTGCGGTTATTATCCGTTTCCCGAAAAGAAGAAGAAAAGAAAGCGCTGTTATTTGATTTTCTTCAAGGTTGCTTTCCCTATTCAGCTTGTTTCCAGTATTTTGGAAAATAATGGGATTAAGTGGGCAGGGGGCACTTCCAACCGTGGAGAGTGAGACGCCTTCCGACAAGCAACGCGTCTTGGAAACCCCCACCGAAGCCAATGGGAGCTGTGTTCAGCTGGAAGATGCTTGGACAAGCGATGGGGGAGATGCAACTCTATGAGTCTGCCTACATCAGTCTCACAAGCCCTAAATTAAAGGTGTGTTGCTTCTCATGCTAGGAGGCATTCATGTTTGGAGCAAGGCCTGGAGAAAGATGCTCTGGTGTGAAAGGATTGTGAGCTTCATCCAGTTCCGCTACTAAAAAGCAAACTCCTAGGCTCAGCATACAGTCACGGAAGCACCACATTCAAACTAAGCCCTACCCACTGAAATAAACAGGCCTGAGTCCACGTATGACCATTGTTGGATATCACCCTATCTCCATTGCTCCTAGCTTGGGATTCTAATAATCTGCCAGCAAAATAGCACCCAACATCATACACAAGGGCACCGTTCTATATACCAATCATGGGAAGGAGTGATGGGAGGCAGAGGACTGGAACAACAATTCATTAATGAGAAGAAGTTTACAATAAAATAGAGAAAAATATATATATTATAATCCTGTTTCAAATATCTTTCTCAAGTCTAGCCTGCCTGTAATTTTGGACTCCTTATTAAGCTCTTGGAATTGAGTCACTTCCTTGGATAAAATCAATTTCCCCTCATTCTCCTGACCTTGATGACATACCGTATTTTTCGCTCCATAGGACGCACTTTTTCCCCTCCAAAAATGAAGGGGAAATGTGTGTGCGTCCTATGGAGCGAATGCAGGCTTTCGCTGAAGCCTGGAGAGCGAGAGGCATCGGTGCGCACCGACCCCTCTCGCTCTCCAGGCTTCAGGAAGCTATCCGCAAGCCTTGCAAGCCCGGTGGGAGTTCCCGCGGGCTCACAAGGCTTGCAGGCAGCAGCCTGCAGCCCCGGCGAGCGTCCGCAAGCCTTGCGCGCCCGGCAGGAGGTCCCGCCGAGCGCGCGAGGCTTGGGGCAGCAGCCTGTCGCCCGAAGCACGGGGAGCCCTCCGGAGGGCTCCCCATGCTTCGGGCGAGTGTCTGCAAGCCTTGCGCGCCCGGCAGGAGGTCCCGCCCAGCGCGCAAGGCTTGGGGCGGCAGCCTGTCGCCCGAAGCACGGGGAGCCCTCCGGAGGGCTCCCCGTGCTTCGGGCGAGTGTCTGCAAGCCTTGCGCGCCCGGCAGGGGGTCCCGCCGAGCGCGCGAGGCTTCGGGCGGCAGCTTGTCGCCCGAAGCACGGGGAGCCCTCCGGAGGGCTCCCCGTGCTTCGGGCGAGTGTCTGCAAGCCTTGCGCGCCCGGCAGGAGGTCCCGCCCAGCGCGCAAGGCTTGGGGCTGCAGCTTGTCGCCCGAAGCACGGGGAGCCCTCCGGAGGGCTCCCCGTGCTTCGGGCGAGTGTCTGCAAGCCTTGCGCGCCCGGCAGGAGGTCCCGCCCAGCGCGCAAGGCTTGGGGCTGCAGCTTGTCGCCCGAAGCACGGGGAGCCCTCCGGAGGGCTCCCCGTGCTTCGGACGAGTGTCTGCAAGCCTTGCGCGCCCGGCAGGAGGTCCCGCCCAGCGCGCAAGGCTTGGGGCTGCAGCTTGTCGCCCGAAGCACGGGGAGCCCTCCGGAGGGCTCCTCTTGCTTCGGGCGAGTGTCTGCAAGCCTTGCGCGCCCGGCAGGAGGTCCCGCCGAGCGCGCAAGGCTTGGGGCGGCAGTCTGTCGCCCGAAGCACGGGGAGCCCTCCGGAGGGCTCCCCGTGCTTCGGGCGAGTGTCTGCAAGCCTCGCGCGCCCGGTGGGAGGTCCCGCCGAGCGCGCGAGGCTTGGGGCGGTAGCCTGCAGCCCGAAGCACGCGAGGCTTGGGGCGGCAGCCGCGGGGGGGGGGTGTAATTTTTTTTATTCATTTCCCCCCCCAAAAAAAAACGAGGTGCGTCCTATGGACCGGTGCGTCCTATAGAACGAAAAATACGGTAGTTCCTCCTATTCCTAGAGCTAGGGTTTTGACCCATCCAGACTGGCCTGTCATTTCAATCTCAAACTTTTATTGGCATATAGACAAAATTCTGAAAGGTGCAGTGCAAAAACAACCACTCCACAAAATCTTCATCTAACAATAAAAATTCTGTAATTTGTGTCATAGGCTGTCACACTCAATCTGCATTGCCCTTTTATTATTATCACCATTACAGTTGATTTATTCATCACCTTCTAAACCACCGCCTCAAGGAGATTTGCACATACAAGCACAGTGGTACTTCGGTTTACGAACTTAATCCATTCCGGAAGTTTGTTCTTAAACTGAAACTGTTCTGAAACCGAGGTGTGCTTTCCCTAATGAGGCCTCCCACCGCCGGTGCCCTTCCACTGTTTGGCTTCCGTTCTTAGACCGAGGTAAAGTTTGCAAACCGGGACACTACTTCCAGTTTTGCGGAGTTCGTAAACCGAATAGTTCATAAACAGGGCTGTTCTTAAACCGAGGTACCGCTGTATTACAAATTGTTAAAAATACAAACCCAACAGATACATTTAAAACAACATTAAAACCCTACCCAAAACCCTAATAAATGGACATGTGTGGTAAAGACTCATTTACTCAGCTGGGAACGCCCACTGGGGGGGAAAATGTATTTAACAGACTGTAGTGATTTACTCAGCACTTAGGACCCTAACATAAAGACTTTGGGCTAATGGCTCAGAGGGGGCATTAAGAACATAGAGAACTGCCTTATACCCAGTCATACTATTGGTCCATCTAGTTCTGTATTGCCCACACTGACTGGACATGGTTGTCCAAGGATTCAGGCCTTATCTAGAGAAGCAAGAGATCTTTTTTGCATGTAAAGCATGTGCTCTAACCACTGAATCACAGCCCTTTCCCAAATCATCAGGGCACTTCCCCAAATCAGGAGCTGATTATCACCAAGTAAGGAGGGCCTGTCATTTCCCAGCTTTAAATCATATACTTGTTGAGTATAATTGATTAATTGACGCTGAAATGGGGAATGCCTAAATGTGAATTACTGAATGTTTAACATGGGAAAACTCCACTGGATTATACTAAGTGGTCTCTGAACTCCTTGATGGGTTGATAATTAACTGTTGTTGTTTTCTACTAGCTAACATGTGAGTGTTTAACCTCAGATCATATGGGAGGCTATTGAATTGCTAATTTGCGACCTTGGAAGGGTGGTGGTTGAATCTTCGTTCCTTGGGTCTGTGGAAGTCAGGATGTGTAAATGACCATCCCCTGTGAGTGAATACAACTCCAGTCAAAATGGAAGCAGTAGGGACAGACAGACCTCTGATTTTACATCTGCTGGGAGTATTTCATATTTTATAAGAAGCTGAGCCTGTGCTGGACTTGTACATGATCTTATGCATGTTTTGCATGTACCATTTACTTCGTCCTGTTTTGAAGAAAGCTCTGCAAGTAAAGCTTTAATCAAAATTATGGACCTTGACAATGTTTTATTCCCAAAAGGAGTCTGTTTTTATGCATCCTGTTGCTTTAAGCTGCACAATATTAATATCTGAAATAATTCTCAAGTGGCTTATTTGCTTTTATGCTCCTCCTCACCCCTTCCAAAAGAGGGTTCTGAATCCTCTCTCCACCCTTTAAAAATGTTCGAAAATACTGTCACAATTTTCGCCTGTTTACATGCATTGCAATGCATGTAAACAGGCGAAAATTGTGACATGCTCATATCCAAAAAAAAAAATGGCCACCAGACTACAGTTTCATACATTTGTGGTAAATATATGGTTATGGCCCATTGACTGTTGGTGAACATTCCTAGGCAGCCAGCTGTCACAAAACCCCTTAGCACATTGTTACAATAAAGGTGTCTCCCGACTTCAGAGCAGAAAAGCAGAGATTTGTTTGTTGGTTGGTTTGTTTAAGCCAATCTTTGTCCCTCCTCCCCCCCCTTTTTATATCACAGTGCTTTGGTTGTCTTGCAAAGCTTAGTCACTTCTTCCAGAAGGGGTTTCCTGGCTCTTAAACTGAGTCATCACACTTATGCAACTACAAGAACTGCAGTGCTTTTGAATTGCTCTCAGATCAGTCTAGGGGAGAGGGCAGGGAGAGAGAAAAATCAGAAAAGAAAACCCAAAGCAATGTCATCTTATTCACTAATTCCAAGACAGTTTTGAGTTGGCAAAAAACGAAAAGAAAAAAGCATCTATCAAGACCCAGCTACCTTATGCTCCAGGCTAGAGTCTTTAAACATCAGGGAGAAAGGCTTGATATGCTCTCTTCGCAATTTATCGCCACTCCGCAAGTCGATGGTGTGCTCTATTCGCTTGTTAATTTCCTCGGGCCCAGACTGGACATGCAAAGCTTGTGCAAGATGGTTTGGAAGCAGATTTATTGAATTTCTTGTTAGGGCAGCCAGAGTCTAGGGGAAAGCACATGCAAAAAGAATAAACTTGCTAGTCCCCTTTGGATTAAAAATGCAATCTTTATTTTATTTTTTATTTTTTGCTGCTTCTCTTTTTTTAATGACAGCATCCCATGCAATTCATTCACCCCGCAAAGTTTTAAATGTAAAGGTCCGAACCACAAAATCCACACAAGTAAAATAGGCAGAACTGCTTTGATGGCATGTTTTCAATGGGTTTTGAAGCTGGCAATTCCATTTGTCCATCTGTCATCTGTCCATTTATTATTATTATTATTATTATTATTATTATTATTATGAATTGCTGTTAATAATTTTTGAAGGAATACAACTGCACATCATCCAATAACAAGTTAAACCCATCAAAACAATTTCCAAAGCAGAGGAGTGGGGAAAGATCATGTGCTGCATGGAATATATGGTCTGACCCGGTATAAGGAAGCTACCTATGTTCTTATTCCTTTTGGAATAAGACAACGTCTAGCTTGGTGTTGTCTGCACTAACAGCAGCTCTCCAGCATTTCAGAAAGCAGTCTTTTCCCAGCCTTACCTGAATATGCTGGGGATTGAACCTGGATCAGGGGGAGAACAAGGTAAGGTGACAACCCTCAGACCATCTCATGATGATGGAGGATGTGGGAAAGGGCTCAGGTGCTTCATGGGCAACAGTGGAGAACCTCATGGGCACCACTGCACCCAGGTGCACCAGGTTGGTGACCCTTGTGCTGAAGTCTCCCCATGGATTGCTATTGTGGCTACAGCCATATGGAATGGGAAATGTATAAAACAGCAAGATTGCATGGCTGCCCAGCGGGGATTTGCTTGTACACAGGGACCTGAGTTTCTACTCCCCCATGTACAATAATATTTTCTGGGAAGCTGTGTGGTCCCAGCCACTCAAACATTACTTCCTTCACAGGGCTGCATTCACAGCAAGGCACTCTGGTTTGGGGATTTGACTGTTCAAGATGAACCAGGTCTACAGAATTCATGTATACTTATGAATTTCATACTTATCACCACAGCCATATCTATCTCTACTGCTCAGATGTAAGTCTAGCACTGAGGAACTACTCCTAAATAAGTGTGTGTAGGGTTTCAGCGTACGGATGCCGCTATTACAGAACACACACACACACCATACACTGAAAAATTAATAGTAGCATTAAAAAGATAAATTGCTACAATATATGTGTTTGAAGCTGAATCTCAGATATCAACACATAGTGTCCTGCTGGTTCAAAAAAAGATGCCATCAAGTTCAGCATCCTGTACCAGGTGGTCACTTTACAGAGAGCTTTCCAGTCCATGCCTTGTTTAAAGAGATATAGAATCCAAGAAGGGACATCAACAGGGTCCTCAAAGTCACCTGCCCACAGGATAGAAGGCTGAGCAGGCAGAAAGGCCACCTGGTCACTATCTTCCCACCACACTGAGATGCATCATATTTCTATTTCAATAATAGCCATTGTTTCTAAATCTGCATCTCTGTGTATAAAATTAGCACGTGCCAATTTCATGCAAACCAACATCCTTTCTGAAGGACGCATTGCAGCGAGTAAGGAGCTACCCTAATTCTGTTCTCAGAGGCAGTCTCTGGTGGACCGAGAATCTATGGAACTTTTCCTCCAGTCTTTGTCCCTTCCTTCCAGCCATTGATATTTAAAGCTACACTCTCTCTGAACATGGAGACTTATTTTGGTTATCATGGCCAAAGCTCCTCATAGACCCAACTCCCCAGTCTATCAGTCCCCATGCATTAAGTGGTAGTGAACTGCATTACTTAGTGTATAATTGGAAGGCAACTGACAATTATTTTTCATGGTTTCTGCTCTCATCGAGGGCCCACCTTCTATGTTAAGGTTACCAGATTTTTTTCAATGAATCCAGGGACACTTTTCAACTTCAATGGATTTTGCATGGGGACTGATTTGCAAATCCGGGGACTGTCCCTGGGAAACGGGGACGTCTGGTAGCCTTACTCTACATACCATTGTATGTGTGTTGGCTGCATCTTCACCTTTGAGCAAATTATTGTGTGGGTTTGTGGGTGGGGGGAATATACGGAATTGTAGTTCCCATCATACACATTGGCAGAACATCTGCAAAAGGTTCAGCTTGAATCTTTTCAAGGGCTGTAGATCAGCAGTACAGCATCTGCTTCGCATGCAGAAGGTCTCAGGTTCAGTCCCCAGCATCTCCAGGTAAGTCTGGGAAAGATGCTTGTCTGTAATCCTGGGGAGCTGCTGTCAGTGCAGACAGTACTGCGCTAGATGGATGAATGGTCAGTATAAGGCAACATTATTATTTTTTGTCCCTATGAACATACCTCACAGGGCTGTTGTGAGGACAAATGGAGGGAGTCCATATTTTTCACCCTCGGACAACAGGGGAAATACAAACGTAATAAGTAAATAAGGCAGGCTGTAGCTGGGTTGTCACACAATGGGAAGAATAGCGGCTGTGTGTTACTTTCCCATGTGATTTATCGCAACTGGGAAGCACGTGGAGCCAAAGAGCATAGCTGTTAACAGGTATGTTCTCTACTACAGCTACTGCCATGACACTGGCATGGAGCGTGCTAAAATGGAGGGAGAGTACAAAAAAATAATTAAAAATAGCTGCATATGCTCAGAATGAACACACACACAAACTGTAAAACTGTAAGACAGAAGTTTTGAACAAAGAGAACCCCAGTGTCATGCTCAAAAGGCCTGAGGTATTTCCCTCCAGAAGCAGAGACATCACCTTGCCAACAAAGGTCCGTATAGTTAAAACTATGGTTTTCCCAGTAGTGATGTATGGAAGTGAGAGCTGGACCATAAAGAAGGCTGATCGCCGAAGAATTGATGCTTTTGAATTATGGTGTTGGAGGAGACTCTTGAGAGTCCCATGGACTGCAAGAAGATCAAACCTATCCATTCTGAAGGAAATCAGCCCTGAGTGCTCACTGGAAGGACAGATCGTGAAGCTGAGGCTCTAATACTTTGGCCACCTCATGAGAAGAGAAGACTCCCTGGAAAAGACCCTGATGTTGGGAAAGATGGAGGGCACAAGGAGAAGGGGACGACAGAGGACGAGATGGTTGGACAGTGTTCTCGAAGCTACCAGCATGAGTTTGACCAAACTGCAGGAGGCAGTGGAAGACAGGAGTGCCTGGTGTTCTCTGGTCTATTGGGTCACGAAGACTCAGACACGACTAAACGCTAAACAACAACAACATTTCCCTCCATCAGTGACTCGTGGGGTTTTCTTATTCCCAGTCATAAGCCTGAGATGCAAGGGGCACAGTTGGCAAAGCAACATCTCTAGGTAACAAAGCAATTGTGTTAGACATTGTGGACGTTTGGGACGAGGAGGACTAAGCATGAGCAGAAACAGGAATGAGGTATAGTGTCATTATGGATCTACCCAGCAAAGAGGGAAAGGCGACTGGAGCTGACCTTCTTCCACAGTGACTCATCAATCTTTTAAATGTGGTAGAAAGACTGGTATCTTAAGGCACTTTAACCTTTTCCTCTTTAATTTCTTTAAGCAGACAGCCTTCACAAGGGATCTTTTGACAGCTAAAAATTCAGATCCTACAAGCCTTGAGGCAATGGCTGCTGAAGAAGGAACGGAGGCAGTGGTCCAACAAAGTCCTTTCTTTCTGGCTGTCAGAAATCTGTGTTTTTCAGGGTTCGGCAATCTATGTATACAAGTGAGCAAGTGAGACCTGCAACAAATTGTTGCAGCTGTGGGTTAAACCACAGAGCCTAGGACTTGCTGATCAGAAGGTCAGCAGTTCGAATCCCCGCAACGGGGTGAGCTCCCGTTGCTCGGTCCCTGCTCTTGCTAACCTAGCAGTTCGAAAGCACATCCAAGTGCAAGTAGATAAATAGGTACCACTCCAGCAGGAAGGTAAATGGTGTTTCCGTGCGCTGCTCTGGTTCACCAGAAGCGGCTTAGTCATGCTGGCCACATGACCCGGAAGCTGTACGCCGGCTCCCTTGGCCAATAAAGCGAGATGAGTGCTGCAACCCCAGAGTCGGCCACGACTGGACCTAATGGTCAGGGGTCCCTTTACCTTTACCTTTAGACTGATCCTATTCAGGGTTCCAGTCACCCACCCATGCCGTCTTCCAAAACATACCATCCATTCTTCTCCCCGACCCTGTTTTCCATTTCCCTCATCTCCGAACAGGTAGACTGTAAGAACCGCCTGTAGGATTAGGCCAGTGGCCCATCTAGTCCAGCATCCTGTTCTCACAGAGGCCAACAAGATGACTACTGGAAGCTCCTACTAGAAGCATTCTCCTCACCTCTGGATTCCACCAATTCAGAAACATACTGCCCACAACAGTGGAGGCAGAGCCTAGCCAATCAGGGTTAATAGCCCCTGATATAGACTTACGCTCCATGAATTTGTCCAATCCCTTTTTTAAAGCCATCCAAGCTGGTGGCCATCACTGCCTCCTTGGGGAGCAAGTTCCATAGTTTAACAAGGTGCTGCAAGAAGAAGTGTGCCCTCTTTTGTCCACCCTGAGTCTTCCAACATTCAGCTTCATTGGAGGGAGGTCCCTGGGTTCTAACACTAAGGGAGAGGGAGAAGAACCTTTCTCTGTCTCCTTCTTCCATAGCATGCATTTTGGAAACCCTTCTGTTACGTAGTCCAAAGGATGGGGAAATTCTATTCAGCCCCAGGTCAGTTTCCCTTCTGGGCAACTTTACAGAGTCCAATGTGTCATTGGTGGCAGGACCATAGGCAAAAGCGGGAAGAGCAACAAACACGAATTATACTTTTGTACGATAGGCTAGCTTCCACACACACTCCCAAATCTCTCTGTCCGCCATGCAGGCAAGGAAATGGCATTTTCATAGCACAATGACTCATTCCAGCCATGCAAAGATACTCAGTGGCAGTGCAAGCAGGGCAGGCAAGGGCTGTGGCCTAGCATGAGAGGTATGGCTTTGGAGGGGGGTTGTAGATGGGGGCTAGATGTAGTATTTGGCCCTAAGCCCGAAGTTTCCCCTGCCCAGCCCTAATGAGACCAAGAAACAGAAACCAGGATGGGACATATGCAGATATAAGCAGCCTTGATTTACAATGTCCAAGGAAGCTGTTGGTCAACAGGGAGAGGAAGCACATTTAGCCTAAATTCAATGGGTACCACCATATTTCAAGCCTTATGAGGAGTGGTTGAAGGAGCTGGGTATGTTTAGCCTGGAAAAGAGGAGACTGAGAGGAGATATGATAGCCATCTTCAAATATCTCAAGCACTGTCACATGGAAGAGGGAACAAAATTGTTTTCTCCCGCTGAGATTGAGGGTAGGGCTCAAATCAAGGCTTCAGGTTGCAAGTAGATTCCAACGAAACACAGAAAAAACTTTCTGACAGTAAGAGTTGTTTGACAGTGGAACAGTCTCCCTCAGGAGGTTGTGGACTGTCCTTCACTGGAGGTGTTTGAGCAGAGGCTGGATGGCCATCTGTCATGGATGCTTTAGCTGAGAGTCCTGCATTGCAGGGGGTTAGACTACAGCAGGCATGGCCAAACTCGACCCTCCAGCTGTTTTGGGACTACAACTCCCATCACCCCTAGCTAACAGGACCAGTGGTCAGGCATGATGGGAATTGTAGTCCCAAAACAGCTGGAGGGCCAAGTTTGGCCATGCCTGGACTAGAGGATCCTTGGGATTCCCTTCTAACTCTAGGATTCTCTGAGTCTAGCTATATAGTTCCACCGAAGCACTTCTAAGGAATGCTTACAATATACACAAAGTCCCTGTAAAAACCCCCCACCTGTTACCATGACAGCCATTTGGAAGTTAATCTGGGTTCCATCTAAGCTTCTTTCTTTGGTGGGGGGACCCTGTGAAAGGGCAAAGTGTCCCACTTATTGTATTGCTTGCTCTGATTGCCTTCAACTAATAATTGCAATAATCATCATGATGTTGCTTTCATCACAAAAGGGACCCAAAGCACCTTACAAAAGCAATACAAGCACTCAAACCAATTATAACAAACAAACAAACCAACCAATAACCACCACCCCCAAACATCTGTACAGGCCTTGCAGATCCCACCCCAATAAAAGGTCCCACAAGACCCCAAACCCCTTCCAATCAAGGGCCAAAAGCCCCAGGAAAAAGGAAAGTTTTTGCCTGGAGCCTAAACATAGATTAAGATGTGTCCTTGAGGAGAGCATTTCACAAGCAAGGAGCCATCAGACCATTCTGCTCACTCTGACTTGGCTTCATGACAACACACAGCCAATGCGATTTGGCTACACGTTGTGGATGAAGCCAATTCAAAGTGAGGGCCAACAGCAAGGCGGAGTGCCACAGCCATCGCCATTAAGACCACAAATGGTGGGCAGAAGGTGGTGAGTCAGGGAAGCAATGTGGGAGAGCCTTGACCCTACTTGAGACAGCACATTCCAGCCCATGTGTATCAGGTGTGTTTATTCCACACACTCAATGAGATGTGCATTAGAGATAGGAACTGCAGTTGCCTGATGCTGGGCCAGCAGCTCCCCAAAGTCTCCCACCATCTGCTATCTCAGAACCTTTCACAAGAAACACCAAAGATTTGAACCTGGGATCTTTTGCATGTGAACTGGTGCTCCACTATTGATCTATGACTTCTTAAATGTTGTCTACATTATCACTCCACGAGAAGAGCTCTACTGGATCAGACTAATAGCCCATCTTGTTAAGTATAATTGTTTAATTGCACACTGAAATGGAGAATAATAATAATTTATTATTTATAACCCCGCCCATCCGGCTGGGTTTCCCCAGCCACTCTACATGTATGTATGTTTTTAGGGATTTAGCATTGGAAAATTCCATTGGAGTATACTAGGCTAGAAAGGGCTCTCTAAGCCTCTAGCTGAGTTGATAATTAACTATTGTTCTCTGCTGACCCTCACACTGAGTGTTTAACCTTAGATCATGTGATTAAGGCATTCAATTGCAAATTCGCCATTTTGAATGGAGTTGCCTTTGCCTTTTGTACCCAGGCACAGTCAGAGAAGAATGTGATAAGGATGCCTCTTCAGGAACTGCAAAGCCTTAGTCTGGATGCAGGCTAATGTAGGCAATGGGAGAGTCAGAGCTTGGATTTCAGCTCTGGTCATAATTGAGTAATATATTTAAGAAGAAGAACCTATGCATATGCTTTATACAACTTTCTGGATGTATCATTGATTACTTTGTACCTGTTTTGAAGAAGCTCTGGTTAGTAAAGCTTTGAAGAATACTTACGAGTCTGGGCAATTTTTATTCCAAAAGGAGTAAACTTTTATGCATCCAATTGCTTCATGCTGCACAATACTAATATGTGCAATATTTTAAAGTGCCCCTGTGGTTTGTACCAAGTTTTGCATCCTTTATTTGCAATACTGAGCCACTGACACAGCATGTTCCATCTCACATATTGGAGACTAAGTGGTAAACCTGTCTCCTGACTGCACCACTTCAGAATAGGGGGCTACATTGCTGAGTTCTCTTGCATAAAAAAATAAATAAAATGCATCCTTGCACATAGCAAATCAGAAGTCCAGAAATCAAGACCCCAACCTAGCCTTCACCCATCATGTTGTTTTCTATGTGTAGAATGGGTTTTTTAACAATAAAATAAAAACATTTTACAGAGGATGATTCCCCTCCCACAACACCTGCAACAAGAAGTGGTGCATTCCAGACACAACCCTGCCGTGTCACCTGCTGTTTGTGAGAACTAAGTCCCGGGCTGAACACATTGCACTGATAACTAGCAAAATCTTAGCTGCCTGATGGTTGCTTGCAGCAATTTAAGCAGCTTTCAGGTCTTCTTCGCATACTCATAATGAACTTGTCTGAGGCTCTGATTCAATTAACACTCAGCTGTGTGCAACATTTAATTTTGGCAGGGAGATGGGAGGGGAGACCTTAGCACTTCCCACATTCTGATGCATAGGTTAATTCTGACCTGTGGGGGTTTGTTTAATCATCTGCGGTTCGTGGTAGAGGGAAAAGGTTAGAGAGAAATTTGTTTTCCGCCAAGGCTTTTGTTATGGAGATGCATTAAAGGACCATGAGCATGAAGAGGAGGACGGGAAGGAAGGAAGGAAGCTGGGACTTACATGCTGCTTCCCCACAATGTTATCAAAAGGAAGCTCCGGGCTCCACGATCCTTCGGTGAGCATCACCCCGCTGTTCCTCCTGTCTGCAGCCGCCACCGACTCCTTGACAATGTCCTCGGGCAGAGTCAACAGGCTCTCCTCAGGCTGCTTGATCAAGTACGTCTCGATGTTGTGCTTCCTCAAGAATTCGTTGCGTTCCTTGCCATGCCCTTCTTCCACTTTGTAATCCCCGTTGAGGCAATCAAGCGTAGCTTTGGATATGTGGATTCTCCTGCGGAAGTATAAAGGAGTGGAAAGAATCAACACACATGGTGCCTGGGTAAAACCAAGAAACCAACAAACCAACCAACCAACAAAAAACACCCAAAAGATGCAAGGGGGAAACCTGCAACAAAACGCTGCAGTATAGGAGTGCTTCAGTTCAGAGTCCCAGTAAAAGGTAAAGGGACCCCTGACCATTAGGTCCAGTCGTGGCCGACTCTGGGGTTGCAGCACTCATCTCGCTTTATTGGCCGAGGTAGCCAGCATGACTAAGCTGCTTCTGGCCAACCAGAGCAGCGCACAGAAATGCCATTTACCTCCCTGCTGGAGCGGTACCTGTTTATCTACTTGCACTTTGATGTGCTTTCGAACAGTTAGGTTGGCAGGAGCAGGGACCGAGCAACGGGAGCTCACCCCGTTGTGGGGATTCGAACCACCGACCTTCTGATTGGCAAGTTCTAGGCTCTGTGGTTTAACCCACAGTGCCACCCGCGTCCCAGTAGGCTGGCCATAATACCCTGCCCCAGGTTACTCCATTCCATCCCTGCTGTTCTTTTTCACCGCAGGTTATACTCAGCAGTCTGTGGCTAGCAGGGGAGCCAATTTGAATTAAATATTGGAGAGGGGGGGCAGGTAAGCCCCGCCCAACATAGCCAACATAGCTGATCACAAGACATGGCACACACAGATCCATTTGAATGACAATGCCTATCAACTTGGGGGGGCAGCCCTCTCAAATATTTTATTGGGGAGCCCAAAGGGACCTTGGCCCCTAGGAGTTGGCTCCTATAGTGGCTAATGAGAATGCTCAGTCCTCATTGGCTATTTTTTTGGGGGGGGGTCTTCAGTCTCATTAGTCTTTATAAATAGTTTTTTTTTTTTTGTATTTTACTTATTTGACTACCTTTAGTTACATCAATAGCAATATAAGATTATCTGAAACATCCACAGTATAAGATTACAGTACAGTGGTACCTCAGGTTACATACGCTTCAGGTTACATACGCTTCAGGTTACACACTCGGCTAACCCAGAAATAGTGCTTCAGGTTAAGAACTTTGCTTCAGGATAAGAACAGAAATCGTGCTCCGGCGGCGTGGCAGCAGCAGGAGGCCCCATTAGCTAAAGTGGTGCTTCAGGTTAAGAACAGTTTCAGGTTAAGAACGGACCTCCGGAACGAATTAAGTACTTCACCTGAGGTACCACTGTATCTGTAACATCCACAGCCCAGTAAAATTACATCTCAAATCCTCAGGCTTACCCTGAACATCCCAGTATTTCCCTTTAATTTCTCAGCGGCTACATAACTGTTGGCTCTCACCATCTGAGTTCGCTTCTAGAGACATTCCCCCAAGAGAGATGAGAAAACTTAATTCTCAGCCCTGCTATATTTCAGCCCAGTAACTTAACTCCTGTGAAGAGAAACCAACTTTTGCACTGATAGTTAACGCTCATGAAATGGTTCACAAGGACATTGGGGCTAACATTAACTCAGGACATTTGAGGGAAGGGGTTAAGATTTTCAGAGGCACACCTAAAGCTACCATGCTCAACTGAGCAAACCCGTGTCTGAAAATGCATGCGTCGGGCCACTGAGAGCCCCGTTTAGCTGCAGATCTGTCAAGCATATAATTGCCACTGTCATGCAATGTCTGGAATGGCTTTTATTGTCTGGTCTGGAGATACTTGCTTTGCTTAGGGTTTCTTTTTGCTTAAGCCATAGGGACAATTTATCTTCTGTGTTTTCCAACCCGTATCTGTAATGATTAAACGTTAATGCTAAACATCTTAAACAAATGGAATCCACAATGGAGGATCATCTTGTTGATAAAACATGCCATCTGCCTACATGCTAATCACTTTTGAGTGCAGCAGCTGCAGTTGTGGGTTCCTTTGCCAGATTCACTGAACAACTCATGACGTTGTTGATGATGAAGAAGATTTGTAAGATTCTTTGACCTGTCCTTCACCACGAGGTCCCAGGACCTCATGCAATTTAGAAACACAGTATTAAATTCCCTTTAAAACAAATCACAGTCCAGAGAATGGTGTGGGACCCCCAAAATACATATCCCGGGTGCCAAAAGCCAAGGTCAAGAGGCTCATCTTTAGACAAAGACACATCATGAAGTTGGCAGAACACACCTCTGTGAGGAAGTGTGGTCTAGATTCTTCTGCTGAGGAGTTAATGAAAGAAACAAAAGGAGACCAGTCACTGTACTCTTCAATGTTGTGCTAGCTGGTCTACAAGAGAAACCTTGCAAACCGTATCACACCAGTTTTGCAGAGGTTGCATTCTGAGTTATTGAATACTTGCGTGAAATTGTGCGCAATTGAAACACCCCATTCTGCCGCTGCTCCGCCCCATTCCGACCCCCACTCTGTCCTGCCCTCTTAGTGACATTTTTGTTACATTTCCAGGTTTGGCGCTGTGTGTGTGTGTGTGCAATCATGCACATATTGGTCATCCCTAAAGTGAGGGTTGCCTGTAGTACATTCACTTCTCCATAATAACACAATCTCCATCTGGGCTTCTAAGAGACAATGGATTATTAATGGCTTATAATATAATCATTTGCTCCTCGAAATAACGAGAGCAAGACCAAGCCTGAGTCTTCAACCAATGTAATATTGCCCCATTATGAGCAGACAATGTGCTAAATCCTTTATTTACTTGTGCCATTAATTTGTGTTCATCCTTCATAATCTCCAGTGACTGGTTTTCAGCCTTGTAGGCCTACTATATAGTGGGGGCATTTGAAGCAATGAAGAACAGGTGGATTTCAAATGGGTAATTCAAAGCAGAATATTGCATGAGATTCTGTGGTGCAACAGATGACATGTCTGACAAAATGAGATGAGAACTTGGAACAAACAAACAAGAACCAGATGTCAGAAACGTTCTTTCCTTTTGCCTGCCTCTATTTAATGATGGCGTTGAAACTTGTAATTAGTTGGTATGTACTATGAGTCTGGTGGTGTGGGTTAAACCACAGAGCCTAGGACTTGCCGATCAGAAGGTCAGCGGTTCAAATCACTGCGATGGGGTGAGCTCCCGTTGCTCGGTCTCTGCTCCTGCCAACCTAGCAGTTCGAAAGCACGTCAAAGTGCAAGTAGATAAACAGGTACCGCTCCAGCAGGGAGGTAAACGGCATTTCTGTGCGCTGCTCTGGTCAGGGGTCCCTTTACCTTTACCTTTACTATGAGTCTAGCTTGTTAATAATTCCTGTAGGTATAACGACTCCTGACTCCGATGCCCCAGAATGCTAATATTTTTGTAACTGGAACCTAGATTAATCACAGGCGCCCTTGCTATTACTGCTTCTGTAGCTTGTTCTCTCACAGCCACTATACCTTCACCTTTCGACTCTTCCATTTGTAATCAAAGTATACGTGACGCTGACCAATGACAGGTCGACAACCCCAGATGTCATAGTGCCACCCAGAGTAACAAAAGGACCGCTGCACTAAACGTGCCACAAACCCAAGAGACATTTCAGCGGTGTGCATGCGCTCAAATTTGGCCATTCTTCAAGAGCTTGGGATATGGAAGGCCTTTCATCCAAATTTTCAGTCAGATGCTCCATAGCCACATGCTCTTTTCCAAATCACAATGGAAGAAGAAGAGTTTGGATTTGATATCCCGCTTTATCACTACCCGAAGTAGTCTCAAAGTGGCTAACAATCTCCTTTCCCTTCCTCCCCTACAGCAAAAGTGAGTGGGGCTGAGAGACTTCAAAGAAGTGTGACTGGCCCATGGTCACCCAGCAGCTGCATGTGGAGGAGCGGAGACGCGAACCCGGTTCACCAGATTACGAGGCTACCGCTCTTAACCACTATACCACACTGGCTCTCAATGGAGTCATTTTGTCCCTCAACTGGCCCTATTTACTCCCACAGGAACAAGAGGTGACTGATCTCTCATTTTCTGGGGACGCAGCAGAAGCCAGCGATGAACTCTGATCCTTCTGGAAATCTGACAAGGTAAGAGTCCACCTTCCAGGATACAGAAGTGAGAATGAGGCAGCTGTATTCTGTATGCCTCTGAATACCATTTGCTGGAAATAAGGAAGTAGGGAGAGTTCTGTTGCACTCTAATCCTGCTTGAAGGCTTCCCATAGGCATTCCCATTGGCCATTGTGAAAACAGGATTTCAGATTAGATGGGTCTTGGCCTGATCCAGTAGAACTCAATTTAACTTCTTATAATGATCCATCTTACCCCATCTGATTTTCAGTGATGGAGGAGAAAGGCCCAGGGAGTTGCTGAGATGTTTCACCCAGAATCCTTTGCACCTACTTTAATTTTCTAGAGGGATTCAAGTGATGTTGAAACCAGAGTCCATTTCAATAAAATCAAAGTTTTGTTTTAACTCTGTAGACCTCACTTAGGTTTGCATGTTAATGGAAAAAAAATAATCAAACAGCAACGTTAATTGGTTCCATCCATTTGATTAGATAGAGGCAGTGAAAGAGAGACATTGACTTCCATTAAAATGCAAATGTACAGTCAATCCATGACCCAGTTGAGCTGCCGTGTTTGGATATACCTAAGTTTCCGCGGGCAATGGCAGGGGAGGAAACAATCTGCTGAAACCTATGTATGCTGCCTTTGCTGGCTTGCAGATGGGCTACAAGGGCCAAACTACATCTGATATAGTAGTCCCGTGATCAGATCTCCTGACCTTGTTTCTGTTTGCTTTAAAGATGGGTATGTGTGTGCTCTCAGCATCTAAAAAAGCAGAGACATCACCTTGCCGACAAAGGTCCATATAGTTAAAGCTATGGTTTTCTCAGTAGTGATGTGTGGAAGTGAGAGCTGGACAATAAAGAAGGCTGATCACCAAAGAATTGATGCTTTTGAATTATGGTGTTGGAGGAGACTCTTGAGAGTCCCATGGACTGCAAGAAGATCAAACCTATCCATTCTTAAGGAAATCAGCCCTGAGTGCTCACTGGAAGGACAGATCCTGAAGCTGAGGCTCCAATACTTTGGCAATCTCATGAGAAGAGAAGACTCCCTGGAAAAGACCCTGATGGAGGGCACAAGGAGAAGGGGACGACAGAGGACGAGATGGTTGGACAGTCTTCTCGAAGCTACCAGCATGAGTTTGACCAAACTGCGGGAGGCAGTGGAAGACAGGAGTGCCTGGCATGCTCTGGTCCATGGGGTCACGAAGAGTCAGACATGACTAAACGACTAAACAACAACAACATATGTGTGCTCTGTATTTGATTAGAGTAATCACAGGATGGAAAGGGTAAGGCAGTGACCTTGTTCCCACCATGGAGAGGAGATGTTGGAAGCTTCTCCTTGGAAGGAAAACAATACTGAAGAGATGGAGAGCATCCCTCTCTTTCTGCGGAGGTGAAGCTTGGTTTTGGAGTCCTAGCAACTCCTCCCAGTGGAGGGAAAGTGATGGGTGTTGAGACACAGCAGCTGCTGCCCCTGCAATAGCCTTGACAGTGGTGCCCGTTTGAACAGGTAGGGACCCCAAAGGTAGGCAGAACCGGAACCAACGACAGGCAGAGTCAACTAATACTAGGTTTGTCTCCCTCCTCTTGTCAGGAGTTCACCCTACACTCGAGTAGGACCCTGGCAGAGACACATGCCCGACTGGCATGTTCCCTCCTTCCTGGTCGATTGTTCGGGAGCTTCATAAGCTTTCTTCAGCCCAAACATCACAGCGACTGATGCCAACCGACACTGGCACACTTAGGTATCCGCAGAGTTTGTGCATCATGCATGTGACAGACCTCAGCAACTTAGCATTTTGGCTAATCTACTTTATTTACATATAAACACACACAGAGCACTTCAGCATGGCTCCCTTTCTCTCTAGCATCAGATAGCAAAGAGAGAAAAAACAAAGGACAATAGTCCCACTTCACGGAACACAGTAACACAAACATCCTGTCTCCGTCACTTCCCACTCTGTGGAGTCAAAACATACACCATCATGTGATAGACAACAATCCCATGACTGCAATCATGGAGCAGGAATTCTAACATGCCAACTTCAGCAATAATGAGATTATGGAGAAGGAAGCTGATAGTCACAGCCGCCTCCTGGACTGATTGTATGTCAGAAGATAGGCAAGTCAGGGTCGTTGAGTGCAGATGAGGTTTGTAGAGAAGTGCCCCATTTGCCTTAGGGCACCAACCTTCGCTAGTCTTTTGTGTGAGTGTGGGGAACAGGAGAAGGGGAGGGCAATAATGGTTGTGGGCAACCGATGTGCAGGTTGAGTGGGCTCTGCTTCGGATTTTGTTCTTAAATACAGGTGGGACCAGAAGCCATGACTTTCCAGGAGCAAAGAATGTGCTCCTAGTGTTCCTAGAGCATCTCTGTTTCATGCAAGTAGAGGAAACATACCAGTCAAAATTGGCCGATAAGTAGCTGATATATGGGCTTGGAGGACGAGGACTTGACTGGTAGGTTTCCCTGCCTCTTGCAAGCTGTCAACGTCACTGTTGAGAAACGGCAATTGCCTTATCCTGTCAAAGGAACAAGCTGTGCTTCTCGGAATGTGTTGAAAAATAGGCCATGTCAGGTAGAAACAACATTTGTACCCAGCAGTTAGTGCAGCCACTTTGGATGAAGAAACAACTGGGCAGATGGATGGAAAGAAACTGTGCACATCTCACCTTAGATGCAGTGATGCAAAGGTTATCAGAAATACATGTTAGCAACCCACAACTTCATATTAGTGTGAAGATCGCCTGCAGGGCATGTTTTGAAAAGCGCCATGTCATTATGTTGGCAGATGATAAAAGAAGCAAGCATACATTTGAAATAGACATTTTTTAAAAAACCAGAACCATTTTTACTTGGTATTATAGGTCAGGACATTAATAGGCAAGATGTTAAATTGTTTTTATATGCAACAACTGCGGCAAGAGTGTCGTTAGCCCAGAAATGGAAACAAGAAGAAATTCCGACGAAAGAAGAATGGCAGACGAAATTTATGGACTGTGCAGAATTGGACAAAATGACAGGAAGGATTTGAAACCTGCGGGACCAGAAATTTACAGAAGATTGGAAGAAGTATATGAATTATTTGAAGAGCAACTGTAATCAACAAATTATGCTAGTAGGACTACAAGAAGTTTTGTAAGGAGAAATATACAAAGTGTTACAAAGTAGAAAAAGATAGAGATATTGGTTATGAGTTTGAAATGTAATAGGGAAGATAAGAAATGCATACTGAGAGATTAGATTGGAAAATTTTCAGACAGGATTAATGGAAGTCAAAAATTTGAATAAGATGTAAAAGTATGTTTAATTACTGTTGGAAATGGTATGTTAAAAAAACTAATAAAAAATTATATACCAAAGAAGAAGAAGAAGAAGAAGAAGAAGAAGAAGAAGAAGAAGAAGAAGAAGAAGCAGCAGCAGCAGCAGCAGCAGCAGCAGCAGCAGCAGCAAGTTTATCTAAGGAAATATAGCAGGTGGAGCCAGTGTGGACCCCTCGAAAAGTTGTTGGGCTCCATTCAGTCCCAGCCGGCATGTCAAATGGTCAGGGACAAAGTTAAACTATGGAACATGCTCCCATGGCAGGCAGTGATGGCCAACAACTTGGATCTCTTTAAAAGAGGGTTAGATAAATTCTAGGTGGACAAGGCTTTTAATGGCTACTAACCACCATGATTGTGTTCTATGTCTTTTCCACTTTTAAAGCTATACATGTTGGGCTGTCAGGCTATCTTAGACACTGCCTTTGGAGACATCAGCCTGCCCACATTGCTGACCCTCAGTGACAGTGGTGGCATAAAGCACCAGTTCAGGCAGTAAGCAGACAAACAAGCCCAATACCATTTTGCCTCTCTCCAATGGATGTAACGGAGGCAGCCATCTTGATTCCACGTGGATATGACTGAGCAGAATTCAAAATGGCGGCATTTATGCCATGATGCTTTAAGGATACATGACTCAAAACAAATTGCTCCAGCCCCAGATTGTAGACTAATGCAAGCAGGCACTTACCCAGGGATTCCACCTGATTCGAGTTTGTTTGCAATATCAACATCCCAGGACCAGACATCAAACTGCCACTTTCGTAGACCCAACACACCACACAGCACGGATCCAGAGTGTATTCCAATCCGCATGTCGACATCGTGCTTCGTTCTTGACCTAACATACCTGAAAAAGAAACTTAACTTAAAATTTATCTGAAAGATTGAAGAAAATTTATCAAAAGATCGAACTCCTGGACCACCGCCTTGCCGACGTGGGGATCCAGGGCACAGTCCTTCAATGGCTGTGCTCGTTTCTCTCTGGTCGGGGACAGAGGGTGGCGCTTGGGGGGTAATTGTCATCACGCCACTCCTTGGTGTGTGGAGTGCCTCAGGGTGTGATACTTTCCCCGATGCTTTTTAACATCTTTATGCGCCCCCTCTCCCAGCTTGTCCGGAGTTTTGGGTTGGGTTGCCATCAGTATGCCGATGACACCCAACTCTATCTGTTGATGGATGGCCATCCTGACTCGGCCCCAGACACACTGACCAGATGTCTGGAAGCTGTGGCTGGATGGTTACATGGGAGCCGGTTGAAGTTGAATCCTTCGAAGACAGAGGTCCTCTGGCTGGGACGGGACGATATGGGATTGGGGGGGGCAACTCCCATCTCTTGCGGGGGTGCAATTAGTGCCAGCAGCATCCGTTAAGAGTTTGGATGTAATCTTCGATACTTCCCTCTCTATGGAGGCGCAGATTACAGCTATAACAAAGGCGGCATTTTTTCATCTCCACCAAGCTAAGCAGTTGGCTCTTTATCTCTCTCGCCCTGACCTAGCCACTGTGATCCACGCGACGGTCACCTCCAGGCTGGATTATTGTAACTCGCTCTACGTGGGGCTGCCCTTGAGACTGACCCAGAAACTCCAGCGGGTGCAGAATGCCGCAGCAAGACTCCTTATGGGGTCTTCGCTGCGAGATCACATTCATCCGGTACTATACCAGCTGCACTGGCTCCCGGTGGAGTACAGGATCAGGTTTAAGATGCTGGTTTTAACCTTTAAAGCCCTATACGGCCTAGGACCCTCGTACCTACGGGACCGCCTCTCCTGGTATGTCCCACAGAGGAACTTACGGTCTGCAAATAAAAACATCTTGAAGGTCCCAGGCCACAGAGAGGTTAGGCTGGCCTCAACTAGAGCCAGGGTTTTCTCGGCTGCGGCTCCAATCTGGTGGAACGCTCTGTCACAAGAGACTAGGGCCCTGCGGGACCTGACATCTTTCCGCAGGGCCTGCAAGACAGAGTTGTTCCACCAGGCCTTTGGTCAGGGCGCAGCCTGACTCCCTCCTCTGGCAATCTGCACAGAATTTTGCTTAACGGTTGCCATCAATTTGATTTTAATTAATTTTTAGAATGAAATGCTTTTAGAATGTTGGATTATTTGATTGTTGTTAGCCGCCCTGAGCCCAGCTTCGGCTGGGGAGGGCGGGATATAAATTATTATTATTATTATTATTATTATTATTATTATTATTATTATTAGAGTCATGTTCCATCATGACATGGGATGCTCTCTGAAGGCCAATTATGTGCTAAGCCAGGATTCCAAGGGTGATGATTGCTCCTCAGTCCTGGAATTAATTCCCTTGAGGAATTACCAAGTGTGGTATGGGTGACTTCAACTGCCCTTGCATCTGTGTTTCAGTTGAAACCATGAGGAAAAGAATCCTTGATACCCTAAATGACTGTGCTTGTGCTGGTCATGGAACTGACCGCAGTGTGTGTGTGTGTGTGTGTGTGTGTTGTAGTATGGGGCAGAATTAAAACTGAAGTGTATATCTGATGGCAGTAATGGGGACTTTAAATTACACACCTTTTTTTGCTAGGTTCATACAATTAACACCTAACACTATTAGCGGAAAATATAAGAAGCAGTAAAATAACTCTGCAATGTGGATTATCACAGGAACACTTAATTGCATTGCACGGTCTGGTGGTACACACATTACTGCTATTAAACAGGAGCATAAAAGAAAAGAAAAAAGACTGATGGAGGATATTTGGATGGAAGAAGCCACAAGCTCCATTAAGCTTGCTGAACTTTTCCCCATAGAAACCAGAGCAGGGATATTTATTATAGCACCCACAATTGGTTTAATTAAGAAGTTCCCCCAACTTACCTCCTGTTTCAAGCAATTAATGACTTTGTACAAAGGTTTCTACTTTAAAAAAAAAAAAAATTCAGAATATTACTTGCTGGAATTATTATTAATTTTTGCAAACTTCTAATCATAAATAATAGAGGGAGGAGGATAAAAATGTGGTTGAGAGAATATGAGGTGAGCTCCAGAAAGCTGTTTTGTAGATCAAGGCCTAGCCTTGAAATGTGTTAAGTAGCAATGAAGAAGAGCATGTGGAAAGAGCCTTTCTCCAACTATGAAGTTGTGGCAACCAGTCTCAAAGCATCCTCCAGCTTTCTGTTATTTGTGTAAGTTCATCAAGTGTCAAAAGCAAGGCCTTGTTAGAGTTGAACCACAGCTATGTAAATCACATTGTTTTCCATGGGGGAAATCCCTGCTTACCAGGGAGAAGAGCAGACACAAAATAAACAGCTGTCCTTGTCTCCCTTGAGCCTCAAATTTCTTAGGGTAAATAATAATAATAATAATAATAATAATAATAATAATAATAATAATTTATTTATTCCCCACCCATCTGGCTGAGTCTCCCCACTCTGGGCGGCTCCCAATGAAATGTTAAAACAGTACAGCATTAAATATTAAAAACTTCCCTAAACAGGGCTGCCTTCAGATGTCTTTTAAAGGTAGGATAACTGCTTATTTCCTTCACATCTGAAGGGAGGGTGTTCCACAGGGTGGGCGCCACTACCGAGAAGGCCCTCTGTCTGGTTCCCTGTAACCTCACTTCTTGCATTGAGGGAACCACCAGAAGGCCCTCGGTGCTGGATCTCAGTGTCCAGGCTGAACGATGGGGGTGGAGACGCAGGTATAAATAGTTGAAGGATCAACTCTTTGCCTCTGAAGCTGCCATGCTTAAGTGATACCTGCTGAGTCCCTCACCTATAACCTCCAACGTTTCTCCAATGAAAACAGGGACGTCCCATTCCTTAATGATGATTTTACTATTTATACCCCACCCATCTTACTAGGTTGCCCCAGCCACTCTGGGCAGCTTCCAACATATAGAAAAAACATAATAAAACATGAAACTTCTCTATACAGGACTGCCTTCAGAAGGCTCTGGGGTTGGATAACTCCATACCCTGCAAAATTTCTCTGATGGAAATAGGGACAGCGTGGGTGGCGCTGTGGTATAAACAACAGAGCCTAGGGCTTGCCGATCAGAAGGTCGGTGGTTCGAATCCCTGAGCTCCCATTGCTCGGTCCCTGCTCCTGCCAACCTAGCAGTTTGAAAGCACATCTAAGTGCAAGTAGATAATGTTGGGATTTTGCCTATGTGCTATCTGATGCAGCTTCCCACAGAAGCAATTAAAGAGTTGGCTGAAGGCCAAGAAGACTGAGCAGAGGGAGTTATTCTGCCTAGAGATATGGAACCTTAGATACAACTCTGCTATTGGTTGAGGTCTCCACAAAGGCATGATGACTCATGACCTTCCTGCTTGGTTGGTTAGTTGGTTGGTCAGCATGTGGTTTGAGAGGTCGTTGGAGTTTGTTCTGTGAGAGAGTTAAGATCCGTGTCTGTATCCTGTATATAGTAACTTGTGATTCTGCTGTAAATAATAAACCTATAAGTAACCATGTTACTAGTAGCAGCGTCTTGTTCCTGCTTCATCCTGCCTGCAACTGACTGATTCTGGACAGTCTGCATATGCTCTGCTATATTCAACAGGTTCTGGCTAAGATCCTTCAACAGATAAATAGGTACCACTCCAGTGGGAAGGTAAATGGCGTTTCCGTGTGCTGCTCTGGTTCCCCAGAAGTGGCTTAGTCATGCTGGCCACATGACCCGGAAGCTGTACGCCGGCTCCCTCAGCCAGTAAAGCGAGATGAGCGCCGCAACCCCAGAGTCATCCATGACTGGACCTAACAGTCAGGGGGTCCCTTTACTTTTAAGGAAAAGTGGGACATTCCGGGATCACATCAGAAACTGGGACAGCTTCTTCAAATCAGGGACATCCCTGGAAAATAGGGACACTTAGAGGTTTGTCTCATCTAGGAAACATCACTGCCCTGGTTCACACTTCAAAGTGAATGACCCGTGTCTTGATGCACACTGTTGATATCATGAGTGCTTTGCTTCTCTCTCATACCAGGAGGAAACAAACCAGAGACTGCCTTCTGCATGTTGTTTGCTTGGAGAAAAACAATCCACGAGCACTGCACTGTCTCTTCCCCGGTGCAGCAGGAGCAGGAATGGGGAAGAAGCAATTTCAGGGACTTCTGCTCCCCCCCCATCAAGCCAAATTTGTCCTTCCTCTCTCTCTCTCTGTGTGTGATGAATAGTCCATTGAAAATGGGGAGGGAATCTCAGCTCACTGGTACCCCAAAGAACACAACAAAGCAGCATGAGAGACTTTGAGGCTATTCTGCTGTCTTGCAACAAGGAGCCAGCACATCACAGACTGAGGCACAGTGTGATGGCGGCAGAAGAAATGAGAGAAGGAGGAAAACAAATTACCTGATTGTTTTGATCATGCTGAGTCCCATTTCAACGCAACAATGAGCATGGTCTTGGCGAGGTTCCGGGAGCCCGGATACGCAGTAGTAGCAGTCCCCTAGGATCTTAATTCTAAGGCAGTGATGTTCCTGTAACCAAAAGGAGAATGATTAGAAGCAATGAGATTGGGTGTGATGGAGCAGGATGGATATAAAAATGAGCAGGGTGGAAAATATGGAAAGCAAAATCTGAAAGCTCTTTGGGAAAGAGATGTTTGTGTGTGTAAAGCACAAGCAATATCTTGATTTTGTTCTGATCTGTGACAAACATTTGTTTTATATATATTGCATCCTGGAAGGGTCAGTGATTTCCTGGAAAGAAAGAAAAAACATCAAAGAAATACTACAAAGATCTGAGCACCGCAGGCAAGCTTGGCTGTGCTTGCCAAATTACCTAAATCAGAAGACAAGGCAAGATGTTTCCATTTACTGAAGACTACAGTCAGAGGAATGCGGGTGGCGCTGTGGGTTAAACCACAGAGCCTAGGACTTGCCGATCAGAAGGTTGGCGGTTCGAATCCCCGTGACAGGGTGAGGTCACGTTGCTCAGTCCCTGCTCCTGCCAACCTAGCAGTTCGAAAGCACACCAGTGCAAGTAGATAAATAGGTACCACTCCGGCAGGAAGGTAAACAGTGTTTCCGTGCGTTGCTCTGGTTCGCCAGAAGTGGCTTAGTCATGCTGGCCACATGACCTGTAAGGTGTACGCCGGCTCCCTCGGCCAATAAAGCGAGATGAGCGCCGCAACCCCAGAGTCGGCCACGACTGGACCTAATGGTCAGGGGTCCCTTTACCTTTTTACAGTCAGAGGAGGGATATATGTTAATGGGGTCATGCCTTGGCATTCGGGACGAAGGCTGAAACTTCATTCAGAGAGACACTGGAAGCCTGAGCAGTGGGTAGCAGCTATGGCGATATCACTCTCCTCTGGTGCCCTCTGGTAGGTCTGCTCCCCAGATGTTGTGACTTAAAATCCCCAACATCTCTGAGCATTGGCCATGCCAGATGGGACTGACTTGCATCAGAGTCCAAAAATACCTGAAGCGCCACGTGCCAGTTATTCCCTCTCTGTATATTCAGAGGTAGACCACATCCCCTAGATCAGGGGGAGAGGGTGCAGAAAGACCTCCATATGTCATTGGACCAACATGGCCAGTGATCATGGGGGAGTTGAAACAGCCTCTGCATCTCTGCCCTATATGCTCATGTCCTATGATTTGCGTGGCGATTCCCGCCCCCTCCCACAGATGGAGTAAATAAAGACACCGGACACCAGAATTTAGGTTAATGGGCGAAAAATGGCCACAACTTTATTGATTACAGGTAAGAGTGGTATTGGCTTTAGGCATTGGCCCTAACAGACTATCCGGTCTAACCAGGAAGGGTTAAGCACCAACAGGGGGAGCCCCCGAGATGCACATCCCTAGGCGCTCCCCAAGGGGTTACCGCTCGGGAGCGCGCTTTAGGCCCTAGCCTCCGTAGGTTTCGGACGAGGCGACGCCCCCCAGAGTCCTTTAACGAACTACCCTTCAAGATTTGGGGGAGGTGATGGCGTTCCTCCCCCCCGACTTCATTTGCATAACAATACCCCTGCCAATGCCTAACCGCCAAAACCAAGGAGTTGTGACGTTTTGCTACGAGGTAGGCGAAAAACCAAGTGGCTTCTAAAATCCAGCCAATTAGCCAAATGGAAAAACTCCTACCAGGCCCCTTGTGGCGACCAGCCGAAGCCCATAGCAAAGTCCGAATGCAAACCTAGAGAGCGGATGGGTGGGAAACTGCAGCTGCTGTAGAGAAAGAAAAGGGGCGAGCCAGGGCTGCCCCGACCTTAAAAGCACCTAGTAAGCCCGCCCCTACCGCCAGCCAATTGGTTGGCACTGAGGGTGATGAATAATGATGACACTGGGGAATCCCTGAGTCCCGCGCCCCGCAAGAATGTAGACGGGGGCGTGTGCCCGCAACCCCCCCCTCCTTAGATCGGGAGTGGCTTTGGGGAAAAAGGAGGACAGCTGAGATAGCTTCCCTTTCCTGTCTCCTGCACCATGCATTGGCTGTTGAGGTAGCAGAAACTGAGAACTTGAACTTTGCTTATTTCCTCCTCCCTCCCAAACCTAGCCTTTTTGTTAATCTGCAGCCCCAACTTCTGACTTGCTTTCTGTTGCCACTAGGGACTTGTTCTTTGGTTCTGACCTGAATTCTGCTCCTGACTTCTGGCTCCCAGTTCCCTGTTCACCTAGGCATCATCTGTGCTCTATATACCTTTAAAGCACTATTTATCAGCCTTGATGGCGCAGTTGGCTAGAGCGTGGTGCTGATAATGCCAAGGTTGCAGGTTTGATCCCCGTATGGGACAGCTGCATATTCCTGCACTGCAGGGGGTAATAATAATAATAATAATAATAATAATAATAAATTATTTATACCCCGCCCATCTGGCTGAGTTTCCCCAGCTACTCTGGGCGGCTCCCAATCGAGTGTTAAAAACAATACAGCATTAAATATGAAAAACTTCCCTAAACAGGGCTGCCTTCAGATGTCTTTTAAAGATAAGATAGCGGCTTATTTCCTTCAAATCTGAAGGGAGGGCGTTCCACAGGGTGGGCACCACTACCGAGAAGGCCCTCTGTCTAATTCCCTAGAACCTCACTTCTCGCAATGAGGGAACCGCCAGAAGGCCCTCGGCGCTGGACCTCAGTGTCCGGGCTGAATGATGGGGGTGGAGATGCTCCTTCAGGTATACAGGACCGAGGCCATTTAGGGCTTTAAAAGTCACCACCAACACTTTGAATTGTGCTCGGAAACGTTGGACTACAAGACCCCCAGGGTCCCTTCTAACTCTACAGTTCTATGATTCTATACTGCTTTGGACAGCCATGGCTTCACCCAAAGAATCCTGGGTACAATGCCAGAAGGGAACTGCAGTACTGTTAGTTGTTAGGAGAACACAATTCCCCTCATAGAGCTGCAATTCCCAGAGTGGTTTAACAGTCAATCCCTCTTCCCATGGAACTCTGGGAACTGCAGTTTTGTGAGGGGAATATGGGACTTCTAACAACTCTCAAGGGTGCTGAGAGCTGTTAGGAGTCCTCTATTCTCCTCACAGAATGGCAATTCCCATAGTTCATACTGCAGTTCCTAAGACTTCAAAGCACCCTGCACCTGACATCATTGTGATGTCAAGTGATTGACAGGTGTATAACCCAGCCCACCTGCCATATTTGGCATGCTGATCCTCAGAGGTATTTGGCCGGTGGAGCCAAAAAGATTCTCTACCTCTGTGGCAGACAGAACCATCGGGGGTGGATTTCAGCCTGTCTGGATGGGTGCTTGAAATGGGGCAGGGAGATGAAGAAGATGCACTGGATTTAAAAAAGAAAGAAAGAAAGAAAGAAAGAAAGAAAGAAAGAGGCAGGCCCTTCATTTTCAGGTCTTGGTTCCACAAGGAGCTCTTGGGAATATTCTGAAAAACTAGAGGAAGCCGCAACGGCTTGGATCTTGATGCCTCATTAAATGCTGCATGTCAAACCATCTGTTTAAGAAAATTGCCAGAAAGAATAAGAGCAATGCAGAAGGTTGCCAGGAGATAAACATTTCTAACTAGGACGTCACAAAAAAAAAAGTACTGCAAGCAAAGGATTGGTTGTATGCAACTGTTGAGATATTTTTGCCAGGATGAACATTCCAAAGAAATACCTATCCTTTGATATAGCCTTGCTCTGCGGTGAAAAGCCCAAAGTAGCCAGATTGCCTAAGAGCATAGGTAGGCAAACTAAGGCCCGAGGGCTAGATCCGGCCCAAGCACCTTCTAAATCCGGTCCACAGATGGTCTGGGAATCAGCGTGTTTTTACACGAGTAGAATGTGTGCTTTTATTTAAAACGCATCTCTGGGTTATTTGTGGGGCATAGGAATTCATTCATTATTATTTTTTCAAAATATAGTCCAGCCCCCCCCCCAAAGTCTGAGGGACAGTGGACCAGCCCCCTGCTGAAAAAGTTGGCTGAGCCCTGCCTAAGAGCTTTGAGAGCCTGGTACTCTCACAGCGCCACAAGCGCTAAGCCAGGGGTCAGCAACCTAAGGCCCATGGGCCAGAAGCAGCTTGCGGAGGTCATTTGACTGGCCCCCGAGCTGCCCCTGAACCAAGTTGCCCGCTCACGCGCTGCGCTAAACCAGTGCAGCGCGGTGCAGGGACTCGCTTCCATGGCACCAGAAATCTTGTGTGATCCAGCCCACGGAGGGATCTCCACGGAACCAATCCGCCCCAGACAAGATAAACCTTGCTGACCCCTGCTCTATGCCGTCTGCTTTCCCATGGATCAAGAGAGCTTGTATTAAGATTCACCTGTATTAAGATTCACCTGTAGCCACACGTTAGAGGGAGATCAAGCCACTGTCATTGACTATCAGGGCTCTGATGAGTGTGTGGCAGCGAGGCTGGAGGCTGACCTGGAGGCTGACCCAGCTATTTATGGGATTCTGTGCTGCCCATGAGGCAGGAGCCTGGGCTGGTGGATGGGGAAGAGCCTGAGCAGTCAGAGGCAGGGAAAGGGGTACAGGACGTGTTGGAAGTGGAGGAAGAAGCTGCTCAGGTGACAAGAGCGAGCCGGCAATAAATCACACAATTCATAAACTCTTTATTAGCAAGAACATGATGTGCACAGACTTGGCAGAGTGTTAGGCCTAATGAGTGCAGTGGCTCAGACTTGGTAGGTCTTGGCCCATAGATCGGTTGCCGAGACTGAAAGTCCCTGCCTCCACACAGCCTTCTAAGTTCCCTCCTCACCAGGCCTTTCCCCAAAGAATCGGAGACTGCACCTGCATGAAGCCAACCTCTCCTCTGCCCTTTTCACACCTCTTCTGGTTCTGGGAGACAAGCAGGGAGGAGAGCTTTAGACCACAAACAATGATCAGATGAGACTCCCGATAGTATGTGTGGTATGAAATTCTTTAGTTTGTCTGGCCAAGCTTAGAAAGGCTTCTTGGCTCAACTCAGCTAAAGGTTAGGCAGAATTTCTTGATATATCCTCTGGATATATCCCCATTCCCCACTCAGCAGCTGTTTGGTTAAAACACATCATAGTATTGTATGGATTTGCTTTACACTGCCGGTCCTTATGCAGCCCTCTCAGGCAGACAGTAGTACCAGCCTTGCCTGAAGTTTTTTAAACTGGAGAACCTGAAAATTAAAGATTTAGATGCCATAACTCTGTCCTTTGCTTGCAGAAAACTCTTAGGTTCCATCCCTGGCATCTCCAACTGAAGGAGAGGGCATTGACTTCCACCTGAGGTGCTGGAGAACTACTCTTAGAGTAGACCAGTCTTCCCCAAACCAGGGGACCCCCGATGATGTTGGGCTACAAATCCCACCATCCAAAGCCATCCATAGCCAAGGCTGATGGGAGTTGTAGTCCAATAATATCTGGGGACCAATGGCTGGGGGAATAATAATAATAATAATAATAATAATAATAATTATTATTATTATTATTTATTTGTACCCCACCCATCTGGCTGGGTTTCCCCAGCCACTCTGGGCAGCTTCCACAGAGACCAAAAATACACTAAAATGTCACACATTAAAAACTTCCCTGAACAGGGCTGCCTTAAGATGTCTTCTGAATGTCAGGTAGTTGTTTATCGCTTTTACATCTGATGGGAGGGCGTTCCACAGGGTGGGTGCCACTACCGAGAAGGCCCTCTGCCTGGTTCCTTGTAACTTGGCTTCGCACAGCGAGGGAACCGCCAGAAGGCCCTCAGCATTGGACCTCAGTGTCTGGGCAGAATGATGGGTTTGGAGGCGCTCCTTCAGATATACTGGGCCGAGGCTGTTTAGGGCTTTAAAGGTCAACACCAACACTTTGAATTGTGCTCGGAAACGTACTGGGAGCCAATGTAGGTCTTTCAAGACCAGTGTTATGTGGTCTCGGCGGCCGCCCCCAGTCACCAGTCTAGCTGCCGCATTCTGGATTAGTTGTAGTTTCCGGGTCACCTTCAAAGGTAGCCCCACATAGAGCGCATTGCAGTAGTCCAAGCGGGAAAGCGAGGGTAGACATAGGTAGGGTAGATGGTCTGAAGCAGATTCATATACACTCAAGGCCTTCTGAGTGCAAAGCAGAATTCTGTCACTGAGCTATGACTACTCTGCACAGAACAACATTTGACTGAAGCTTCTGAGAAAGATTTATGCATAAGTTACTTTACAAAAACAACACACCATGGTGACTCAAAGCACGAAAAAATTGGCACGAGAAAGAGCTAAAGAAATGAGCTGCTCAAATATCCATCCACCAAAAGGCACCAAACAGAAACTTCATTAAGGTTTCTTCCCCCCCCCCCCACTTCCCAGGGCAGGGAAATGATGGATTGTGTTTTCTAAGACCCATGCTGTGCTATCAATTCCACCCACTCTTCAAATAAGACCGATATGCTGTGTGCCTAGCAGAAGTTTGGAGCTCGCTATTCATCTCAGTTTGGAAAACAGGTTTTGGAAACAGATGGAGAATGCAAATCCCAGCAGGAACTAGGGAGAGGGACCTTAGCTTATGCTCGTGTCGAGACTGCTAAGACCCGAGCTGGTGATAGTATATTCCACGTTTCTGTGCAACCAAGACACACAAGCATAAGTGGACAGTAACGTGGGACTCCAGCATTTCTAGAATCTCAGTTTTACTACCCATTTCTATTTCATTTTAATTAATGGTCCTGAAGCAGTAAGCTTGAACATGCGTGGGCAATGCCTGCTGATATCTCCTAAGCCCAGGACAGAACTTGGGAGGCTGCATAAGATTCCCAGTGGGCAGGAATCGGGGGCTAGAGCACCTGTCAGTAGTGAGATGGACGGAGACAACCTTACAGGTACTTCATGGATCCCAATTCTCCCTACAGAGAAGGAACTTATCACAGTAAGCAGCGATGTTCCCTTCTCTCCCTCACCTCCCCAGATTTATGATCAGGCAGAACAAAAAACATTAGCAAAGCTTCTGACATTTGAGGAGCTCCCTCCTTTGGCTCCACATCCTACCAATTTGTTTCCCTCCCTCTCCAGCCATGCCTGTTGCTAAGGACCACGGAAGTATATCAGGCATGAGTGGTTGGGGGAGGAGAGTTTCGCAATCACACATTACAGATAGATATACATCTGAATACAGATGGCACCCAAGGGAGAAGTTGAAGGGGTGTGTGTGTGTGTTTCCTGTGCATATCCATGCTTTCCCACTTCCACAGTAAAGAGCATGTTTTAGCAAATGCAGATAACTGCCCATAACGGTCGTGTGTGTGTGTGTGTGTGTGTGAATGTATCGCTAGATCTATGCCAGGGCCGGATTTAGGTTTGATGAGGCCCTAAGCTACTGAAGGTAATGGGGCCCTTTATATGTCCAGCTGTCCTTGGTCAACAACAAATTGTCGCTGTTTTTTGTGTTGAATATATGTTATATGGTAATTTATGGACCTAATAGATAGCTAAAGCTATTTGCACATAACAAAATATGTATTTTATCAAAGTACATCCAGTTTTTCCCCCTTTAATTTTTTGGGGGGCCCCCAAGAGAGTGGGGCCCTAAGCTATAGCTTGTTTAGCTTATATGTAAACCCCACACTGATCTATGCAGGAAGAAAGAGACAGAATTAACTGTGCTAGTCGTGGGAACAATCCCATGCTCTAGCAACACTAATAACATACATTTAAAGTGCAGATGTTTCACTTTGACAATCACAGCTTCTGCCAAAGAATCCTGGGAACCTTATTTTGTTAAGGGCTCTGGTATTGTGGCTCTGAACAATGGGAGTGGAGACACACCTTCAGGTCTACTGGGCCAAGGCTGTTTTAGGCTTTAAAGTTTAGCACCAACACTTTTAATTGTGCTCAGAAATGTACTGGGAGCCAATGTAGGTTTTTCAGGACCAGTGTTATATGGTCTCGGCGGCCACTCCCAGTCACCAGTCTAGCTGCCACATTCTGGATTAGCTGCAGTTTCCGGGTCACCTTCAAAGGTAGCCCCACATAAAGCGCATTGCAGTAGTCCAAGCGGGAGATAGCTAGAGCATCCACCACCCTGGCGAGACAGTTTTCAGACAGGTAGAGTCTCAGCCTGCATACCAGGTGGAGCTGGTAGACATCTGCCCTGAACACAAAATTGACCTGCACCACCATGGACAGCTGTGAGTCCAAAATGACCTCCAGGCTGTGCACCTGGTCTTTCAGGGGCACAGTTACCTCATTCAGGACCAAGGAGTCCCTCACGCCTGCCCGTCCCCTGTCCCCCCAAAACAGTACTTCTGTCTTGTCAGGATTCAACCTCAATCTGTTAGCAGCCATCCATCTGTCTGTGAAATGGTAGGGGAACCGAACACCTGTCTTTGTAAGAAAATGTTGCCATGTCAAGAACAACAGGACAAGTATAAGTAAGGTTAAGTTATGTAGAATCTCTTATAGACTTGAAAAACTGGTGAACTACCAAACCCAACACAATCTACCAGCCATGGCCCTCCAGGGACATCATAAGTTTTGCTTACCTGGGACTACAATGACAGGGATGTTGTGAAGCTCCTACCAAGCCACAATTCAGGGCAGGTAGACTGCATACAGCATGGTGGGTCACAAATCTGCTCTAACACAACAAATTTCTACCCTTCACAGCACCACACAGGGTTTTTGAAGCACCAAAAATGAACTGGCAGCTTGACTCTTGCGTGCTAAATGAAACAAATAAGCCTCTTGACTCACATGTGCTAGGCGATCAAATCTGGCAAAGAGTTCATTCAGCATTCGGACTAGTTCCTGGGCTGATAGTGTTGTGGAGAGGTTGGTGAACCCTTTCACATCTGCAAAAAGAATGCTGGACACCAAATGGAGAGAAGAAAGAAAATCAGGACTCCTGACTTATAGGTAACAACAGTGACAGTAACACTTTGCAGAAAAAACATGCCACAGTCCACCTTCCATTTTAGGTGGAACCTCCATTAGATAAATAGAAATTCAACAATGTCTTCAAAACTATCAGAAGTGTCCATGACAGGGTTGGGGAACCAATGGCTCTCCAGATGTTGTTGGGCTCTTATTCTC
The DNA here is from genome assembly GCF_964106645.2 of Podarcis pityusensis. NCBI lineage: Eukaryota > Metazoa > Chordata > Lepidosauria > Squamata > Lacertidae > Podarcis > Podarcis pityusensis. The sequence goes on along the minus strand of NC_138031.1, from coordinate 11,671,901 downwards.
ATAAGTGTTTTTCCTTCAAAGTATATTCCAATGAAGCTGAAGGTCTGGCTCACACCTGTATATTCATCACTCCATTTGCTGGAAGTGCAAGCTGTGATTTTAGTGTGTGAACGACCCAACGGAGATTATGAATTGATGTCAGTGCATCAACGTCAATGGGGGAATTTCATGCTTTGAGTTGAGGGCCATTCTACTGGACGTATGTATGATCCAGCCCATACACTTTTGATGAATGAAAATGAGAAGATGCTGTGCTATGATGGACAATGTATCTATACCAATATCAGCAGTTGAGACAAGGCAAGCTCTGGTTGAGAGACATCACCCAGAACACTTCGACCATTGTTGGATTTTCAGTACCTTGGTAATGGTGATCCCTGACTCTTGCATTTTGATTTGCATATTGTTTTGGGAAATGCAAATTAAGTCGTTTGCCTTTAAATGCAAACTGGATCATATTTATTCCCCATCTTTCAAGGTACACAACACCCCGCTGCTTCTTCCTGGCCCCCTTCCTCTGCTGCCGGACGCAGGTGGCTCCCTCTGCCTCATTCAAGAAGATTGTTCTTTTCCCTTTGGATGTTGGCTGCTTTTCTTACATGGACACTGGCCAGGAAGGAATAGATTGGTTCCCCCCCCCCCCCCCACGTCATGAATAATGCTACCCTAGGTGGTTTTTTGAACTGCCTGTGCAGCACGACAGATGCTGCCTGTATCAGAAAGATTACACTCTAATCCTAATCATGTTTACATGGAAGAAAGTCCCATTAATTCCAATGGGATGTACTTCAAAACTCAGTACGCTTGAGATGGTGGTCTCGGTGGATTGCGGTGAGAAGCTGGAGCATTGTGTGTGTGTGTGTGTGTGTGTGTGTGTTGGAGGGAAAATCCTACCCCCTGTTTGCATGCACTCGAGCAAGCCAACTCAGAAATACTGCGGTGAAAGAGCAGTCACCAAGGAGCTTTGATGAATTAAGGGAGAAAAAAACGCTACTGTGAAATGTTTGTCTGTTAAAAGGGCGTGGGGAGAGAAAAAGCAACATCTCCCAACATTTCAAACCCGTGATGAATGAAGTGATCAAAAGACTCCACGCAAAAGCCCCCAGCTGACATTCAGCAGAGGAACAGATCGTTAAGAGAAAGAGAGAAAATTGGAATGCATGCTCTCACCTGACATTTTCATAGCGGTGAATATAGATCTTGTGGAACTGGTGTTGAAGATGCTCGTCTTCTACGTTGGTCATGTCATTAATCATTTCTAGGACTACAAATCGAGGTAACACAGACAGAACCAGACGTTCCTGAAACAACAACAACAACAACAACAACAGGACATTGGAGAGGCAGGTACAGGAGAAGAAGAAGAAGAGTCTGGATTTGATATCCCGCTTTATCACTACCCGAAGGAGTCTCAAAGCAGCTAACTTTCTCCTTTCCCTTCCTCCCCCACAAAAAACACTCTGTGAGGTGAGTGGGGCTGAGAGACTTCAGAGAAGTATGACTAGTCCAAGGTCACCCAGCAGCTCCATGTGGAGCGGAGACGCGAACCCAGTTCCCCAGATTACGAGTCCACCGCTCTTAACCACTACACCACACTGGCTCTCAAGAGGTCCTTGGCATGCTTCCTTCATGGTGAAACAATGACAGCAAACCGCAACAGCTCACCCTCTTGGGCCCACCTCCAAAACACTGTCTTAGGTCCTTAAACACTAATGTGACCACTTTAAATTGGGTCTGGAGGTGTAACAGCAGTTCCAAGTGGAACTCCAGCCAACAATGGCGACCACCTGAGAGGTGGCCAAACCCACCAGAGAAGTGATGGAACTGAGTTCCAGCTGGAAACCCCCCCCCCCCCCGATTATAATATATCATATATGATTTCATGTTCAATAATTATCCATCACATATCTATAAAGTAGTACCTCAGGTTACAGACGCTTCAGGTTACAGACTCCACTAACCCATTAGCGAAAGTGGTGCTTCAGGTTAAGAACAGTTTCAGGTTAAGAACAGACCTCCAGAACGAATTAAATTCTTAACCCGAGGTACCACTGTACAGTTATACCTTGAAAGTCGAACGGAATCCCTTCTGGAAGTCCATTCTGCTTCCAAAACATTTGGAAACCAGGGTGCGGCTTCCAATTGGTTGCAGGAAGCTCCTGCAGCCAATCAGAACCCGTCGAAGCCCCATCAGACGTTTGGCTTCCAAAGAACGTTTGCAAACTGGAACACTCACTTCTGGGTTTGCGACATTTGGGAGCCAAAATGTTTGAGTCGCAAGGTGTTAGACTTCCAAGGTATGACTGTATATACCTCTGTATTATCATATCTGATAATTACATCATATCCAGTTGTTATATGTTAATTTGGGTTTCATTTCATTTCATTTTTCTCTCTGACAAAATACTTCATGTTTTATTCTTTTTCTTTTTCTCAGAATAATACTTCATCTCCAATCAGAAGGTATATACAGGTGTATAATCAAACCAAATTAGTCCACAAACACGTATACACAAAGCACAAAGTCTATAATAAAGTATCACCAAAGTATGAACTTCCTCTGAAGTTGAGCTCCTTAAGCAAAGATCATAATAAGTAAATATGTGTGACCAGTCCTTTTTACCAGCTTTCCTCTCTTACACCTCTGAAGTGCAAAATCCATTTCATGCCCTCTCCTATAGGCAGTTGCCTTCTGGTTTATGAACCTATGCACACATCACTTTTGACTCCAGAGAGAGAGAAACCACTTCACACATGAAGGACTTTATCTGTCAAGATCCATTTTGTTCATCTCAGCAAACTTTGCCTAGAAAAGTATAGACTCAATTATCTCTGAGGAGAGGGTGAAGTTAAAACTTCCTGCCCTGTGCCTGACTGGCAGAATATAAATAGCTTCATATGGCCCTGCATTTTAGCTCCAAGTGACATGTCTCATATTCCAGCACCTAGAAGTCTTCAGTTCAATGACTAGTTGTGGCAGCTGTCAAGCATATAAAAGAATGCTCAGAAGAGATTACCTATCTCCTCAAGAATCCATTTTCCTTCAGGATTCTTCATTAAAAGAACAGAATAATCAACTCAGGAGGTATCAAACTCCCTACATTAATTACAAAGGATTCCCGCAGCAAAAACGATATCACTTCTTATTTAATTTAGTGCAGCCAACTCCTTTATTTTCCCCATTTTGAAACCATTTCACCTAAAGCAGTGGCTGTAGGAGATCATCTCAGATTCCTCCACAGATTGGGGTCTTTTGGGAAAGTGGGGGGGGGGGGCTTTATCTATTTATGGAGGGATCTGTCTATTTTTCATGTGGCACCTGTAAGTTCATTTCATCCTGTTTCAAGTATCAACCTGTGATTCCCCCCCCCCACAACATGCACGAAAATTCAAATTATTTTCACTGTTTCTTCACAAAATATTCATTGTCATACATTAAAAATGTGCTTTTTTTGTATGCACTTTCTCTCAAAATGCACATTCCTACTGAGTTTGAATGGATTGGAAAGATCTGGCCCATTATGACCATGATCAAAGTAACCTACTATAAGAGAACACATGTAAATCAACCCAAAAGGTTTATGGAGAGATGGGAGTTTTTTGTGATCTGGAATAATAGCTTCAGTGACAATGTACAACCATGTTCTGTCTTTAATTTATTGCAATGCGATTAGTTTATTGCAATTAGTTTGTGTTTTCGTTGTTGGTGTACTTAAAAAAAATTGTATCTATTTTAACAAAAATATGCATCATCATCATCATCATCATCATCATCATCATAATAATTTATTATTTATACCCTGCCCATCTGGCTGAGTATCCCCAGCCACTCTGGGCGGCTTCCAATTGAGTGTTAAAAACAATACAGCATTAAAATATTAAAAACTTCCCTAAACAGGGCTGCCTTCAGATGTAATAATCTGCTCTATTCTGCTCCACTTCTTGAGCTAAGAACTGTATCACAAAATCTGGGAAAGTGCAGAAATGTAAGGGTACCTATGCTCAGATCTAGGGTATTAGTCTAAGGAATGCAAATCAGGTTGGCACACTTTAAGATGTGGACTAAGTCAAATCCTTGAGTGCCCCATGCAAAATAGCACTTTGACAAACATGTGGGCTATAAACACTGTTACGATCTGTAGCTTGCAAATTGTTGAGTGTTTTGCCTCTGATCGGCTCCTTATCCTCCCCCACAGGCAACATACTTTTCATATTCTTGGTGACTTTCTTTAGATGAGTTGAAACAAACTTTTGATTTAAAGCTTGCTCCCATTGCTGGCTCCTGATTAAAAAGGAGAGATGCGAGGTCTTGATAAATATGGATAAGCAATTTTTTATTTGCCTGCACTTCCAATCTTTTCCACTTAGGGACGGCTTGATTATATAGCCTACAGAAAATGTGAGATTGCTGGAGAGGGAATGAGAACATTCCTGAGAAATCAGGACTGATAGACAAGACCTGGAAATCACCGAAAGGGGAAGAGGGATTGACTGTGAAACCATTCTGAGAAGGGTAACCTGCAAGATGAATGGTTGGGATCGTCTACGAACAACTCTCAGCATCCTTAACAAACTACAGTCTCCGGGATTCTTTCCAGGAAGCCATGACCACTGAAAGTGAAATAAGACCATGATCATGCGAAAGGCTAGATGAATCCCTAGCCGGAATTAAGATTGCCGGAAGAAATATCAACAACCTCAGATATGCAGATGACACAACCTTGATGGCAGAAAGTGAGGCGGAATTAAAGAACCTTTTAATGAGGGTGAAAGAGGAGAGCGCAAAATATCGTTTGAAGCTCAACATCAAAAAAACGAAGATCATGGCCACTGGTCCTGTCACCTCCTGGCAAATAGAAGGGGAAGAAATGGAGGCAGTGAGAGATTTTACTTTCTTGGGCTCTATGATCACTGCAGATGGTGACAGCAGCCACGAAATTAAAAGACGCCTGCTTCTTGGGAGAAAAGCAATGACAAAACTAGACAGCATCTTAAAAAGCAGAGACATCACCTTACCAACAAAGGTCCATATAGTTAAAGCTATGGTTTTCCCAGTAGTGATGCATGGAAGTGAAAGCTGATCGCCAAAGAATTGATGCTTTTGAGTTATGGTGTTGGAGGAGACTCTTGAGAGTCCCATGGACTGCAAGAAGATCAAACCTATCCATTCTGAAGGAAATCAGCCCTGAGTGCTCACTGGAAGGACAGATCCTGAAGCTGAGGCTCCAATACTTTGGCCAGCTCATGAGAAGAGAAGACTCCCTGGAAAAGACCCTGATGTTGGGAAAGATGGAGGGCACAAGGAGAAGGGGACGACAGAGGATGAGATGGTTGGATAGTGTTCTTGAAGCTACCAGCATGAGTTTGACCAAACTGCGGGAGGCAGTGGAAGACAGGAGTGCCTGGCGTGCTTTGGTCCATGGGGTCACGAAGAGTCGGACACGACTAAACGACTAAACAACAACAAGAAGACCATTTTCAATTTGTAGTGCAGATGGGGCTTCAACTGGATATCAACCTCATTCTTTAATGTACAATTCATGTGCTTGGTTTTGTTGCAACAGATTGACACGGCTGCATTTCACAACTTCATTTCTTCCATTACCCTACCTGCCTCTGGTTTTCGGTTTCCAGCCTCAACCGAGCTTCTACACATCTCCGGGTTTCCAAGAAGGCTTGGCGTTGAGCACGGTCTGATAAGTAGCTAATGAAGATCCCAGCGGTATTCATGCACATAAATAAAACCGCCTGAGCTGCTGTCTGAAAGAAAGAAGAAGGAGGAACATTAACTGCATGGCTGCATCGTAGAAATAGAGGCATGCACATATCGATAGAAAACAGAGCTGTGAAGTGATAAAAATACTGATATACACTGCAGTCCCCAATGTGTTAAATGGAACTTACTTCCAGGAAAGTGTACATCTGATTGCAACCTCAGCTGATGAATTATCTTCCCACTAACCAATCCATTTAAATAAATCTATGCAACCAAAAATGTACTACATGGAACGTACTGAGATGCTGAATAAACTGTATGATAATAGCTTAATAAACGATACCTAGCAATCTTTTTTTTTTTACAGTTACCATTTGTGTGGACAGGTGGAGTCCCCAGATCCCGAGCGGCCCCCCTGTCATGTGGAATAACGACTCAAGACAACGTGCTATGGGATTAAATTGGCCACAACTTTATTAAATTTCAAATGTGGGTAGACCTTGGCTCAGGCATTGGGCGTTCTCCCTCCCCAGTCCCCAGCCGGGGACCTAGGGAGCATCAGGGTTATCCAGTGTTTGTGTGGGGGATGGGCCGGCTCTGGAGAGCATATGTTCAAGCAGAGATAGCCGCCCCGTTACGCCGCCGCCGCAGGGGAGAGCAATGACGACCTTTCGGCGTATGGTCAAAGCCTCCCTTCAGAAACCCCTTTAACGGTATTGCCGCTGCAAAGAGGAAGATGGACAAAAGGATTCCGCCCAAGGCCTGATACCGCCAAAGTTGTGACGTTTTGCTACGGGAAAGGCGAAACTGCCAATGCAGGGAAATTCCTTTCCGGCCCTTTGACAGCGACCTTAACGTAGCAGCACCCGCATACCTGTGAAGAAAAGTTAACGTGCAAAATAAGGCATTAACTGAGGGTGGGTAGGGTGGGAGAAGCTCTGGAGCCAAGTGAGGATTCCCAGGTAAGATCCTCCCTCTATTGTGTGGGCAGGTAATCCCTCCCCTACCTGGCCTGATCTCCTTGGCAATGCTTCCCCCAGGTGGGATTGGACAACTGACTGGGGTAGGCGGAGACCTCCAGGTATCCCACCTGAGGGAAGACAAAGCCAAGCCTATGCTGATGGAGCCGCTCCAGATCCAGGGGCTGCGCGCGTCCACGCAAAGGTCACCCCCCGTTTTATGCGGGGAGCGGTCATTAATAACACCCTCGTTCAGTAGCATACCAGAAACGCAACAACAAAGAAAGCCAAAATCAAGCCTGCTTTTAAATGATAGTTGCACTGCGTAAAGCTGACATTCTGCTGATAAAAACTGAATTTTTAGTTGATTAATCTACCCAATGGAGAAGGATAGAATTCTAAAGATAAAGGCAAACTGCTTCTTGAATTCAAATACATAAGTATAAATATAGCATAAATATGGGAAATAGTTTTTTCTATGTAGTAAAATATTGTGTATAGTATAATTATAATGATTTTTTTAACATGCATTTTGCTGTGTGTGTGTGTGTGTAAAAAGTAAAAGGATTTAATCAAGGTTGTTTTGAACTTTTAAAACAAAGAAAGAAATATGATGATCAGGATCTCAAAGGCATTGAAACATACAATACTTTCTGTGCCAGGAGGAAGAAATAGACAATGTTTGGGGGCATTAAACTCTCAATGAACCACAGATGATGCTTGCTAGAGCTGAGTCACAGCAGTGGAGTCAGGAATGATTACAAACATAATTAGCCATTTTTTATTTTTACTTTTTGGGGGCAGAATGTCTTCTGAAGCAAATGATGTTGTTGTGACTCACTGAACAGTTTAGTGTGTAAGGAGAAGAAGATCTGGGGAAAGTATGGATTGCAATCGGCATTTGTCATTATTATTGTTGTTGTTGCCACCATCGGATTGTTTTGGGTGATAATGAACGTCTTGAACGAAATTACAGAGCAAGTTTGCATGGATTTGTTCCTTCTCAAAGTGCTTATGTCTCACTCTGTTTCTTTACTCAGTGATCCTCCTTCCTTCTAATGCTGAAGCTATCAGGGCTGTGTGTCCTGTATTTACACAAGTAGGGCAGAAAAGTCAAAGCAACTGGTATCACCCTTAATATCATGAGTATTTTTGCTCTCTATATTTAAAGCAATTTTTAGACCCTCCTGCAAAGATTGATTTGCACTGTGAAATATCTGAAGCTGTAGGATTTCCGGTGCTCAGGGATTTCATACACTCAATCTGTCTTCATTTCCTAATATTTTAAATTTCCATTACATATCCCTGGTAAATCGCTCTCACTTTGCTGTCCATTTTTGCCTTGGAGGGGAGGAGTGCGCCCTGCTAAAATGCAGATAACTGTGATTCCTACCGTTGTAATCCTTACTTATTTTAATTCCATTTCTGAATTGCTTTCCATAAAATATCTCTGTGCGATTTCAGAGTCTAAAGCCCAACTAATAAAACCAATCCCATATGCCAAAAAACCCAGCAACAATTAAAACCAATTTCATATGTAAACACTGTTACAAATCCAACGCAGATATAGGATGGGAGAAATATTTCACTTAAGTAGCTTGGTGGGAAAAGAAAGGTCATCAACAGGCGACAAAAATACTGTATAGACAGTGCCTGGTTGACACACAACAAAAGAGAGTTTCAAAGAGTTGGTGACTCCACACTAAAGTCCAGATTCCATATTGCATGGAAGGGATCATTTGATGACCATAGTAATGAATAGAGGGCTATTGCACAACCCTTCACTGCCCTGGTCTCTAGAAGTTTTTTACTAACAACTCAGACCCATTGGTTGATCTAGCCTACTTCCTAGGTGCACTCCTGTCTGTTAAAAAGGAATGGGCCAGATCACATATGGTTGGCTGCCAATACGATCTAGAGCAAAGAAAGTGGGCCGCTGGTTGCCAATTCTGAGTGGAAAGTACTGGGACAAATTACAAATATATGTAGAAATATACTTTCTTTTTGTAATGCACTGTTGTCCATGAGGGGTGTTAGGGGGGCAGTTGGAGGATGGATGGCGGCTAACAGACTGAGGTTGAATCCTGACAAGACAAACGTACTGTTTTGGAGGGACAGGAGGTGGGCAGGTGTGGAGGACTCCCTGGTCCTGAATGGGGTAACTGTGTCCCTGAAGGACTGGGTGCACAGCCTGGGAGTCATTTTGGACCCACAGTTGTCCATGAAGGCGCAGGTTAATTCTGTGTCCAGGGCAGCTGTCCACTTGTTCCATCTGGTACGCAGGCTGAGACCTTACCTGCCCGCAGACTGTCTCGCCAGAGTGGTGCTTGCTCTAGCTATCTCCCGCTTGGACTACTGCAATGCACTCTATGTGGGGCTACCTTTGAAGCTGACCTGGAAACTACAACTAATCCAAAATGCAGCAGCTAGACAGGTGACTGGGAGTGGCCGTCGAGACCATATAGCACCGGTCCTGAAAGACCTTCATTGGCTCCCAGTATGTTTCTGAGCACAATTCAAAGTGTTGGTGCTGACTTTTAAAGCCCTAAATGGCCTTGGCCCAGTATACCTGAGGGAGTGTCTCCACCCTCAGTGTTCAGCCCGGACACTGAGGTCCAGCTCCAAGGGCCTTCTGGTTGTTCCCTCACTGTGAGAAGCCAAGTTACAGGGAACCAGGCAGAGGGCCTTCTTGGTGGTGACGCTCACCCTGTGGAACGCCCTCCCATCTGATGTCAAGGAATTAAACTATCTGACTTTTAGAAAACATCTGAAGGCTGCCCTGTTTAGGGAGGTTTTAAATGTTTGATGTTTTATTGTGTTTGTAATACTCTATTGAGAGCTGCCCAGAGTGGCTGGGGAGGCCCGGCGAGATGGGTGGGGTATAAGTAATAAATTATTATTATTATTATTATTATTATTATTATTATTATTATTATTATTGGACGGGGGACACGTTGTGCTTCTTCTGGAGTAGTTTGGCCACCTTTGGTCCCCACCCTGCACTCAACTCTCACCTTTGGCTCCTAGAAGCTGTAAACATGTGACAGCAGCCACACCCCAGGAAATGGCTTCGACAGGCCAGCTAAACCAGGTGACTGTTGGGTCTCAAAACCCTTGGTGAGTTGGGGACTTCCCCTGCATGCAAAAGACAGGCTATGGCGCAACTGAGTAGACGAAACGAAGAGTGGGTCCAACAGTCAAGAAGGTGGTTTCTGCACATGAGGAAGAGTCAAGTGAGGGGCAGATGGGTGGACCACTTTAGGGACCCTAGGGAGGCTACAGAAAATTAAATACAGTTGTCAGGGTGGTGCAGGGGCTTCTGGCTTGTTGCCCAAGAAGGTATAAAGACAAGGAAAAGTTTCTTACAATCCTTTTTTTATTTCAGACTTTACAGAGAGAGGCTATAGAACCCAGCCTCTTGGATAATGGCTTTGTCCCGAGTGAATCTCCACCCCTGTCTCTCTCACTTCATCATCCATCATCATCATCATCATCATCTCCTCTATGGGTTCTGCTAACCTGTCTTTGAGCTCTTTGCTCTCCTACTTTTAAGGCTCGCTGGAACCCAGCCTCTTGGATAATGGCTTTGTGCCGAGTGACTCTCCACCTCCCGTCTCTCTCACTTCCTCATTCGTCATCACCATCATCTTGTCCTCTATGGGTGCTGCCCTCTGTCTTTGAGTGCTTTGCTCTCCTACTTTTAAGGCTTGCTGGGTTCTGGGAGATAGTGGGTCTGGAATGCTTTCTAGTGACAATGTGTCAGTCAGCTGCTGCTCTGGCTCTGCCTGCTCCTTTTCTCCCATTATTTCCCAACTTTCTCCTCCATCTGCCTCTGAGCTGAGACCTTCCTCAAACCACTGTTGTAAATCTATACTGTCTTCCTCTTCCTCCTCCCTGGAAGGGTCAGGATGTGGAGGCAGTCTCCACCACTCCTCCCCCTCTGCCCAGTTACTGACAACAGTATTAATTTTTTTAATAAATTGGGCAGAACACAGAGGAACTGCGGCATCAGCCGTACCACTGCTGAGGGTTATTCTGTTTTATCATGTTCCAGGTTTATGCTCTTCTCATTAAATCTAAAATTGGTTCATCACCCCCTCTCTCAAGCATCTTTGCTGTACGCCTCCTTCCCCTCTCCCACCTCCAAATTGGTAAAATAAATATTAACTTGTTCCTTTCCCCCTAATTTAGTGCTCTGACACATACATGGAGATGCATATCATATAAATAGCTCTTTATTACGGCATGTCTGAGATTTTGCTCTGTGCTTGTGACTGGAACATTTGCTGTGCATTCATCAGGCCAGGAGGAAGACAATGAACGGAATATTGGATTTTGCTCAGGACAGAAGAGCCTGCACAACTAACTGGTGACCCACTAGCAAAGGGGTCATAGCTCGGTGGTAGAACATCTGCTTCGCATGCTGATGGTCCCAGGTTCAATATTTGGCACCTCCAGGTAGGAATAAATGAGGCTCTTGTCTGAAACCTGATTCAGTATAAGGCAGTTAGCACATTTGGAAGCTAAGCAGGGGCTGCTATGGTTTCAAAGTGGATGGGAGACCGCATGTTGAGATCCCTGCATTGCAGAGAGTTGGACTAGATGACTCTTGAGGTTCATTCCAAATCAATGATTCTATGTCCCAAGGACTATTAGATTTTAGATCCCCAGTGTTTCCGGGGCTCCTCAACCACCAAAGAAGCTCACAAATGTTGAGGAGAGAGCATGGCGGCCACATGCTGTACTTTTACAGTCTTCTATTTGGTAGGTGAAAGGGATGCGGGTGGCGTTGTGGGTAAAACCTCAGTGCCTAGGACTTGCCGATCGTATGGTCGGCGGTTCGAATCCCCGCGGCGGGGTGAGCTCCCGTCTTTCGGTCCCAGCTCCTGCTTTATAGCGGTAAGGTAAACGGCGTTTCCGTGTGGTGCGCTGGTGCTGGCTCGCCAGAGCAGCTTCGTCACGCTGGCCACGTGACCCGGAAGTGTCTTTGGACAGCGCTGGCTCCCGGCCTCTTAAGTGAGATGAGCGCACAACCCTAGAGTCGGACACGACTGGCCCGTACGGGCAGGGGTACCTTTACCTTTACCTTTTATTTGGTAGGTAAAAGCGACGCGGGTGGCGCTGTGGGTTAAACCACAGAGCCTAGGGCTTGCCAATCAGAAGGTCGGCGGTTCGAATCCCTGCAACGGGGTGAGCTCCCGTTGCTCTGTCCCAGCTCCTGCCAACCTAGCAGTTCGAAAGCACGTCAAAGTGCAAGTAGATAAATAGGTACCACTTCGGCGGGAAGGTAAACGGCGTTTCTGTGCGCTGCTCTGGTTTGCCAGAAGTGGCTTAGTCATGCTGGCCACATGACCCGGAAGCTGCACGCCGGCTCCCTTGGCCAGTAAAGCGAGATGAGCACAGCAACCCCAGAGTCGTCCGTGACTGGACCTAACGGTCAGGGGTCCCTTTACCTTTATTTGGTAAGTTGTCCTCTGTTTGAAGGACTAAGGCTACTATAAGACTTCAGATTAGGAGCTCAAAGGGCAAACACTTCCTGTTCAAAAAGCCAGATCCCGTTTTCAAGGTGGCTCAGGCAGGGGCAGAGGAAAGGGGGTGTGGTGGGTGCGTCTGCCCCGGGTGTCACCACTGAGGGGGGTGACAAAATGCCGGGCAGCACTCACTGCAGGGCCTGTAGCTCGCCTGAGCCACACATCTCTCCTGGGAGAGCCGCGGTGGCTTGGGCGCACTCAGGCTCCGCGCTGGCCAAACAGTCCGCCCACTGCCTCCACCCCAGCTGTAGGGCGACTGAGTGGGAGAAGCCAGGCAGACTCCAGAGGCCCTGCCCCTATGGGCGGCTCGCCCCGCCCCTGGGCGCACTGCCCCATGTGCCCAAGTGGCTTCCTCCTCCACTAGGCTCACATTGTTTTGAGCTAGTCTGGACACCCTTTCTCAGCCTTCTACGTCTTCAGGTAAGAACATAAGAAATTAAGAAGAGCTCTGCTGGAGCATACCAGTGACCCATCCAGACCAAAATCTGATACTCACAGTGGCCAATCAGTTGCCCAAGGCAAGCTCACCTGCAGGACCTGGGTATAGCAACCCTTAATCTGGGTACCCCCCTTCATGGATCACTGCCTTGCCGTGGCAAAGGGGCTTGAATAACTCAGAGAAGCTATGAGCTATGCCGTGCAGGGCCACCCAAGATGGACAGGTCATAGTGGAGAGTTTTGACCAAAAGTGATCCACCTGGAGCAGGAACCGGCAAGCCACTCCAGTATCCCTGCCAAGAAAACTCCATGGACAAAGACAACAGGCATATGAATGTTATGACGCTGGAAGATGAGCCCCTCAGGTCGGAAGGCGTCCAACATGCTACTGAGGAAGAGCAGAGGACAAGTACAAGTAGATTCAGAGCTGATGAAATGGCTGGGCCAAAGCCGAAAGGACACTCAGTTGTGGATATAAGGAGTGTGGCGGAGTCTCCTTCTTTGGAGGTCTTTAAGCAGAGGCTTGACAACCATATGCCAGGAGTGCTCTGATGGTGTTTCCTGCTTGGCAGGGGGTTGGACTCGATGGCCCTTGTGGTCTCTTCCAACTCTATGATTCTATGAGTCTATGATTCTATGATTCTATATGCCTGGAAGCGAAAGGAAAGTCCAATGCTGTAAAGAAAAATATTGCATAGGAACCTGGAATGTAAGAACCATGAACCTTGGTAAGTTGGATGTGGTCAAAAATGAGATGGCAAGAATAAATATTGACATCCTGGGCATCACTGAACTAAAATGGACGGGAATGGGCGAATTCAGTTCGGATGACCATCATATCTACTACTGTGGGCAAGAATCCTGTAAAAGAAATGGAGTGGCCCTCATAGTCAACAAAAGAGTGGCAAAAGCTGTACTGGGATGCAATCTCAAAAATGATAGAATGATCTTGATACGAATCCAAGGCAGAGCTTTTAACATCACAGTAATCCAAGTTTATGCACCAACCACTGGTGCTGAAGAAACTGAAATTGAGCAATTCTATGAAGACTTACAACACCTCATAGAAGTGACACCAAAGAAGGATGTTCTTCTCATTATAGGGGATTGGAATGCTAAAGTAGGGAGTCAAGAGATAAAAGGAAAAACTGGCAAGTTTGGCCTTGGAGTTCAAAACGAAGCAGGGCAAAGGCTAATAGAGTTCTGCCAAGAGAACAAGCTGGTCATCACAAACACTCTTTTCCAACAACACAAGAGACGACTCTACACATGGACATCACCAGATGGGCAGCATCGAAATCAGATTGATTATATTCTCTGCAGCCGAAGATGGAGAAGCTCTATACAGTCAGCAAAAACAAGACCTGGAGCTGACTGTGGCTCAGATCATCAGCTTCTTATAGCAAAATTCAAGCTTAAACTGAAGAAAGTAGGAAAAACCACTGGGCCGGTAAGATACAATCTAAGTCAAATCCCTTATGAATACACAGTGGAAGTGAGGAACAGGTTTAAGGATTTAGATTTGGTGGACAGAGTGCCTGAAGAACTATGGATGGAGGCTTGTAACATTATAAAGGAGGCAGCTACTAAAACCATCCCAATGAAAAGGAAATGTAAGAAAGCAAAGTGGCTGTCCAATGAGGCCTTACAAATAGCGGGGAAGAGAAGGCAAGCAAAATGTGAGGGAGATAGTGAAAGATACAGGAAATTGAATGCAGATTTCCAAAAAATAGCAAGGAGAGACAAGAAGGCCTTCTTAAACGAGCAATGCAAAGAAATAGAGGAAAACAATAGAATGGGAAAAACCAGAGATCTGTTCAAGAAAATTAGAGATATGAAAGGAACATTTCGTACAAAGATTACCATAATAAAAGACAAAAGTGGAAAGGACCTAACAGAAGCAGAAGACATCAAGAAGAGGTGGCAAGAATACACAGAGGAACTATACCAGAAAGAAATGGATGTCTCGTATACCCCAGGTAGTGTGGTTGCTGACCTTGAGCCAGACATCCTGGAGAGTGAAGTCAAATGGGCCTTAGAAAGCACTGCTAATAACAAGGCCAGTGGAAGTGATGATATTCCAGCTGAAGTATTTAAAATATTAAAAGATGATGCTGTTAAGGTGCTACACTCAATATGCCAGCAAATTTGGAAAACTCAGCAGTGGCCAGAGGATTGGAGAAGATCAGTCTACATCCCAATCCCCAAGAAGGGCAGTGTCAAAGAATGCTCCAACTACCGCACAATTGCACTCATTTCACATGCTAGCAAGGTTATGCTTAAAATTCTACAAGGCAAGCTTAAGCAGTATGTGGACCGAGAACTCCCAGAAGTGCAAGCTGGATTTCGAAGGGGCAGAGGAACCAGAGACCAAATTGCAAACATGCGCTGGATTATGGAGAAAGCTAGAGAGTTCCAGAAAGACATCTACTTCTGCTTCATTGACTATGCAAAAGCCTTTGACTGTGTCAACCACAGCAAACTATGGCAAGTTCTTAAAGAAATGGGAGTGCCTGATCACCTCATCTGTCTCCTGAGAAATCTCTATGTGGGACAAGAAGCTACAGTTAGAACGGGATATGGAACAAGTGATTGGTTCAAAATTGGGAAAGGAGTACAACAAGGCTGTATATTGTCTCCCTGCTTATTTAACTTATATGCAGAATTCATCATGCGAAAGGCTGGGCTGGATGAATCCCAAGCCGGAATTAAGATCACTGGAAGAAATATCAACAACCTCAGATATGCAGATGACACAACCTTGATGGCAGAAAGTGAAGAGGAATTAAAGAACCTTTTAATGAGGGTGAAAGAGGAGAGCGCAAAATATGGTCTGAAGCTCAACATCAAAAAAATGAAGATCATGGCCACTGGGCCCATCACCTCCTGGCAATTAGAAGGGGAAGAAATGGAGGCAGTGAGAGATTTTCCTTGGGCTCCATGATCACTGCAGATGGTGACAGCAGTCACGAAATTAAAAGACGCCTGCTCCTTGGGAGAAAGGCGATGGCAAAGCTAGATAGTATCTTAAAAAGCAGAGACATCACCTTGCCAACAAAGGTCCGTATACTTAAAGCCATGGTTTTCCCAGTAGTGATGTATGGAAGTGAGAGCTGGACCATAAAAAAGGCTGATCGCCGAAGAACTGTTGCACCGCCGCCATGTGATTTCTGTTCTCATCCTGAGGCAAAGTTCTTAACCTGAGGTACTATTTCTGGGTTAGCGGAGTCTGTAACCTGAAGTGTATGTAACCTGAAGTGTATGTAACCCGAGGTACCACTGTACAGTCAAACTGAAATAATTATTTGCAAATTATTTTGCTTACCAAAAAAAAGCCTTCAAATTCTTTTAGGGCTGCTGTGTAGTACAGTGGACAGTGTCAAATTATGAAGTCCCCCCCTCCCTTTCAAAAGTTGTCTCTGCAGCCTAAACTCACTACATGCTGCACCAGTAATGCAGACTGGCCACCCTTAGATCTTTAGCCCCCATTTAAAAATAAATAAAATAAATTTATACAAGCCTGAAAAATGAATTTTAAAATCAGAACTTGAAATCTGACATTCAAAATTTGATACTAAAATACTTTTTAAAATGCCTGAACTTTTCAAATATGATTTTCTTGTTGCAATTAGGTGGGCGGGGGGGGGGGTTCAATTCATTTTAATGAAAAATGCCTAATTTGCAGTTCTCAAACCAATATGCAGAGTGATGCACAAATATCTTTCAAAATTCACACGCCTCTGAATTGTGCAATGCTGTTCTTGAACCACATAAGGATAACAAAAATGCAGATATTAGGGAAAGTGTGATTAAAAATACAGATATCAGGGGAAAGAACACACACAAATTATTCAGGCAAAATGTGTATATGAAGAGAAAATCACATTAAAATGTTGATGAGTATTTTCATGAATTTTCAATATATTTTAATGTAATTGCAAATTTCTAAAAGGTGGAAAACTGAATTTAAGATAGGAGATTGTGAGAAACTGGAATTGACAGATTTGTCCAAACCTAGCTGTAATTTTCTATTATGAAAACTATTCCCTCCCCAATCACTATCATCATCATTATGCATAAATCTTGGACTGCCTTTTCAAAGACCATAGAATGCAAGAGAGCCATCTTCTTGCCAGACTCATTTGACCTTCATGCGTCTATTTCAGACAAAATCAGACACTTTCAAGACTTTTCATTCTTTTGCCATATACTTGGGGGAGGCATTAACTATTTGAGAAACGCTTGCCCTCTCTAGAGGATTAATGGAAACTAACCAGATCAATCGTATCAAGTCCTGTTATCAATTTCCTGGAAGCTAAGAGCTCTTATCTCCTTTGAATCCACATAGAAACCAAATGTCAGATCAAATCAAATTTACATTTACAAGATATCCTACACGCTGGGACCTTGAGGCACTTGCCAGAGTCAATATTAAAAACAAACCACAATAAAATAAAATAAAAATCCACACCGAAGTCAATGAAGCATGGGTGAGCCACAGTCAAGCAGGTAAGATAATTTCATATTTGAAAATGGACCTTAATGCAATGCAATTCATTTTTATCTGCCTGCTGTCATGCAGCATAAATAGTAAGAGGTTTTGCTAGCTGAGATCACAGGAAGAAAAAGATGGAGGTGGTGGCAGTGCTTTGGATAGATCAGAAAGCAGCAACTCTCTGGCATTATGTGAGCTAACACAAGCATTCGCCTGGCTCGGTTGAAACTGAGACATTTGCCCCAGATTCAGAAACTAGTTTTCCTCCTCTTCCTCCATCACCACCACACAAAAGTTGAGTTCAAAAAACAGAGAAGATCTGCTGTGCTCCTGATGGCATCTTCACAAGAAAAAATGGGACCTGAATGTGTTTTCAGCCTCTAGAATCCTCCTACTTGGGATGGAGGAGAGATCTGTTTCAGACAAATTTCTACATGGGTTTTGGTGGTTCCAACCCAATCCCATCAAACCATCTCTTGCACTGAGCAGCTTCTTATTATCTCTGATCTGCTGGTACATTCTTGGGTTTTCTTTTATAGACTTCTCCTCACACTCAATCATCATATTTAGGTAGCTCCATCCATAATCATCATCATCATAGAAATCTCTTTATGTAAGGAGTCTATATGTTTTAGATGCTGAGATGTTTAGATGCTCCTAGAAAAGAAATCGGTCCAATATATAACCATACATTTCTTCCTGATGGGTGTCTGTCTTAGTCTCTTGAAGCAAAACAACTACAACACGGAGTCTTTCATCATCATCATCATCATCATCATCACATATTTCTATTATTATTATTATTATTATTATTATTATTATTATTATTATTATTATTATAGCTTTTGCATATACAGTGGTACCTCGGGCTACAAACGCTTCAGGTTACAAACACTTCGGGTTACAGACTCTACTAACCCGGAAGTAGTACCTCGGGTTAAGAAGTTTACCTCAGGATGAGAAAACAGAAATTGCGTGCCAGCGGCGCAGCAGAAGCGGAAGGCCACATTAGCTAAAGTGGTACCTCAGGTTAAGAACGGTTTCAGGTGAAGAACGGACCTCTGGAACGAATTAAGTACGAAACCAGAGGTACCACTGTAGAGCTCTGTTCCACTTCGTTGGAAGCATCACATCTGGAATCATCTCACCTGGCAGAGACCTAGAGATAAATCTTAGAGAGATGGTGTAGGGGTTTGGGCCAGGGCAGGTACAAATTCTAGTCAGCTCACTGGGAGGTCTTGAGCCAGTCACATAGCCTACTTCACAGTGTGGTTGAGTAGGAGCAGGGGCATAGCCTTAGGAGTGCTGGGGGGCCATAACCCTGGGAGCACAATTTTTGAGAGGGTGCGAACCAGGCGCCCCAGTGCTCCTCCCCACCCACCAATTTTATTTCTGAATCCAGTTGGCAGAAGCTTATACCCCGAGAAATCCATTCGTCTTTAAGGTACTCCTTGCTGTGAAAAATATCTGTGACAAGACTTGGCCACTTGACATTCAGCCCATGTTCCCTGGCAATACTGTGAAATTTACATCAAAACCAGCCAGGTTGCTTTGATGCAATTTTGTCCGATAAGGAAATGCCTCTTGTATTTCATAATCAAATAATGTGATTAGGCACCTGTGATTACACAGTGGTTGCAACAAGGCTCCTTCTCTCCTACTTGATTACCCCCATGGACCTTAGCCCTCTTCAGAAATGATACCCTAGTGTTCAATCAGAACATGAGGACATCTGGGCTGGTTAGCACCACTCTGTGGCATCTGATGCAAGCTTCTATGGAAAGGAAGCCTTCTTGTGCACCTCTGTTATACAAAGCCTTCCCTGCTCAGGCCACCTGCTCTGTATGTGTGGGTGCCAGAGGTGGGGATAGCTATTAAAGCTGACCCACCTCTATCCCCTGCTCAGGTGATGATTGGACGCCTAGGCATAATTTGTAAAGTGAGCTCTTGCTGAATCCCCTTTAATTTACCAGAGTGAAGTGAGATCCTTATTTATACCCCACCCACTTGGCTGGGTTTCCCCAGCCACTCTGGGTGGCTTACGGCATATATAAAACATAGTAGAATATCAAACATTAAAAACTTTCTGATACAGGGTTGCCTTCAGATGTCTTCTAAAAGTTATGTAATTCTTTATCTCCTTGACATCTGAAGGGAGGGTGTTCCACAGGGCAGGTGCCACTACCAAGAAGGCCCTCTGTCTGGTTCCCTGTAGCTTTACTTCTCACAGTGAGCGAACCACCAGAAGGCCCTTGGAGCTGGACCTCAGTGTCCGGGCTGAACGATGGAGGTGGAGACACTCCATCAAGCATACTGGGTCGAGGCCATTTAGGGCTTTAAAGGTCAGCACCAACACTTTGAATTGTGCTCAGAAACATACATGGGGGTGGTGATGCTCCTTCAGGTACAGTGGTACCTCGGGTTACAGATGCTTCAGGTTACACACACTTCAGGTTACAGACTCCACTAACCCAGAAATAGTACCTCAGGTTAAGAACTTTCCTTCTGGTTGAGAACAGATTCCCCCGGCGGCGGTGTGGTGGCAGCTGGAGGTCCCATTAGCTAAAGTGGTACCTCGGGTTAAGAACAGTTTCAGGTTAAGAACGGACTTCCAGAATGAATTAAGTTCTTAACCCAAGGTACCACTGTATTATAGGCCAAGGCTGTTTAGGGCTTTAAAGATCAGCACCAACACTTTGAATTGTGCTTGGAAACGTACTGTTAAACCATGCCTGAGATTGCAAATATGAGGGATGGAGTCAGAAACACAGGAGGGTGAAATTTCAAAATGCTATGTTGTTGTTGTTGTTGTTGTTATTGTTAACCTGTCCTTCACCCTAAAGTCCCTGGGCAGGTAACAACAATTAAGACAAAATATTTTAAAAAGTTGAATGCAACTTAAAATCACTAAAACAAGGTAATAATAATAATAATTTTTTTTATTTATATCCCGCCCTCCCCAGCCAAAGCCGGGCTCAGGGCAGCTAACAACAATAAAACAGTACAAAAGTACAGCACAAACAACACTCTAAAATCATTCATTATAAAATTAATTAATTTTAGAGGTAGGCTCTAAAAATACACATCTCAAGTGTAAAAAGCTACGGCGATGTCAGCCTTTGCCAAAAGCTATATAATGAAGGTTCTTGTCGCACCTTGTTGTGAGGAGAGTTCCACAACATAGGGGCTGCCACAGAAAATGCCCTCTCCCAGGCCACCACTCTGAGCTTCTGAGGCAATGAAAGAGCCAGCAGGGCTGATCTTAATACACAAGAGTTCTTTTGCTGTTTCTGTTTAAAGGTAAAGTGACCCCTGATCATTAGGTCCAGTCGTGGCCGACTCTGAGGTTGCGGCACACATCTCGCTTTATTGGCCGAGGGAGCCGGTGTACACATTCCGGGTCATGTGGCCAGCATGACCAGGCCACTTCTGGCAAACCAGAGCAGCGCATGGAAATGCCGTTTACCTTCCAGCCGAAGTGGTACCTATTTATCTACTTGTATTTTGATGTGCTTTCGAACTGCTAGGTTGGCAGGAGCAGGGACCGAGCAACAGAAAATCACCCCGTCACGGGGATTCGAACCGCTGACCTTCTGATTGGCAAGTCCTAGGCTCTATGGTTTAACCCACAGAGCTTTTATCTCATGTTTTTATCTTGTGAACCACTGCAAGACTGGAGAGTGAACGTCTCGAGGTTGGTCACCAGTGGTATACAAGGTAGATCCATTGCATTTAACGAATCTGTTTCTCTTTCCTGATGAGAGTTGCTTTAGGCGATAATAAATGTCGGAAAAGCAGGATAAAGAATACAACAGGTAAATAAGTCCCAAACCCCATGGGTTTCAATGTGTCTGCTCTAAGTCTGGATCCAACAAAATATATTGAAATAAATGCCACCGCTTTCAATGTGCATTAATGAAATTTGCTGAAGGCTGTGATGTTAGAATTGGCATGCGAATGAGAAATATATCAGCCATACACAATTCAAATCAAAATATGCAATTACTTGGATCAGACACAACAGGAGAGGAGGAGATGTAAGGTGATATAGCTGTCCTTGGGGAGCTAAATGAAGCAGCTCCATTAAAGAGAAGAAAAGAACCAGGAACTGATTACATTCGGTAACAATCTGCAGATTTATTTTACATAGGGTTGACGTATTTCAAAAAGTGAAAATCCGGACACAAAGGTTGTTGAGCTTTCTTTGCAAAATCTAAAAAAGAGAGAGAAGTTTTTGGGCTATTTTTTATGAAATTTGCCAAAACCAACACTTCCGACTTGGGTGATATACATCCGGATTTTCCTGGACATTTCAGCGATTTTCACCCAGACACTGTTTCTGACAGCCTAATCCTGGCTGGATTAGGGTTGGAAGGAGCTAACTCTAATCACTTGCACTGATCCTCTTTGGCCAATGACAATACAGCATTTTTTTAGCAGCAGCATTTAGTCCAAACCATAGGGAATATGAAGTTGTGATATTCCTCCATACAGCATATTCAATATGTGTTGCCCGAAGCATTGGTTGCCATGGAAATTATTAGTTAATTAGGCCTGAATAACAATTTTGAATCATCATTAGCTATTAAGCTAAAAATATCAGCTTGTTTTCTTTAATAAGTTGAACATGCACATTTTCTTTTGCGCAGATTTGCAGGGAGCGGGGAGAGCAAAAATAATTCATTTGTGCTAATTCTTTAACAGCTCAGATAATGGCTAGTTCATTATTCACTCACTAGCAAATTGATTCCATAGGGCTGTGATGGAAACATGCCTGCTTAGTCGTAGAACCAGAAAGTCCTCATTTGTACTAAATAAGAACTTTCTGAAATACTCAGAGAGAAAGGAGTCCAAGATGGATGGGAGTTTCTTAAAGGTGAAATATTGAAGGTACAAAATGCAGACAATTCCAACAAGAAAGGTGGTGAGCATCTAGATCAAGGGAAGTAACTGTATTCTGCTCTGGTCAGACCTCACCTGGAGTACTGTGTCTAGTTCTGGGCACCACAGTTCAAGAAGGACACTGACAAACTGGAACGTGTCCAGAGGAGGGCAACCAAAATGGTCAAAGGCCTGGAAACGATGCCTTATGAGGAACGGCTAAGGGAGCTGGGCATGTTTAGCCTGGAGAAGAGGAGGTTAAGGGGTGATATGATAGCCATGTTCAAATATATAAAAGGATGTCACATAGAGGAGGGAGAAAGGTTGTTTTCTGCTGCTCCAGAGAAGCGGACACGGAGCAATGGATCCAAACTACAAGAAAGAAGATTCCACCTAAACATTAGGAAGAACTTCCTGACAGTAAGAGCTGTTCGCCAGTGGAATTTTCTGCCAAGGAGTGTGGTGGAGTCTCCTTCTTTGGAGGTCTTTAAGCAGAGGCTTGACAACCATATGTCAGGAGTGGTCTGATGGTGTTTCCTGCTTGGCAGGGGGTTGGACTCGATGGCCCTTGTGGTCTCTTCCAACTCTATGATTCTATGATTCTATAATTCTATGATCTAAAGAATTGATGCAATAAGGCAGGCACATCCAACTCCCAAGAGACTGCGATCTACTCCCAGTATAATAATACTGGCAGTGATCTACCCATTGTCAATGAGTTGTTGTTGAGCTTCTTGGGGGGAAACCAGAGTTGTTGAGGTTTTTTTTTAGGGGGGGGGGGAAGGCCAACCATTAACCAACAACGCTAATGTAGCAAAAATGTACAGAATGAGTAGCAAAGTATGTTGGAAATGTAAGGTGAAGGATGGAGAGTTCTTTCATATGTGGTGGACATGTGAGAAAATGAAAAATTTGGGGGATATGATTTACAATGAATTGAAAAAGCTGTTTAAATATGTTGTTGTTGTTGTTTAGTCGTGTCCGACTCTTCAGACCAGAGCACGCCAGGCACTCCTATCTTCCACTGCCTCCTGCAGTTTGGTCAAACTCATGCTGGTAGCTTTGAGAACACTGTCCAACCATCTTGTCCATCTTTCCCAATGCCAGGGTCTTTTCCAGGGAGTCTTCTCTTCTCATGAGGTGGCCAAAGTATTGGAGCCTCAGCTTCAGGATCTGTCCTTCCAGTGAGCACTCAGGGTTGATTTCCTTCAGAATGGATAGGTTTGATCTTCTTGCAATTCACGGGACTCTCAAGAGTCTCCTCCAGCACCATAATTCAAAAGCACCAATTCTTCGGTGATTAGCCTTCTTCACGGTCCAGCTCTCACTTCCATACATCACTACTGGGAAAACCATAGCTTTAACTATACGGACCTTTGTTGGCAAGGTGATGTCTCTGCTTTTTAGGATGCTGTCTAGATGTTTAAATATACTTTCCCCAAAAAACTGGAAGCTTTCCTGCTAGGCTTGATAGGTGAAGAAATAGGAAAAGCAGACCAGAGATTATTTATGTATGCCACGACTGCCGCCAGAATTTTGGTAGCCCAAAAATGGAAAACACAGGAATTACCAACATTGGAGGAGTGGCAGGCAAAAATGGTAGAGTATGAGAAATTAGCAAAACTGACCTACAGGATCCGTAACCAGGAGGAAACAAAGTTCAGAAGAGAGTGGAGTAAATTTGTGGAGTATATAAGTAATAACTGTAGAAGTCTAAAAACTGTAGTAGGATTAAAATAAATCTTATGATGTGAATAGGATGCTATCAAGAATCTTTGAAAAGGAAAGTGTAATACGAAAACCTGCTGAAGGGAGCGAGGGAAGACTGTGCTCGGCAGAGCATTGAGAAAATAAGTGATATATGATTGTGGAATTTTATTGTATTTGTTTTGTTTTGTCTATGTTAAAGAAAATTCAATTAAAAAGCATTTTTTAAAAAAGCAAAAACAAAACGAAAACAAATACCACCCTTTTGACGCTGCTGCGTTGGGACAGCGTGAGGGGGGCGGGGGGCAGAAACATTCATTTTACATTGCTTTTAACCCTGCGATCGATAAGGGTCCTGCAATCGACAGCAGTTGACAGTGATCATCTGGGGATCTACCTGTCGATTTTGGTCGACCGGCTGAACATCGCTGCAATAAGGAAACTGCAGCCCAAGATAGAAAAATAGGTGGTAAGGGAGCACCCAGCTACTTTAAATGAATTCAAATCCCCAGGCCCTGATGAGCTGCACCCAAGGGTACTATAGGAGACTTCAGATGTAATCTCACAGCCGCTGTCTATAATCTTTGAGAATTCTTGGGGAACATGTGAGGTCCCTGCAGACTAGGTGCAGGAAAATGTTCTTCCCGCCTCAAGGTGATTTGCCTATAAAATAATTAAAAGCAGTTGAACTCACAAAGGCACATAAAATAAGACTGAAACCCTAACAAGTGGACACTCATGCTAAAGGCTCTGTTTAGCCAGCTGGGAAATAAAAAGTAATTAACACCCTTTATATTTGGGGGGATCTAGTGAGTGGTCCAAGATCCTTCAGTGAGCTTCATGGTTGAGTGGGGATTTGAACTTAGGTCTCCCCAGTTCAAGTCCAGGATGTCAGTCACTCCTTCATACTGGTCCATATGACATTCAAGGATAAAAGCCTGACCTTGGCTCGAAACAACGGATGTAATTTTCAGCAGAGATGATGCTCATCAAATAAGAGGCAGTATCAGGCAATTACAATAGAACAAAGCCAAACTTTGACATCCTTTTCCCTCCGAAATAGCCTTTATGCTATTTCTGGAAACATAAAAAGCAGCTTAAAGGGTGTGATGTTTCATTGAGAGCGTAGAAAAACAAAATCACTCTCTCCCCCTTCACCAGAATAATGTCATCTGCATATATATATAAAAGTGTCTCGTCTCAATGCAGAAATGTCTTAGGCTGTTTATTTTTCACAATCACACGGGGGGAGGAGAATCCATATTGCATTAAGAAGACGACAGCCATTCCCCTCCCCTTCCCACACAATTAAATGCCAGAACAAAAATGTTCATAGGTGATTGCAAACATATAATTTAGCACACCAGCCCTCCATTTTGGCCTGGGTATCTGTGACTCACTGCGGCACACCAGACCTTCCAGCAAATTATGGTACATCAGAGACAAAGTGACAACCAGAAAAGGCCATTGAGAAATGCAAGCAAGCAAGCTGAAAATGTTACCTATTAGTGCCACTGGTCAACTCTCAAAGTGCCAAGCAGCTTCCCCCAAATCACCACTTACATATCTTGAGCAAGTCCAATGCTTGAAATGTATCATCGCCGAAACACAAAATGCAAAATCAGGATGGGGAGAAATTTGATTTTGTTTGCATTAAAGGGCAAATCTACTTAATCCACACATTCCAAAACTGTACAAGAACTGAAACGCAGCTATCCTTCAAAATTCCCACTTATCCAAATTCTGAAATGCAGTTGCGTGTCGAGGTCCCCAGGGCCACCCCAATAACTCACACATCACACGGAATTTTTGTTTAAGGTTTTTGGCATAATTTTGGCCACAACTTTATTAAAACACAAATTTGTGATTGGTTGCTTAGGCATTGGTTGCGACTATCTGCCCCCACCATGGGGGACAGACTGACATTCCGCACGATGCAAAAGTCAGAATAGGGGAATACACTTGGGGGTAGCGACGGAGCAGGGAACCTGCCCTCACCCCAAATGCAACCAGGAGCTTATTGCTATGGCCTGAGCCCCCTTGACAGAGTGGACAAGCAGCAGTTAGCCCCCAATTCCTGTAACGGAATCTCTTGCAGCAACAGCATTAGAGGGGCAGGCACAGCCAATCCATGCCCCTCAACCAACCAAACCATAAACCAATGCCTAACCGCGAACCTTACAAGTTGCGACGATTTGCTACGCAGTAGGCAAAAACCAAATGGCCCCAGCCAATCAGCCAGATGGACAAAATTCCTACCAGGCCCCTGCTCCAAAGCAGACGACCCCATGACAGGCATAGCAAGGTCAAAGCAAATAACCCTATTCTAGGGAGGGAGGGACGGGCAATCCGATGCACGGGTGAAAAGAGGAAGCCCTAGCCTCGTGCAAGCAGTTTTAGCATTTCTGGCTGTCAATCAACAAATGGCAACATTAACTTCTTCCCAACAACAAATGAAGCCCCAATCGCATCAGTGGCCAACGGTCAATTAGCCCGCCCCCAACTTTGGAGTGTCCTGGCGGCCCCCACCGCAACACGTGCTCTCCATGAAGGAGAACACGTTTTTTCCAACTGAACAAAATTTACAAAAATGCCTAGGGGAATTGTGCATAAAAATGAATATGTTAGTGAGAATAACATACAGAAATGCATTACGATGGGGGAAATTGCTGTCAAAAGCATGTGCCTTAGTCAAAGGTGCTTGCAAAAATGTGTTTATTTGGAAAGTCACACTAAAGTGCTAACACATTTTCATAAGGATTTCTTTTTTAAAAAATAATGCAAATTGCTACACAAATGTGGGGAACCGAATTTAAAGGAGATACTCAGAGAAATCAGCATTGACAAATCATTTGATCCCTATATTGAAGTTCAGGACTCAGCAACATTTCACTGTAGATCAGAGTAAATGAATACAACATACATTATAACATGCCCGCCAATATTTCTCTGATGAAAATAGGGACGTCCCATTACATAATGATAATTTTACTATTTCTAACCCACCTATGTGACTGAGTTGCCCCAGTCACTCTAGGTGGTTTCCAACACATATAAAAACACAATAAAACACTAAACATTAAAAAAAAACCTTCCATATACAGGGCTGCCTTCAGATGACTCAGAGGTCGAATGACTCCATACCCTCCCACATTTCTCCAATATTTTCTTAACAAACTAGATTGAATTGGGGGATGGTCTGTGCCTACAGATCTGTGCGCAGAATCTGATAACAATCCGGGTCATCTTCTGGTCTTTGCCTAATTGGAGAAGATTGAATTTTTGCTTTACCGGGAGGTCAGTAAGCCTCACCAGCAGTGGGTCAATGGTTTCTCTACGTGCCTCATTGTACAAGGGACATCTAAAAAATATGTGTTCAGGGCTTCCTATATCCCCCAATGGACAGGCGCAAATTCTCTGGCCATATGGGACTTTTTTAAAGGATCCTTCCAAGACTGGCAAGGGGAGAGCCGAGCTTCTGGCAAGTGTAAAAGCCCTTCTTGCATTTTTGGATACAAGAAAAAAGAGATATGCTGCTGGAGCAGCTATATATATCTTGATTTCTACAATTTTGTAGTCGGGGCACCTTAAGCAGTCCTGTTGTCTCTTGGTATCTATAATTCTTTGCCTAACCATAGCTTTTGCTTGGCCCAAAATCCAGGCTCAAATCAGAAACTTCTGGCTTCTCTAAATCAGGGATGTCCCTGGAAAACAGGGACACTTGGAGGGTCTAGTACAATACAATATGAGCTTAAGAGACCCTACTTGTAAAGTTGATTTGATTAGCAGGTACGAGAGACAGGGTCTTCCCTGTGGTAGCATCATAGTTCCTCCAATTCTGCAACCTAGCCTGAGCATCATTTCTAGACATAGAGGGCAATCTTAGAGCAATCTCTTATGGGATGAGCAGTTTAGGATTCAGCAACTCTCTTGCTCAGCCAGCTGGTTCCTGGTTCAGCTGGAATTAAGTGCCCAACCCAGCCAAAGATATGGCCGCAGAACATGTTCAACTCAGCTCAGCTGGAGCTCAGACATGCTGGCTGAGTCATGCCCAGTGTAAGTCCCCCCCAAAGTAGAGTGGTGGAGCAGAACCACGCTGGGGTGACTTACAATGGATCTGAACTCAGTTCAGCTCGGTCACATGACTTGGCAAAAAATTTTTTAAAATGGTAGTGTTAGTCACACCCTATTTTAATGACTTCTTTTGCTTCTGACAGGTTTGGGCTTGTTCAGCCAGCAATAGCCTTGCTCCTCAACAGGGTTTGGATGTGGAGGAACTTTCTGCCATCTTAATGCCAGCTTGCTTTACATCTGGTTCTTGTGTATAGTATTCTTCCCTTAGCAGTTAAGGCTCCTGAGTGCAAACTCGTTGTCCACTATCCACAACATTCTGGAGCCAAGCCTAGGTAACAGAACTTTTTCTTTCGCAATCTAAGAACCTCATCTCCAAGTTTCAGAGTTTGCAAGGACAAGCTTGACCTCTAGGGAGTTTATTCCATTTACCTTTGTTTGGGAGGTAACCTCATTTGGAAACTGTTTAGTATTCCAGGCAAATACAAGTGTAATTACATGAAGCAGAAGACACCTGCCATTGAAAGCCACAGGGAAAAAAAGGAAAACATTGCTTATAATAGAGGTGATCTTCTGAAAATAAGGACATGTATGACAAGTGTGTCCAGACTTTGAGATCAGGAGGCAGAGCAGAAAGTGATTGTCAAAAGGACATTTGAAAAAAAAAAAAAAAGGTCCTTGATCATTTGTTGAAGATTTAGGGGCATGGATTCCAGGGAGGTACATTCAAAGCCTTTCTCAACCATGAAGCTCACTAGATGATTTTGGCCAAACCACAATATCTCCATCCAACTTACTCCATAGGGCAGTTGTGAGGATAAAACAGGATCATCTCAACAGACCTTCCCCTAGATCCTTGGAAACAGTGCTGGATTTTGGGTGGTGTGGGTGGTTCCCCTTCCCCCGGACATTGAGACAAGGGGGCACAAAATTGAGAGGATCCATAATTGAGAAGATCCATTTGGGGGAACCAAATTTTGGCCTCACACAGGGCACCATATTTTGAAAGATTACCTAAGTCTGCCCCTGCTTGGAAGAACTAATGCCACCAGTAGTGATTATGAGTCCAACTGAGACAATCGAATGGCCATTGATTCTTTAGAGTGGATCCAGATTGTGATCAATGTATCCTGGCAAGAGGATGTGGTCACAGTCATCTTGAAAGAGGCAGAGATCTGACCACTCCTGAAAAAGTCTACTCTGGACCCATTGCTTTGTGACAACTAGCACCCTGTCTCAAGCAGGGAAGATCATCAGTAGGGTCCTGCTCTAACAATTTCAAGGTTTCTTCATCAGATTATCTTGATCCATTTCAATCTGGGTTCAGGCCTGGTTATGAGATTGAATTGGCCTTGACTGCTCTGGCGGATGACCAGGGCAGGTTTCAACAATTTTAAAATAAGTTAAAATATGACAGTGAAGAGGATATATACCATAGGCCTGCCCTATGTCCAGAATTCCCCAAACATAGATGGGATTCGACCATCGGAAATAGTGTCCCAACAGAAATCACTCAAATGTCTGGCTCAGCAACCTTGGGTAAAACTTAAAAAAAGCTCAACAAATACTTTGTGTCCAGATTTTCACATTTTGAAATATAGCAACCCTACCATAGTGTCAAAGGCCAGGGTAATATGTCTTCAGCATATGACGAAAGCTATATAATGAAGGGGCCAGAACTACTCTGTGGGGAAGGAATTCTGCAGCTTAGTGGCTGCCGCCATTCAAATTTGTCATGGTGGTAGAACTACCAAGATGCTCCTCTCTGCCAATCTGAATACCCAAGAGAATCTATTGGGAAGGAGGTGGTCTTTCAGATATTTTGGATCAGAATTTGTTTATCCATGACCTGGACTACCACTACCCTTCGTGGCTGCACACCACAGGCTCTCCAAAACCATTTTGATTTAGAAACCATAAATAAATGGCTACCCTTTGTGCCATTAGGAACTATTCATGTCCATTAGAAGCCATTTATAAGTTTGAAAACATTAGTGTGCTGTAAGCCAACAATTTCCAGGAACGCATCATTCTTCCCATCTGGGCCCTGGGCCAAAAAAACCAGACCATGTCCTGCCAACGTAATATGTAGCCATTTTCAATCTCATTTTGGGTCTTGCTTTCAACCATGAAAATGGGATTTCCAGTAAAAAATAATTGCCACAGCAGGTCTGCCAATTGCATGCAGTCTGTCTTACAGTGCATATATCCAAGGGGTATTTGTTGTTTTCCGACACCTCTATCCGGTCATTCCAGGAGTGGCTTCAGCTATAAATGGCCCCTTGGCATCTATGGTGGTAACAGCAGCAGCAATGTATCCAACGTAGTGGTT
Organism: Podarcis pityusensis; assembly: GCF_964106645.2. Taxonomy (NCBI): domain Eukaryota; kingdom Metazoa; phylum Chordata; class Lepidosauria; order Squamata; family Lacertidae; genus Podarcis; species Podarcis pityusensis. The sequence continues at coordinate 11,641,771 of NC_138031.1, read as the reverse complement.
TATTCTAGGGCAGGGGCATTCCCTCCAACATTTCTCAGGTGTAAATAGGGACATCCTATTGCACCCCCTCCAACGTTTCTCTGATGAAAAGAGGGACACCCTTCAAAAAGGACAAGCAGGAAAGTTTGGGATCAGAGTCCAGAGTGCTAATGTTTAAAAAAGAGGTTTTAGAGAGGGGATATTCTGAAAAAGAATCTAGATTTCAACAAGAAATCTTAAACAATGAAGTGAAAATTTTATCCAAAATGTATAAAATATTGTTGGAATGGAATACTGTGGACGAAGAGGTTAAATCTGTTATGATTAGTTGGGCTACAGATTTCGGATATAATATTGAATTTGAAAAATGGACTAAATTATGGAAGGATGGGTTAAAGTTTACAGCTTGTACAATTATTAAGGAAAATGTTATGAAGATGTTATATAGATGGTATATAACACCAGTAAAACTGGGTAAAATGTATAAAGTGTGTAATAAATGTTGGAAGTGTAAGGAGACAGAAGGAACATTTTACCATATGTGGTGGGAATGTAAGAAGGTAAAACGCTTCTGGGAGATGATCAATAATGAGTTAAAGAAAATGTTGAAATATACTTTTGTTAAAAAACCAGAAGCTCTCTTGTTGGGAATACTGGATAATGAAATTAGTAAAAAAGATGTGAAATTAGTTTTTTGTTTTTTTTTTTTATAAAATGTTTATTAGGATTTTACAATAAACATAGGTTTAAAAAATTAAGAAAATTAAACCGAAGATTACACATAAACAGAAAAAGAAAAAAGATAACAAGAATAATACCAAAAAAAACCAAGGACCTAAAAGAGAAAAGGGAAAATACAAAATACAAAAAACAGATGGCTAAAAAAGAAAAGAGAGAAGAAGAAAAAATTAGAAAAGAAAAAATCCATTTTTCAATATCTTTAGGCTCATTTACTTATTTCCTTGACCTCCTCACACCTCCCCTTCTTGTATTCCCGTTTACAAAATCCTTTCAGCAAATCCTTACCCTCTTTCATTTATCTTTACTCTATATCTTAACCTATTATAACTATATATTTTCATCCATATAACAATCTATATTTGCATATTCTTATTAACCTTATTACCAAAACCACTTATTTCCATTCCAACATCATTTTAACATTCATTAATTTTACAGTATTTCTGCAAATAGTCTTTAAATTTCTTCCAATCTTCTTCCACCGACTCTTCTCCCTGGTCACGGATTCTGCCAGTCATTTCCGCCAATTCCATATAGTCCATCACCTTCATCTGCCACTCTTCCAGGGTGGGTAAATCTTGTGTCTTCCAATACTTTGCAATAAGTATTCTTGCTGCTGTTGTTGCATACATAAAGAAAGTTCTATCCTTCTTTGGCACCAATTGGCCGACTATGCCCAGGAGAAAGGCCTCTGGTTTCTTCAAGAAAGTGTATTTAAATACCTTTTTTAATTCATTATAAATCATCTCCCAGAAAGCCTTAATCCTTGGGCACGTCCACCAAAGGTGAAAGAATGTACCTTCAGTTTCTTTACATTTCCAACATTTATTGTCGGGCAAGTGATAGATTTTTGCAAGCTTGACTGGAGTCATGTACCACCTGTATATCATTTTCATAATATTCTCTCTTAAAGCATTACATGCCGTAAATTTTATACCTGTGGTCCGCAACTGTTCCCAGTCAGCAAACATAATGTTATGTCCAACGTCCTGTGCCCATTTAATCATAGCAGATTTAACCGTCTCGTCCTGAGTGTTCCATTTTAACAGCAAGTTATACATTCTTGAAAGTATCTTTGTTTTAGGATCTAACAGTTCTGTTTCCAACTTTGATTTTTCCACCTGAAAGCCAATTTTTTAATCTAAATTATAAGCCTCTCTTATTTGATAATAATGAAGCCAGTCTCGCACTTTATCTTTTAGTTTCTCAAAACTGCAATTTCAATTTGTCTCCTTCTTGCTCCAAGATTTCCCAATATTTTGGCCACTTGGCCTCCATATTGAGCTTTTTCAGGGCCTTTGCCTCCATCGGTGACAACCACCTTGGGGTTTTGTTTTCAAGTAAGTCTTTATATCTTGTCCAGACATTAAACAATGCTTTTCTGAAAATATGGTTTTTAAATGCTTTATGTGCTTTAACCTTGTCGTACCATAAGTATGCATGCCACCCAAAAACATTATTGAAACCTTCTAGATCCAAAATGTCTGTGTTCTCAAGAAGCAGCCAGTCTTTCAACCAGCAGAATGCTGCTGATTCATAATAAAGTTTAAAGTCTGGCAGGGCAAATCCCCCTCGTTGCTTTGCATCAGTTAATAGTTTAAGTTTTATTCTGGGCTTCTTGCCCTGCCAGACAAATCTAGAAATATCTCTCTGCCACCTCTTGAAACAATCCATTTTGTCCAGAATTTGTAGTGATTGAAACAAAAACAGCATTCTTGGCAATACATTCATCTTTATAGCAGCAATTCGACCCAACAAGGAAAGCTTCAAATTTAACCATATTTCTAAATCCTTCTTCACTTCCGACCAACATTTTTCATAATTGTCTTTAAATAAGTTCCCATTTTTAGCTGTCATATTAATCCCCAAGTATTTCACCTTCTTAACCACTGTTAAACCTGTCTCATTCTGAAACCTCTCTTTCTCAATCGGTGTTAAGTTCTTCTCAAGGACTTTAGTTTTTAACTTGTTCAACTTAAATCCTGCCACATAACCAAATTCTTGGATCAGTTCTAATACTCTTTTAGTACTAGATTCTGGCTCCTGTAAAGTCAGTACTAAATCATCTGCAAAAGCTTTCAATTTGTATTGTTTAGCTCTGACCTTTATACCCTTGATCAGATGGTCCCTTCTAATCATATTTAACAAGACCTCCAAATAAATAAAGCAATGGGGAAATTGGGCAGCCTTGTCGTGTCCCTTTCTCTATCTTGAATTCCTCTGTCACCACATTATTAACTATTAGTTTAGCCTTTTGTTCTGAATAAATTGCACTTATACCATTTTCAAACCCTTGACCGACCCCCATCCCCTGAAGATTTTTCTTCATAAAGCTCCAAGAAATATTATCAAAGGCTTTCTCGGCATCTACAAAAATTAAAATTGCTTTGGTGTTAATGTCCACTTGCAACTTTTCCAAAATGTTAATTATATTCCTCGTGTTATCAGACAAATGTCTGCCTGGGAGAAAGCCAGCTTGGTCCTTGTGTATCTCTTCCACTAATACTTTTTTTAGCCTTTTGGCCAAAATGTCAGCAAATATTTTGTAATCCACATTTAACAGGGATATGGGTCGGTAGTTCTTAAGTTGTGTCTTTTCAGACTCAGTTTTCGATATAAGTGTGATATATGCTTCTTTCCACGACTCTGGTGCTTTTTTCCCCTCCAAAATTTCATTGCAAACCTCCTTTAGTGGTTGAGTTATCCAATCCTTCAAAGTTCTATAGTATTTTGAGGTTAAACCGTCCGGCCCTGGAGATTTTCCCAACTGCATGTTCTGAATGGCACCTTCTACCTCCTGTTCCATAATTTTATAGTTCAGCATTATCTTATTTTCTTGAGAGATTTTTTGTAAAAATTGGTCTATATCAAACTCTTTCTGAGGCCCTTGTGTATATAACTGTTTAAAATACCTCTGGAAACATTTTCTAATTTCCACTGGATTCTGGATGTTCTTTCCATCCACTTCCAAATTCGCAATGGTATTAAGCTTTTGTCTTTTTTTCATCTGCCAAGCTAGCAGTTTCCCACATTTATTAGCCGATTCAAAAGTCCTTTGTCTCATTTGTTTAATTTTCCATTCGATTTCTTGATTCATCATCTTCATATATTGCACTTGATGTAACTTTATTTCTCTCAGAATCTCTTGTGAATTTGGCTTCACTCTCAGTTTCTTCTCGCCCTCTTTTATTTTTTCCAAAATTTTCTCTTTTTTCTCATTTTGAGCTCTCTTCTTTAATGAATTCTGTTGAATCAGAAACCCCCTCATAACTGCTTTACTTGCGTCCCAGATTACTCTTTTTTCCATGGTAGTATTCAAATTTATCTCAAAATAGTCTCTCAGAGTTTTTTGGGCCTTCTTAATAATCTCTTGATCTCTAAACAAGGTGTCATTCATCCTCCATCTGAAGGAACCGGTTGGTGTTAATTTCATCTCCATTTTCACAGCATTATGGTCGGAGCACGTCTTAGGGCAGATCTCTACTTTTCGAGTCTTAGGTGCCAGTCCTCTAGTTATCCAGATTTGGTCAATTCTTGTCCACGTCTTTTTGGCTTCAGAAAAGAAGGTTCCCTCTCTACCCAAGGGATTCCTAGTTCTCCAAATGTCAATCAAATCTATATTGTCAGTACCTTTTTTAGTTCATTATAAATCATTTCCCAGAACGCCTTCACTTTAGGGCAAGTCCACCAGAGGTGGAAGAACGTTCCCTCGCACTCTTTGCATTTCCAACACTTATTATCAGACAGGTGGTAAATTTTGGCAAGTTTGACTGGGGTCATATACCATCTATAAATCATTTTCATTACATTTTCTTTCAGAGCGTTACATGCAGTAAATTTCAATCCATTGTTCCACAACCTCTCCCAGTCCTCAAACATGATATTATGCCCAATGTCCTGAGCCCACCTTATCATAGCCGATTTAACCGTTTCATCTTGTGTATTCCATTTCAACAGCAAGTTATACATCCTTGAAAGTACCTTAATCTTTGGTTCTAACAATTCTGTTTCTAATTTCGATTTCTCCACCTGGAACCCTAGTTTCTTATCATTTTTAAAAACTTCTTTAATCTGAGCGTAATGTAACCAATCTCGCACTTTGTCTTTCATTTTCTCCAAACTCTGCAATTTCCAATTGTCTCCATCCTTTTCTAGTATTTCCCAATATTTTGGCCATTTAGCCTCCATATTGGGTCTTTTTCGGGCCTTGGCTTCCAAAGGTGAAAGCCACCTTGGTGTTTTATTTTCCAGCAAGTCTTTATATTTTGTCCAGACATTAAACAATGATTTTCTGACAATATGATTCTTAAAGGCCTTATTTGCTTTAACCTTGTCATACCATAAATATGCATGCCATCCAAAAGCATTGTTAAACCCTTCCAGATCCAACACATCAGTGTCCTCAAGAAGTAGCCAGTCTTTTAGCCAGCAGAACGCTGCGGCTTCATAATACAACTTTAAGTCTGGCAGGGCAAAGCCCCCTCTTTGTTTTGCATCAGTTAATATCTTAAACTTAATTCTGGGCTTTTTGCCCTGCCAGACAAACTTAGAAATGTCTCTCTGCCACTTCTGAAAGCACCCCGTTTTGTCCAAGACCTGAAGTGTTTGAAATAAAAACAACATCCTTGGCAATACATTCATCTTGATAGCAGCAATTCGGCCTAACAAAGAAAGTTTCAATTTTGACCAACTATCTAGGTCTCTCTTAATTTCTGTCCAGCATTTTTCATAATTGTCCTTAAATAGACTTAGATTTTTTGCTGTTATGTTTACCCCTAGGTATTTTACTTTTTTAACCACGTTAAGTTCCATCTCTTTCTGAAACCGTTCTGACTCTGTATCCGTCAGATTTTTCCCCAAAACCTTAGTTTTCTGTTTATTTAATTTAAATCCAGCCACCCGACCAAAATCATTAATCAGTTGTAATACTCTTTTCGTACTGGGCTCTGGCTTCTGCAGGGTCAAGACCAGGTCATCTGCAAAAGCTTTTAATTTATATTGTTTCTGACCGACCTGAATTCCTTCCACCAACCGATCCTCTCTAATCATGTTTAATAGCACTTCCAGAACCGAAATAAATAACAAAGGGGAAATAGGGCAACCTTGTCGTGTCCCTTTTTCAATTTTAAACTCTTCTGTAACCACATTATTAACTATCAGTTTAGCTTTCTGTTCTGAATATATCGCCCCAATCCCATTCTCAAAACCCCGTCCCACTCCCATCTCTTTTAAATTTCCCATCATAAATTTCCAGGAGATATTGTCAAAGGCCTTCTCCGCGTCTATAAAAATTAGGACTGCTTTTGTATTTATGTCTGTTTGCAAAAGTTCCAGGATATCAATAATGTTCCTTGTGTTAGCAAACAGATGTCTTCCTGGGAGAAAGCCGGCCTGGTCCTTATGAATTACTTCATTTAAAACTTTTTTAAATCTAATTGCCAGAATGTCTGCAAATATTTTGTAATCCACATTTAAAAGAGAGATGGGACGGTAGTTCTTAAGTTGTGTCTTTTCAGCTTCCGACTTTGGTATTAATGTGATAAACGCTTCCTTCCACGACTCCGGTGCCCTCCTCCCCTCCATAATTTCATTGCTGACCTCCATCAAAGGTTGTATCAAATAGTCTTTTAATGTCTTATAGTACTTGGAGGTCAGCCCATCTGGTCCTGGAGATTTGCCAAGTTGCATGTTCTGGATGGCTTGTTCAATCTCTTGTCGTGTTATTTTAGAGTTCAGGATTGTCCTATTTTCTTGTGACAATTTAGATAATCCGTTTTTTACCAAAAATTGTTTAATCTCAACATCATCTTGCGGCCCTTGGGTATATAATTTTTTGAAGTATCTCTGGAAACACTTTCTAATGTCCACTGGATTCTGAATGTTTTTTCCATCAACCTCTAAGTTTGTAACAGTATTTATTCTTTGTCTTCTCTTCAACTGCCAAGCTAGCAGTTTTCCACATTTATTCGCCGACTCAAACGTTTTTTGTTTCATTAATTTAACCTTCCATTCAATTTCCTGATTTATCAATTTTGAATATTGTGTTTGATAAAGTTTAATTTCTCTCAGAGTTGGCTGTGACTTCGGATTCATTCTTAATTTCTTCTCTAATTCTTTTATTTTTTCCAAGATCTTATCTTTTTTCTCATTTTGTGTTCTTTTCTTTACTGCATTCTGTTGTATCAAGAATCCCCTCATTACAGCTTTACTTGCGTCCCAGATTATTCTTTTTTCCACCATGTTATTCATATTTATCTCAAAATAGTCCTTCAGAACTTTTTGGGCCTTCTTGATAATTTCCTGATCTCTAAACAAATTGTCATTCATCTTCCATCTGAAGGATCCAGTTGGTAATAATGTCATATCCATCTTTACTGCATTATGGTCGGAGCAGGTCTTTGGGCAGATTTCCACTTTTCTAACCTTAGGTGCCAGGCCTCTGGAAATCCATATTTGGTCGATTCTTGTCCAGGTCAGTTGGGCTTCAGAAAAGAATGTTCCCTCTCTTCCTAGTGGGTTCTTTGTCCTCCAAATGTCAATCAAATCCATATTGTCAGTCATTTCAAAAAAGGTTTTAGGTAGTCTGCCGTCTTTTGTAACATTTTGACTTTGTGACTTGTCCATGTTAGTTGATACGACCCCATTCATATCTCCCATCATTATGATGTTGTTATAATCTAGGTAGTCCAGCATTGTCTCCTGCAACTTCTTGTAAAATTCCGATTTCCCTTCATTAGGTGCATAGATTCCTAATATCAGCAGTTTCTCACCTTGATGTTGTATCTCAATAGCCAAAATTCTTCCATGTTCATCTTTAAATAGGAATTTAGGTGACAGGCTCTCTTTTGCATATATCACCACACCTCTCTTCTTAACTTTGTCGGACGATACAAATTCCTGGCCCAATCTTTTATTTATTAACACTTTTCTGTGGAGCCTCGTCACATGTGTTTCTTGTAAACAAATAATGTCCAATTGTTCTTTTTTTAATATATGAAATATTTTCTTCCTTTTTTCCGGAATGTTACAACCATTAATATTCCAGCTCAACAGTTGCAGAGACATCCTGAACTATCTAGTTATTTTTCAAGGGGTGGTATCTTCTCAGGGTCTTCAGGTTTCTAGTTCTCCAAATGTCAATCAAATCTATATTGTCAGTCAATTCAAAAAAAGTTTTTGGTAGTCTACCATCTTTAGTAACTACCTGTCTCTGCGACTTATCCATGTTTGTGGATACCACTCCATTCATATCTCCCATCAAAATAATGTTGTAGTCCATATAGTCCAGCAAAATCTCATGCAACTTCTTAGTTTTGTATGCAGTAACAGCAGCCAGAATTTTGCTGGCACAGAAATGGAAACAGGAAGAGATGCCCACGAAAGAAGAATGGAGGATGAAACTGATGGAATACGCAGAAATGGACAGATTGACGGGGAGAATTAGGAACCAACGTGACCAGAGATTCTCCGAGGACTGGAGGAAATTTACAGACTATATCAAAAATTTCTGTGATGAGCAAATAACGTTCGTTGGCTTTCAAGAAGCTCTGTGAAATTACTGTTAGAAATATTGTTTAAAAAATATGATGTGATTAAGAGTATTTGAGTGCAATATAATATTGGGAAATGTGAGACGAAGATAAAAAATAAACGGAAAATTATCAGACAAGCTGAGGGAAGTTCTGGAAAAAAGGGTTTAAGTTAAAAATGGATGTATAATTTTGTAAAAATGTTTTTCTTTAATGGAAAATCTAATAAAAATATTTATTAAACAAAAAAAAAGTTTGGGATCAAATCATAAACTGGGACGGCTTTTGTAGTGCAAGAAGCCAAGTTACAGGGAACCAAGCAGAGGGCCTTCTCGGTAGTGGCACCCACCCTGTGGAACGCCCTCCCACCAGATGTCAAAGAGAAGAACAACTACCAGACTTTTAGAAGACATCTGAAGGCAGTCCTGTTTAGGGAAGCTTTTAATGTTATAGACTACTGTATTTTAATACTTTGTTGGAAGCCGCCGAGTGGCTGGGGAAACCAACCAGATGGGCTGGGTATAAATAATAAATTGTTGTTGTTATTATTATTATTATTATTATTATTATTATTATTATTATTCGTTCCGGAACAGTCCCTGGGAAATCAGGACACTTGGAGGGCCTGCAGTAGTTCTCAAACTTTTTCAGACCAACACCCCTTTAGTTCTATAAATTCATCCGTAGTGCCTCCTCCCCTACAAAAAACATTATTCAGAACAGCAGTTTGCATGATTTGCATGGTTTGCTATCCAGTTTGCTATGGAAGATAACCACACAATAAAAGTTAAAACAGTAAGAATTATTTGCACATTTATTCAAAATCCAATTAAAACTATTTAGTTTATTTCAACAAAATGGGTGAACTTGATCTAGTGATGCCAGCTTTTCAAAGTCTGATAGTCATTTGCACCTCCATGCCACCCCATGGCTCTTAGCACCCCCTCCCAGGTAATCCAGCCACCCCCAGGTGGCAATTCCACCCCCTTTTGGAACCACTGTTTTAGGGCATTATCAGAAATTAAAATGATGGCTTTTAGGTACCACCAAAAGTGGGGCTAGAGAGCCATGTATTCCATTATGAGCTCTTTTGGGGATGGGTGCCACAAACATGCATTTTTTTTAATATATAAAAAAGACTGTTCTCAAAACAATAGCAGACAGTAAGAGCACAGCAAAAATGTCAACACGTCCAGCAGCCAAAATATAGCTATGTCAGCCTTATGCACCCTGTAAGTGGGTCCTAGGGGGTGGAGCTAGTCCCCACCTTCATAGAAAGGCCATCCCAGAGCTCAGTTTCAATAAAGGCCCTGCTCCTACAACATACACTCCAACATTTCTCCGATGAAAACAGGGAGAATAACAACAACAATAATTTCATTATTTATACCCCACTCCATCTGACTGGGTTTCCCCAGCCACTCTGGGCAGCTTCCCACATATATAAAAGCAGAATAAAGCATCAAACATTTTAAAACTTCCCTATACAGGGCTGTCTTCAGATTTCTTCTAAAGGTTGCATAATTACTTATATTCCACCCAGTAGGAAGATCTGTAGCACAGACTTCTGTAGCATGAACATATTCCAGGATATTGGCAAATCATGGGCTAGAAAGTTTTGGGTGGATTGCTGGCTTCTACCAAATTAAAGCCATGGTTTTCCCAGTAGTGATGTATGGAAGTGAGAGCTGGACCATAAAGAAGTCTGATCGCCGAAGAATTGATGCTTTTGAATTATGGTGCTGGAGGAGACTCTTGAGAGTCCCACGGACTGCAAGAAGATCAAACCGATCCATTCTGAAGGAAATCAGCCCTGAGTGCTCACTGGAAGGACAGATCCTGAAGCTGAGGCTGCAATACTTTGGCCACCTCATGAGAAGAGAAGACTCCCTGGAAAAGACCCTGATGTTGGGAAAGATGGAGGGCACAAGGAGAAGGGGACGACAGAGGACGAGATGGTTGGACAGTGTTCTTGAAGCCACAAACATGAGTTTGACCAAACTGCGGGATGCAATGGAAGACAGGAGTGCCTGATGTGCTCTGGTCCATGGGGTCACGAAGAGTTGGACACGACTAAATGACTAAACAACAACAACAACCAATAAGCATTATTGAATGGGGGTGTCACAAATGAGTGGAAAATGCACTAGGATTGGTGCCCCAACCTTATGCATTGCAAAAAGATTGTACTATATGACCCTCAAGGTCACTTCCATCTCTACAGTTTATGTTTCTATGATGCTATACATTTTTGGCTCAACCTTTCAAGCCAGCAGCCTGCACACATTTCAGTGTCCGACACCTTTTAAAAAGTGTGTGTGTGTGTTTATTCCTGTACACACTCCCCAGTGCTGTATAAAAGCAAATGCACGCACAGCAAACAGTTATATCTTCCTCATTGCCTCAGCAATTAACTGCATCAGTTGAATTACACCAGCAATTAATTTGTCACTTACATCTATTAGCTGAAAGCAGTTCTGTTGAAAAACAAGAGGCTTAGCATATCACAACATATCTCAGCATTAAAAAAACAAACAAAAAACCACACGTTTCAGCCAACACAGAAAAGATCTAAAAAAGTCAAGCTGTAATAAGAAGCGAAAGAATTGGTTCAATAAGTTGTCAGCTCTGAATAGATGGTCATCCTGGCAAGGTTCTGCAATTGAATGCACACATTCGTTTTCAGCTGCAACAGAAAACCTCAATATTTTAGGGACTATATAATCATCCAAGTTGGCCAGTAAGAAATAAATCTTAACCAGAATCTGTAAAGTCTGCAGAAGGAGGAATATTTGTGGTAATGGTGTTCACTGCCTTCCACCACGGTTTGGGGGGAAAGGAGGATGCAAAATTAAGGGTGGGGGGAAATCAAAATCAAATGACAAGCACCTCTCTCTGATTGCTGTATATAAAAGACAATATAGAATGCAATGCCTTGCATCTTTAGTTATAGCAACAGAAGTATATCATCCAGATCAAGGGAAGTAATAGCATTACTCTATTCTGCCTTGGTCAGACCATACCTGGAAGACTGTGTCCAATTCTTGACACCACAATTTAGTAAGGATATTGACAACTGGAAGGTGTGTAGAGGAAGGCAACAAAGATGACCAAGCCTTATGAGGAACGGTTGAAGGAACTGGGTATGTTTAGCCTGGAATGACCACCCAGAACTGCTCTTTCATGTACATGTGATTTTATATTATTTTACTTTGCCTTGAGCTTTGAAATTTATAGGACGGTCTATAAATTCAATAAATAATAATAATTGGTGTTTTTCATTTTGATACTGGTCATTGACTGTAAAGAAAAAGAACTTGACATGACTTGTTGGATTGTAGCTCCACTCATCTCTGGCCATTGACCATGTTGGCTGGGACTGATGAGAGTTGGAGTCCTACAACATCTAGAAGACCACCGTTTCATCATCCCTGGTGCAGAGACAGTGTTGAGTTAGATTGACTAACAGGCCGTCTCTGCATAGGGCATCATCAACATTGGTTTATCCAGCAGTCAATTGCTTAATGCAGCAATTAAATTATCAGCATCAATTATTCGGCTCTTGGCTGAACTGGACTTTGAATCCAAATGTTTTCTCAGCACTGGAATCAATTTTTACTTTGACACGTCGACACTTTGACACTTCTTACAGAAGCCTCCTCCTTCTCAGCAAACTTAAATAGCATTTTCTACAAGAGGGGAAATCGCCTTCAGATCTCGAGTGATATTAATGGAGGTGAAGGATGGCTGGCATTCTAGAGAAATGCCAAGCCCCTTCCATGATGACAGCGAGGGAAAGTCTTCTGAGTCATAGCCATGCCCAATTTATTTCTGTGCTGCATTTTCCACAGATCCCTTGGACCTCAAAGAGGGTCACAGGAAACCAACAGTCTACATACAAAAATCAAGTTAAAGAATAAAAATGAGATTACTGCAGTGTATCACGAACATTTCAGCAATTATCAGCTCATTTAAAATACATAAAACACTGGAGTATAAAACTTACTTATAGATCAGTTAGCGATATCCACACTCCAAAGCATAGGTGCCAACTCTATAGGACTGAGGTGTCTTCAGCCTCCCCTAAGTCTGTTGGGATGGGGCTGAGTCCCATTCCCGCCCCCCACAATCTTGAGGGGCCAGGCCTCATGGCAGCGGCCTCCTCCTGCCATTGGCCTCCTCCCAATGCACGTCAAGTGATGCGTGTCACATCGTGCATGTGTGATGGGCCCCCTCAATGTTGGGTGCAAACTTGATGCCTCTTGTGGTGGCCTGGGATTCGGACTCAGATGCTGAACCTGAGGGATCCCAGCCTGCACAGGATTCCCCGCTTCCAGGACCAGCTGAGCCAGGGCTGGGGCATGAGCCTGAAGGGTCCTCACCTGTGCTGGGTCCTCAGGTGCAAGCACAAGCTGAGTCTGCTCTGGCTCCTGAGGTGATGGAGGACCCATTGCCTGCAGGTGCTCCACTCTCAGCCCCGTCAGAGGAAGCTGTGGTTGCCTCTGGGTCTGGTAACCCTCCAGCCTCTCCTAAGCTGAAGAGGCTCAGGGCAGGGAGGCGGAGGGAACTAAGTTCCCGCAGGAGGAGTGCTCGCCTCCAGGCCAGGAGAGGCGAGTCACCAGAGGATCGGGGCTGTCCTATGCCTCGGGGCAGATAAAAGCCGGCCAGCCCCAGTCCCAAGTTGTGGGAGCAACATTGTTGGTTCCTGCCTGAGCTCCTGAGCCGCCCTGGCTCCCTGCTTGCAAGCCTGTTCCTGACTTCACCCGACTCCCTGCCCTGCACCCAGTTTCAGCTACTATGGACTGTCTCCATGTTGCACCTTTGACCATGGATCGGACTTGGACCTCACCTCTTGGGTAACCCATGGGACCAGCACACCTCTGCTCCAAAGTAGCTCTGAAAACAGCAGATCTCTCTCTCTCTCTCTCTGCCTCTAACTTCTTCCTAATTCAGAGGCAGGAGATGCCAGACAGTTGTAATCAAGTATACAATCTGTTCCCACATATCATTTCCCTGATGATCCATGGGAACTTATGGCAGGCCAGTGTCAGGTAGCAGAGGAACCAACCTGCACGGCAGGTTGTCAGGAATGGATAAGACAAAGAAAAGTTCTTACCATCTGTTTTTTATTCAATATTCACAGAGAGAGGCTTGGGAAAGCAGCCTCTTGGAATAATGGTTTTGCTCCCAGTGACTCTCCAACCCCTTTTCTCCCACTTCCTCATTCGTCACCTTCTCCCCTACGGGTGGCGCTGAAGGCCCTTTGCTTCTGAGCCCTTTGCTCTCCTACTTTCAAGGCTCGCCGGGTTCTGGGAGAGTGGGGTGGGTCTGGAATGCTTTCTAAAGACACTGTGTTTGTCAGCTGTCGCCCACCACCCTGGTGCTACCTCTTCCTCCTCTCCCATTATTTCTCAACTTTCCTCATCATCTGCTTCGGAGCTGTGATCTCCCTCAAACCCCCGTTGTAATTCTGAACTGTCTTCTTCTCCTCTGGAAGGGTCAGGCTGGGGAGGTGGTCTCCACCATTCCTCCTCTGTCCAGTCCCTGACAGCCAGACTAAATGTGCATCCAACCTATCTTCTCTCTCTGACTGCAGCTTTCCAAGATCTTAAGCAAAGGCTTTTTTGCATCACTGGCTACCTGGTCCTTGAGCTGGCAGTACCAGAGTTTGAATCCGGGATCTTCTGCATTCAAAGCATGTCATCTACTACTTCTACTACAGTTATTCGTTTCTTTTTTCACACACTGGCCCCAAAACATCAAAAACAACAAAGAACAAGCAAAAACCCCCAAAAGAGCAGCCATACAAGTGGTGGTGGGGGATGAGTGTTCAGACCCCTGGGCTCTCTCTTGTGGGGTGCCTCAGGGTTCTGTCCTCTCCCCCATTCTTTTCAACATCTACATGCAGCCACTGGGAGAGATCATTAGGGGGTTTGGGCTGGGTGTTCATCAGTATGCGGATGATACCCAGTGCTACCTCTCTTTCAAATCAGAACTAGTGAAGGTGGTGAAGGTCCTGTGTGAGTGTCTGGAGGCGGTTGGAGGATGGATGGCGGCTAACAGATTGAGGTTGAATCCTGACAAGACAGAAGTACTGTTTTTGAGGGACAGGAGTCAGGCAGGTATGGAGGACTCCCTGGTCCTGAATGGGGTAACTGTGCCCCTGAAGGACCAGGTGTGCAGTCTGGGAGTCATTCTGGACTCACAGCTGTCCATGGAGGCACAGGTCAAATCTGTGTCCAGGGCAGCTGTTTATCAGCTCCATCTGGTACGCAGGCTGAGACCCTACCTGCCTGCGGACTGTCTTGCCAGAGTGGTACATGCTCTGGTTATCTCTCGCTTGAACTACTGCAATGCACTCTATGTGGGGCTACCTTTGAAGGTGACCCAGAAACTACAACTAATCCAGAATGTGGCAGCTAGACTGGTGACTGGGAGTGGCCGCCAAGACCATATAACACCGATCTTGAAAGACCTACACTGGCTTCCAGTACATTTCCGAGCACAATTCAAAGCGTTGGTGCTGACCTTTAAAGCCCTAAACAGCCTCGGCCCAGTATACCTGAAGGAGCGTCTCCACCTCCATCATTCTGCCCGGACACTGAAGTCCAGCGCCGAGGTCCTTCTGGCGGTTCCCTCGCTGTGAGAAGCCAAGTTACAGGGAACCAGGCAGAGGGCCTTTTCGGTAGTGGCACCCGCCCTGTGGAATGCCCTCCCACCACATGTCAAAGAGAAAAATAACCAAACTTTTAGAAGACATCTAGAGGCAGCCCTGTTTAGGGAAGCTTTTAATGTTTAATAGGTTATTGTATTTTAGTGTTTTGTTGGAAGCCACCCAGAGTGGCTGGGGAAACCCAGCCAGATGGGCGGGGTATAGATAATAAAATATTATTATTATTATTATTATTATTATTATTATTATTATTATTTATTATACAAAGCCTAGGTGAAGATTGTCAGTATCATCAGCCCACAGGCAGAGGTACCTGGCCTCCCCCGAGGCAATTGAGCGAGATACTGTTGTTTACCGTCCGTCTGCGGCTCCCGGCAGGCTAGGCAAACAAACCCGGCGATCCTCCTCAAACGTGAGCAGGACACACCCTCCTCCTTCTCTCTGCTTCTCTCCCTCCCTGCATTCTCCCCAGGGAGGGGAAATGAGACAGACAGGAGTCCTTTCTACATGTTTTATTCCTGTCACTCAACAGTACATAGAAATGTGACTGTTCCCTTCAGACTCCATCAGAAGAGTCTCACACTCCTCCCCTGTACTTCCAGCACAGGTCAGATGACACTCTGAGCTAACATCCGGTGCTCAGTACAGAGAATAGG
Source organism: Podarcis pityusensis (assembly GCF_964106645.2). Classification (NCBI taxonomy): domain Eukaryota; kingdom Metazoa; phylum Chordata; class Lepidosauria; order Squamata; family Lacertidae; genus Podarcis; species Podarcis pityusensis. The sequence goes on along the minus strand of NC_138031.1, from coordinate 11,626,193 downwards.
CTCCACCTTTTCCCCAACAGTACATCTGCACTGTTTTGCATTCCAGCCATCTGGAGCTGGCTTTTGCCTTGGTGCTTTTTCCTGACAGGTTGTTGTCTGGTGCCTAAAGATGGATGAAGATGGGTTTAAATTGCCACCCAGCCATGAAACTCACATGGGGTGAGAACCTTGGGCCAGTTGCTGTCTCTTAGCCCAACCTACCTCACAGGGCGGTTGTTAGGATGAAATGTAGAGGTAGGAGAACCACTTATGCTGCCATGAGCTCCTTGGAGGAACAGTGGAATACAACTGTGATAAAAATAGTAATACTAGATTCTGTAGACTTCACACAACCTAGCAAAACCAACTGTCATAGGCAGGGAGCACTGAGCCCTGCCCCCTCCCCACTGCAGGAAGAAAATGTTCACTTAAAGCTGAGAAACATTGAATGCTCAACATTTTCAGTTAATCATGATGCAGACAGACAGCTCCTAGTAATGAACACTGTTCTCCAAAAAAGGAGGTCTTATTCATCACATTTGCTGAATAGCGAGAGGCACCCGTGATGCTAAATTCTTCCTTCTGACAAAGAGACAAGTACCTCCAAATTGAACAGATGTAAAATCCTGTGTGAGTAATGAACTTCTCCCAAAATATAAACACATTTCGTTTAGAGCCCTTTTTTTGTATTTCTCAATCTCTCCACTGAGCATGTCACCTTAATACTTAATCCCTCTGAAGCAGTTGTTTATTTTACATCCATGTATTTTTGCTTCCAAAAAGCTTGATCCTCGACAGGCTTGACTCAGCCGCCTCTATACCGGGGGTTCCCAAATGTGGGTCTCCAGCTGTTTTTGGGCTACAAGTCCCATCATCCCTAGCTAGCAGGATCGGTGGATGACGGGAATTGTAGTCCAGAAACAGCTGGAGATCCAAGTTTGGAAAATCTAAATAGACTATACCAGGGACAAAGAGTTCTATGCTGTGCTTTGGAGTCCTGTCCAACAGCTGATAATTGGTGCTTCAGAAGCCTAGCAATTGGCTGGTCTTTGTGTTTCAAATGCTTGCAGAAGCACAGCACATGAACCTTACGAAGTGCTGATGATCAGCTGATTGACAGCAGTTCAGAAGCTCCTTTTGGCTCCGCTCGGCTGCCTTTTTACCTGCCCATACCTGGTGTCATATATGACATGAGGTGATGGGGGGTAGGTATGGCTTGGGCAAAATGGCTTGGCAAATCCAATTCAGCCCATGGGCCAGAGGTTGTATTTCACATTATATTTATCACATGTGAAGAAGCAAATACAGTGGTACCTCGGGTTAAGTACTTAATTTGTTCCGGAGGTCCGTTCTTAACCTGAAACTGTTCTTAACCTGAAGCACCACTTTAGCTAATGGGGCCTCCTGCTGTTGCTGCTGCCGCGCCGCCGGAGCACGATTTCTGTTCTCATCCTGAAGCAAAGTTCTTAACCTGAACTTAACCCTCTGGGTTAGCGGAGTCTGTAACCTGAAGCGTATGTAACTTGAAGCGTATGTAACCTGAGGTACCACTGTATATATGGAGAAAAGAGTGGCTGTTCTTTCCTAAGGCAAACTTCACCTGCAAGCCAAAGTCTTCAGTGGGTAGAATTTGACATTTTCAATTAGTTCTGTTCAAGCAGAACCCCAAATATGGCACAATATGCAGTTTTCTGTGGGATTTTACAGCATCTGTCTTCAAGGCCATGCTACCATTGTCTTAAATAGGGAAACCGCATATTAAAATGTTACACACTCACACAAATGGAAGGGCATGCCATTTATGTAAACAATCTCATGAATGCATGCAAACAAATGGACGGCATATTATGGTCACTATGGGAGTGGCAGTAACAGAAGCCAAGAATTGCATGGCCAGCTGCTTTCCCATTGCTAGGACTTTGTAACACGTGCAATAAATACACACAGAGGGATTCCTGATTCATTGCAAGCCAGAATTCAATACAGCATACTGGTTAGGAAATGTGATCTGAAATATGAGCCATTATTTCTTTACAATGTCCTTCATTGCAAACAACGTGGAAGGAACAGAAAACTAGTCATTGTAAACATCTGTCAAGTTAGACCACACTGAGCTTGGTTTTCTAGGAGCTGCTGCTATGGATAAAATCCACTGGGGAACCATGAGGTTTGATGCTCAAGCTCAGTGTGGTCAGCTACTTGGGACAGTGCATGCTCTGGTGACATCTGTCATTTTGGGGGCAAGACAGCCCCCGTATTTTTCAAATGATGGACTGACTGTAATTGACCTCTTCTACTGAGGCTGCACAGAAAAAGCATTTTGGTTCCTGAAATTCATTTTGATTGTGCAGATAAAATATAAGTGATAGAATTCCATTGGATGGGGGTATTAGTGTGTGAAAACAGTCTAGATTCAAGGCACTATCCCAGTGCCTTGGGTCGCAAATGGTCAAAAGCCAGATGCAAAATGCACCTAAAAGGTAAAGGGACCCCTGACCATTAGGTCCAGTTGTGACTGACTCTGGGGTTGTGGCGCTCATCTCACTTTATTGGCCGAGGGAGCCGGCGTACAGCTTCCGGGTCATGTGGCCAACATGACTAAGCCGCTTCTGGCGAACCAGAGCAGTGCACGGAAACGCTGTTTACCTTCCCACCAGAGCACTACCTATTTATCTACTTGCACTTTGACGTGCTTTCGAACTGCTAGATTGGCAGGAACAGGGACTGAACAACGGTAGCTCACCCCGTTGCAGGGATTCGAATCGCCGACCTTCTGATCGGCAAGTCCTAAGCTCTGTGGTTTAACCCACAGTGCCACCCGCCTCCCTAAAATGCGCCTAGTGCCTGGCTAATTTCTAACACTGCCGCCTATGCTCCACCTTGCAATTCCACTATTTTCAGGGCCCCTGCACTGGAGGGGATGTGTTCCCAGTGTAGATTTGGATACTGGTGCCCATGACCTCAACCTTGCTTTGAGAAAGTGGAGAGTTGATGCTCTTTAGACTTTCTACGTAGCAAAATATTTTCAGGTAAGGACAGCATTTTTACTAGTTCAGACCAATTGTTCATATAGATCGATTCCAACCCTCCTACCCAAGATGCCCTTGACTGGACAGAACAGGCACTGATCTCCCACTCCCCCCTCTTTTGCCTGCAAAGCCCTTCAGAAACTTTGCTTCTTCTCAATTTCCCTTGACCCAGAAACATCTGAGTACAAATAATGTGGTCTAGAACCAAGAAATGCAACTTTCAGTCCCCAGGTCCCAATATCTATACACCTTTAAGTAATTCTCTAAATACGTATTTCTGAATGAAGGAAACACTCAGACATTTCCCACATTGATTCCCTCAAAACAAGCAAACAAACGAAAAAGATTCCATAAAGAGCTTCCTTTTGCTTCAGATAGAACAGATCCTATCTAATATTTCCCTTCTGTGAGACATCTGCTCTTCAGATTAATTGGAAAAAAATCTAGAATCAAAGCTAAGCAGAGAATTCAAAGGCTGAGCTTGTGAGAAGTGTAGAGGTTTCCACTAGAGGGAGCCAAATGAAAATGCTGCAAGTCTAACAACTTGCACATTAACTTTAGAATAGAAAACATTTCAGAACCATGACATGTGGACAGCTCCCCCAATATTCATTTACCAGTAAGTATAGCTGCTTTTCCACCTCGCTTTCATTTCTCTAAGTGTATATAGTTTTCATTTTTCTACTCTTTAGTAAATGCCGGCTCCCTCGACCTGGAAAGTGAGATGAGCGCGACAACCCCGTAGTTGCCTTTGACTGGACTTAACCATCCAGGGGTCCTTTACCTTTACCTGACTGTAGCAGTAAAGGTAAAGGTAAAGGAACCCCTGACCATTAGGTCCAGTTGTGGCCGACTCTGGGGTTGCAGCGCTCATCTCACTTTATTGGCCGAGGGAGCCAGCATACAGCTTCCGGGTCATGTGGCCAGCATGACTAAGCCGCTTCTGGCGAACGAGAGCAGTACACAGAAACGCCATTTACCTTCCCGCTGGAGCGGTACCTATTTATCTACTTCCACTTTGACATGCTTTCGAACTGCTAGGTTGGCAGGAGCAGGGACTGAGCAACGGGTGCTCACTCTGTCGCGGGGATTCAAACCGCCGACCTTCTGATCGGCAAGTCCTAGGCTCTGTGGTTTAACCCACAGCGCTACCCGCGTCCTGACTCTAGCAGTACCTTTCCCAATTTGCAATATGCATCCTAGCTTACATATTGCACCATGTTCTGGACAGTTTATGATTAAGTTCAGTGTTGCCTCCCCTCTGGTTAGATTGATGAGAAACTGTTGTAGAACACAATCATTTAGGGCATTTAGAAACTTCTTGTTGTGACCAGAACTTGCACTTACCCATTTTATGGGTAACTAAAATCACCCATTACTCCAACATTTCCTCCTGTGGATGCCTCTGTGATTTCATTCTCTTTCTCAAGATCATCCTGGACATTGGGGTCAGGTGGCCAAAATATAGCATGTTGCCAATGCTAAAATTACTCTGCGGTATTTCCACCCACAGTAATTCTGTGGAGGATCCTGTCCCTTTGTAGTTTGTTGGTCTGTAGTTTCTGCATCTGTATTGGAACTGTTTTTATATCTTTCTGTCATTGATGTGATTGCTAAATAAATAGATAGATAAATAAATAAATAAATAAACATTTCCCTGTTCTTCCTGTACAGTTTGTATCCAGAAATGAAGAAGAAGAAGAGTTTGGATTTGATATCCCGCTTTATCACTACCTGAAGGAGTCTCAAAGCGGCTAACAATATCCTTTTCCTTCCTCCCCCACAACAAACACTCTGTGAGGTGAGTGGGGCTGAGAGACTTCAGAGAAGTGTGACTGGCCCAAGGTCACCCAGCAGCTGCATGTGGAGGAGCGGGGAAGCGAACCCGGTTCACCAGATTACGAGTCTACTGCTCTTAGCCACTACACCACACTGGCTCTCTATAACCTGTTTCTCTATCCCACCAGGTTTCCACCATCTATTCCACCATCTAGGATCTAATTCAGTGCTGTTTTTAAACTTTAAGGTCCTAAATCAAGGGCAGCCGAGGCAGAACCCTCCATAGGTTGAATCTGGTTGGCCTCTGTGAGAACACAATGCTGGACTAGATGGGCCATTAACCTGACCCAGCTGGCTCCTCTTACTATCTTATCTTCTTACCCCTAAATGGCCTGGGAACTGGAATGTCTCAAGGACAGCTTTCTTCCAGTCAAGTCAACTAAAATGTTTAGACAATTTCCAGCAGCCCTCCCTGCATGGATCTGAAGTCGGTAGCGGGTAGCAATTCAGAATAGGGCTTTTCCACACAGGTGCTAACTTTTTGGAACATTCTCCTCCAGTGCTCTTCAACTTTGGCTCCCCAAATGTTGTTGGACTACAACTCCCATCATCCTTGAGCTAAGCTGGCTGAGGATGATAGGATTCGTAGTCCAACAACACCTGGGAGCCCCAAGCGGAAGAACACTGCTCTTTTCTAAACTTACCTTGCTGGCTTTCCAGTATAAAATTAAGACAGTACTTTTCCGGAGGGCTGTGAAATACTGGTGTTGCTTATCTTTCTGCATTGTCTGGTGGGAACACGTTCCTTTTATCTGCCAGCAGTACTTTCATGTCTTGGTTTTTATATGGCTTTATTATGTCTGGTATTTTTAACTTTGTTGTAAGCTATCCTGTAGGTCCATGCTGAATAGCAGGATAGGATGACAATATTTTAAATAACAAATAAACCAATCAATCACAATTGCAGAGGGATTAGAGCTGGCCGTGGCTGAGAAATATTCTCTGTACATTCTTACAGACACTCCTTTAATCAATTTACCTGCAGACCAGGGATGGGTAACACAAAACACATTTCTTATGCATTTTGTACTAGTTCTGTGGATGCCATTTTACTGTTGATTTTATGCCATTCACAGCCAAAATATTTTTCCCCCTTAAGGTTTGCAATATAGACATTTTTGTAAATAAAAAAATAAACCTGCCCTCCACCCAGTTGTTGCTGGATTCCCAACTCCCATTAGTCCCAGCCGACATGATCACTGGTCAAAAGTGATGGGAATTGTAGTGCAACAGCACCTGGTTCTTCCCCAAGGTGCCTTGCACCATTCACAGTTTTTATAAGTTCCTGTACAGTGGTACCTCTGGTTAAGAACTTAATTCGTTCTGGAGGTCCGTTCTTAACCTGAAGCACCACTTTAGCTAATGGGGCCTCCCGCTGCCGCCGCACCGCCACTGCACGATTTCTGTTCTCATCCTGAAGCAAAGTTCTTAACTGGAGGTACTATTTCTGGGTTAGTGGAGTCTGTAACCTGAAGCGTCTGTAACCTGAAGAGTCTGTAACCCAAGGTACCACTGTAAAGTACAGTGGTACCTCGGGTTACAGACGCTTCAGGTTACAGACTCTGCCAACCCAGAAATAGTACCTCGGGTTAAGAACTTTGCTTCAGGATGAGAACAGAAATCGTGCAGCGGCAGCAGGAGGCCCCATTAGCTAAAGTGGTGCTTCAGGTTAAGAACAGTTTCAGGTTAAGAACGGACCTCCGGAACAAATTAAGTACTTAACCTGAGGTACCACTGTAATTGTATGTATGTATTTATTTAAAAATCAGCTGCTTGTTTAAATGGGGACCCCTGTCTAGTTAATCAAAAGTTTAATTTATTAAATCAGCCCACTGATTGACTAAGCCAGGGATGGGGATTCTGTCGCCCTCCAGACGTTGTTGGATTCCAACTTCCATAATCCCCAGCCAGCATGGCCAATGGTCAGGGGTGATCAGGAGCTGAGGTTTAGCAACATCTGGAGGGTCAAGACTTTACCATCCATGCTGTAGTCCAACAAGACCTGGAGGGGTGCAGGATCCCCATCCCTGGGCTAACCGTTGCAGACACACATCTCCTTTAGCATGAACCCCCAGTGTTGCACTGCAATTATGCTAGTTGTTCAGAATTGCAGGTGAGGGGGAATGCTGTGACACTCATGTACAGCTTACCGACTTCCCATCTGGTCAGTCCCTGTGAGAGCAGGATGATGGACTTGGTGCGCCATGGACCTGATCCATCAGGCTTGTCTTGTGTTCTTATTTTAGGCATGTCTGTCCCACTCAGTTCACTGGGCTTTACTCCCAGGTAATTGTGCACAAGATTAAAAATGAATTCCACACCATGCCTGCCTGCCTGCCTTCTTCCCTTATGCAGTGGTACCTCAGGTTACATATGCTTCAGGTTAAAGACGCTTCAGGTTACAGACTCCGCTAACCCAGAAATAGTACCTCGGGTTAAGAACTTTGCTTCAGGATGAGAACAGAAATCGTGCTCCGGTGGCATGGTGGCAGCAGGAGGCCCCATTACTAAAGTGGTGCTTCAGGTTAAGAATAGTTTCAGGTTAAGAACGGACCTCCGGAACAAATTAAGTACTTAACCCGAGGTACCACTGTATGTGTTTATTTTCATCTTATTTATCTCTCTTCCATTTTGTCCCATTTCTCTTCTTTCCTTCTCTTAAACAAACAAGCAAGGGACAGGGATGGTGGCCGGGCCAAAGGTAAGGCTCACCTGATGTGGTTCTTGCAAAAAGCATTTCTTTTCTTTTTATTAATGATCTGCACGTTTATTTGCATCAAATAAGATGCAAGCACTTTGACAAATATACAGAAAAAAAGGTAGAATCAACATAGAACAGAAATCTAGCTTAAATGGAGGGAAAGCTTATGACAACATACTCCCAAGAGGAACTTTCTTCTGCAGTTAAGTTACTTATGTCAACAAAATAGAGGTTGTGATAGGTGTAAGAAGGAACTCAGTTTGTGCATTTTTCTTAAACTTCAAAATGTTAATACATGCCAGTTAAATACTACAACTAAAATTTACAAGTAAGCATGATAGGGAGTTGAGTTTGTTAGTTACCTTTCCTCTTTGGATAATCCAGAATAAAACAATTACTATAGTTACAACTTGCTGTTGGACTGGTTGATAAAGGATTGAGTAGTGTGTTGAAAAAGGGACACAGGTAGCGTCGTGGTCTAAACCACTGAGCCTAGGGCTTGCCAATTGGAAGGTCGGCGGTTCAAATCCCTGCGACGGGGTGAGCTCCCGTTGCTTGGTCCCAGCTCCTGCCAACCTAGCAGTTCGAAAGCATGTCAAAGTGCAAGTAGATAAATAGGTACCGCTCCGGCGGGAAGGTAAATGGTGTTTCCATGTGCTGCTCTGGTTTCGCCAGAAGCGGCTTAGTCATGCTGGCCACATGACCTGGAAAAACTGTCTGCGGACAAACGTCGGCTCCCTCAGCCAGTAAAGCGAGAATGAGTGCCGCAACCCCAGAGTCATTCGCGACTGGACTTAACTGTCAGGGGTCCTTTACCTTTACCTTTAGTGTGTTGAAGTCCATCTGAAGTTGTGACCACTGGCATTTAGAGTGTTGCCAGCTTTCAAGAAGCAATGATCATACATGAAGCTGGAGTGTCAAAGCTATTCTAAGTGTCGAACCTAATATTCAACACAACCCCCTTTACGATTGTTCATTTCAGATATTTCCGAAGTGCCTTTCCAGACTACAGCCTGCCCAAGGTGGCTCACATGAATAGCAAATACGCAATTTCATTAAGAAGAGAAGCATCAAAACATGAAGCTCAAACCGCTACAAAAACATCCCACTGCAGTAGAAGTCAGTAAATGCTAACAACCCACCAGCAGTAACCCTCTAAACTAAAAGGCAAGGAAAACAGATGAGTTTGTAAAGCACGCTTCCTCAACCTCAGCCCTCCAGATGTTTTGGGACTACAATTTCCATGATCCCTAGCTAGCAGGACCAGTGGTCAGGGATGGTGGGAATTGTAGTTTTAAAACAGCTGGAGGGCCAAGGTTGAGGAAGCCTGTTGGAAAGCTTTCATAAATACTTGAAGAAGACTGAGGTACCCTAACAGAAATCTTGCCAAGGAAATGTACCAGTGTCACAAACTGTTTTGTCCAATGGGGGCAGGTGGGAAGAGGGACCATGCTCTAAAATTAGGAGTCTGTGACTCTAAATACAAGGATGGATGGACACTAAAGCACAGCAGCTTATTGAAAGGGTACAGGAATATAAGAACTTCCATGCAGGGTGAGATCAACCACGTGGTGAGTTGTTTTGTTTCCATCCACTGCCAACCAAATGTCTTTAAAGCATCACTTTGGGGTGATGGACTTTCCCTGTTGTTTCTTCCCAGCAGCTACCACCTCTGTACCTCTTGGTGTGGGTGGACAACCTAAGCTACTGACCGCCTCTGCATCTTAGGAACATTAGAAGAGTCCTTCTGGATCTGAACAAAGGTCTGTCTAGTCCAGCCTCCCATTTCCAACAGTGGCCAAGGAGATGCCTCTGGAAGGCTACGAGTCAGACATGTGTGCAAAAACAATCACGATCCCCAGCACCTTGCAATTCAGATGTGTGTGGCCTCTGACACCAGTGGTAAAACCCTCCCATCTCTGCTGGCAGCCATTGATTGCCTTAACCACCATAAATTTAAAGCCATCCAAGTTGGTGGTCATTCCTACGTCATGTGGTATGGCATTCACTATGCATTGTGTGAAGAAGAACTTCCTATTGTCTCTCCTGAGCCTTCAGTTTCACGGGATGACCCTGGGTTTCTAGTATTACAAGAGAGGGATATATATTTTTTGGAGGGGAAACCCTATGAGAGCAAATTCCGTAAGTTAGTTACATAGTCTGTGTGCAGGAATGCACACCCACCCAGATCTACTGCCTGGAGAAGATGGGTTGAAATCTAGAAGCTAAGAGTTATCAGGAAACCAATATGTACAAATTACTCTGGGACTGAATCATCACTTACTTTTCCTTGGGAAATGTCTGAGCTGTGGGTGTGGGAAGACATTGAATTCAGACACACCGAGACAGCTATCTACCCCAGTCTAGTCATAATAAGATAATCCTATTAAGGTTTATGGGAGTCACAACAGCTGCAGGGTGGAGCAGAGGCTCCCAGCGCCGCCTCCTGAAATCAGATCTAGCCTGATCAATTCTGCTGAGTGGTCCGGGGAAATAAGCTGGGATGAAACACAGCATGCATCCACCTTCCTGGTGCAGTTCCTGGTGCAAGCAACTATGAGGATAGCCCAAGCTCTATTGTTATGAAAACCAGGTTTGGCATCAGGCTGATAAGAAACCAGTTGTAGCAAATTGGCTAGAGGTTACTGAAATTTTTGGCACGCTGCAGGTGTTTCCTAAGAAATGGTCTTGCCCCATCAAGGACATGGGGACCTCTACCCCCAAGAGACATTTTAAACCAAGAATAGCATATGTGGTAGTCTCTTCATGTGGCTGGACTGCATGACTTAGCCCTAGATGACTTAGGCCCCAAATACCTGAGAGACCTCATCCTACCCTACAAGACCTTCCTGGGTGTTAAATCAGCAGACAGCAGACTTGGTTCAGGTAGTAGCAGCCCAGGAGAGGACATTTGCTCTGGCAGTCCCTTAGTTGTGGAATTCCCTCCCAGCATCTGGCATCTTCCTTATATAGAACTTCTTTACCAGGGCCTTTGGCACAAATACTAATAACATCTCACATCACCTTGGCTACCCATGTTTTGTTATCTTCATCACTCAGCAGCCAATCCCACTCTGGCAACTGCCAGCAGCCAGAAAGGGCAATGTTTGCACCTGCAAATCCTCTCCAAAGAGCCTGTCTATATCCTGCACAATCCTAAAGCATTTAACAGAACAAGAAAAACTAGGCACTTCCAGTAAAGGCAAAGGGACGCCTGACCATTAGGTCCAGTTGTGGCCGACTCTGGGGTTGCAGCACTCATCTTGCTTTACTGGCCGAGGGAGCCGGCGTACAGCTTCTGGGTATTGTGGCCAGCATGACTAAGCCGCTTCTGGCGAACCAGAGCAGCACATGGAAATGCCGTTTACCTTCCCGCTGGAGTGGTACCTATTTCTCTACTTGCACTTTGACGTGTTTTCGAACTGCTAGGTTGGTGGGAGCAGGGACTGAGCAACGGGAGCTCACCCTGTCGTGGGGATTTGAACCGCCGGCCTTCTGATTGGCAAGTCCTAGGCTCTGTGGTTTAACCCACAGCGCCACCTGCGTCCCGCACTTTCAGTACTTCACAACATATCATCCAAGCTTGATTGGAGCCATGTGCTTTCACTCAGGCAATCCAGAGTTACAGAAGGTGAGGGACACGAGGTGTTGAACCCCCCCCCCCCAGAATAACCAGGATATATTCAAGACCACATTTGATACCACCTCTGCCAGCTCAAAGGGTGGAAGGGTACTATAAGAACTTCAGCAGAGCCTGCTGGATCAGACCAACGGCCCATCAAGGCTGAGGTCCTGAACTCACAGTAGCCACCCAGATACCCATGGGAAGCCTGACAACAGGACCTGAGCACAACAGCGTTCTCTGCTTTTGTGTTTCTCAGCAACTGAGATTCAGAGGCGCACTGCCTCCAACAGAGGAGGCAGGTCGTCTGCCCAGGATTCCAGCCAGCCATTCCTTCCAGTGGGTTTTTTGTGATTTGCCCCTCTCAAATCAAAACAAATGCCCTTTTAGATACACAAGAAGAGCATGCTGCTCTCAACATGGCCAACCAGATTCCTGTAAGAGGGACCCAAATGCAACAGGACTTTCCCACTTGTGATCCGAGCAACTGATATGGACAAGTATAATTCCTCTGACAGCGGAGATATTGTAAGCACTCACTTCTCTCTGGCTGGACAGAGAGACGTTCAAATCGTCCCTGCCACACCACCCGAAAAGAGAGGGCGAGCAAGCAATGTTTGCTGTGGTGGTGGGAAACTGGGCAAGCAGCAGCCACCACTGCTTCTCTGAGCCCTCTCACTGCATCCCAGCAGTGGCAGGGTATCTGCCTTGTATTTAGAAGGTCCCTGGTTCATTCCCCAGCCTGTTCTCTGCTAGCTAGCTAGAGCAGGAGTCAGGTGTGATGTATGGCAGATTCCTACATCCCTGTGCTTGCCCTCTCTCTGTGCAGCAAGCAGAAACCTAGGATCATAGGAAGAGCCTGTTGCTTCAGGCCAAAGGCATATCTAGTCCAGAACTCTATTCTTGCAGTGGCCAACCACTGCGTCTATGGAAAACCTGCAAGCAGGACTTGTGTGCAGCAGTACTCTCCTCCCTTTTCATGTCACCCATGTTGGTATTCATCACTGCCTCCGGTGGGGGTGAGTTCCATATTTTATCCATGCACTGCAATAGCAAGAAGTGCTTCCTTTTGTCTTTCAGATTCATTGGTTGTTTGTGAGTTCCTGTCTTCAGACGCCAGGTAAAAAGGTAAAGGGACCCCTGACCATTAGGTCCAGTCATGGCCGACTCTGGGGTTGCGTTGCTCATCTCGCTTTACTGGCCGAGGGAGCCGGCGTACAGCTTCTGGGCATGTGGCCAGCATGACTAAGCTGCTTCTGGAGAACCAGAGCAATGCAGAGAAACACCGTTTACCTTCCCACTGGAGCGGTACCTATTTATCTACTTGCACTTTGATGTGCTTTTGAACTGCTAGGTTGGCAGGAGCTGGGACAGAGCAACGGGAGCTCACCCCGTTGCAGGGATTCGAACTGCCGACCTTCTGATTGGCTAGCCCTAGGCTCTGTGGTTTAACCCACAGTGCCACCTGTGTCCCCAGATGCCAGGTAAAGACACTCAAAATTCGTACTGCTAAACGAGGTATCGGATCACAACAAAAATGGGCAATGCCTTCTCTGACCCATCAGTCAAGTCTGGACTATTGTGGACTGAAAGACCAGGTGGTCAGTCTAATGCCATCCAGCTCACCCACTTTGCATTCCACCCTTGGTATTTGCCTGGCTTGGTCAGCTTCTGTTGCTAGCCCTGGCTATAACTATCACAGAGTGCACAAATGCTGCGGAAAAACGACTGTGAAGGAGTAGAACCAAGAAAACTAGAAATGAGAATAAGGGAGTAAAGTCTCAAAATGATATTCTTATTCTTATATTCTAAATAAGGGGGATATACCTAACCGATTTCTAAAAGGCTGCCGAGTTATTGCAAGCTGCTGTGTTCGGTCAAAATGAGAGTTAAATAAGACATAGGAGAGATTGATCTGAAGGTACCAGCTTTGATTTGAGAGGTTGCTAGAGCATAAGAAAGTTAGTCCCATTTCTGATCCAGTTTGTAAAAATGACAGAAATGGGATCACAATCCTAATGAAAAAGCCTTTCCCCTCTGAGCTGTACTGGACTCCGTTCTCTCAGATGTTTGTAGGCTTCCAGGGCTCAGTGGTAAAATACACTCTGAACTTGCTCATAGGGGCTTTCTTCAAAACTGCTGCAACATATATCCCATTGCTGAGCCCTTGGCACTGAAAACAGGATCTAGGATCGGAGCTCTAGCAATCTTAGATGTCAATAAACGATTAGTCCATAAATCATTTCCGTCTCCCCCTCCTCCAATGCTTCCTAAACCAAACGATCTGTTCTGGGTTCTCTCTTCGGACTAAAAGGCATGTGTCCAAGGGGTTGCCAACTATGTCTTACAACAGATGATGAGGTTTTCTCATGATTGTAAACAACAACACCTTTGTTTGTCAATTCCTGCTACAGGTCAAGCTGCTACTGGAGTCTTTTGAAAAAATGGGGACTGTGAACCTAAAATAATCCGAAATTGTGTATCAAAAGACAATTGCTAAGTATTTAAGGACTCGCCCCACCCGCAAACCTGTTAAGTGCACAAAACATTTCTGTTGGATTTTTAATAAATAAATAAATAAATAAAGTCAATTCCTATCAGCAAGACAATTTCTAAAGCAGATGAGAGTTTCCACTTTTTAGATCTCATGCCCCTGTAAAATGTTGGGTTGCATTGTGTCACACAGCAAAATAATCCTTAGACCTGCAAGCTTACCAGATTGTTTATTTTATAAATACAGCTGAAATTATTTATTTACTTGAGGGAAGACTCTTTTTTTAAAAAAGTACCACGTATATCTTGAAACTTGTAATAAAAGAAAATGGATTTTTGTTTCAATTTTTAATATATTTCTGCCTTCAGAAAACAAATTTAGGAATAGTTAAAACTGATTCATTTATGTATTATATTGTTACATTAATATCCCACCTTTTTTCCCAAGTAGCTCAAGGTGGTGAATGTGGCTCCCCTCTCTAATTTTTTACTCACAACAACCCTGTGAGGTGGGTTAGTCAGAGAGGCTGTGACCATCCCTAAATCAGCGAGTAACTTTCATGGCTGAGTGGGGATTTGACAGTCCAGCACTGTGACGAAGCTGACTCTCTCGTGTATGCCAAATAAATGACAAAAGTGACTGATCTCTCCCTGTTCACCATCATTAATCCCTGATAAATTAGAAACTGGCAGGAGCCAAGACCGACATAACAATTACTTCTTTTGAGACCTCATCACTCAAAACCTTTGTCCAGGTGGCAGAAACAGAGAACCGGACCCCCAGCAAAAGCCATTTGGCATGATCTGCATTTTTTGTTTCTGTTTTTTTGAGATTGAATACTGTTTTGCAGTGGGTTGGGGGAACAAAACACCTCAGCGACAGCAGCCCAGGAACTAAGAAACCAGCACTACTCAATGAACACTCTCATTTAATGGAGAGATGATCTGATTTACTTTTCAGAGACTAAGGTTCGATGCTAATTCGACCACAGACCCATCAGGTGGCTCCAAGCATATATTGTTACATTCCCTTCTTCATTCATCATGGTATGCAATCAGGACAGATTTGAAGGTGTCAAATGCAGATTGTCAAGCCCATTGAAAAGTGTGATATGCACAAGTGCTAGGGATTTGCGAACTGACACCTCACCCACTGCAAGGTGAGGTGGTATTCCAATATGCTCCATATTAGCATGATACAGACAGAAACCAAGAATCCAAAAATAAGAAAAGGTACAGTATATCCAACTGAAACAGTTCTCCTTCTTGATTAACCTTGTCCACTGAATGGTTGCCAAAATAGCTCCAGGGATTGAAAGCAGCATTTTAGGGTTGCAATGAGCTTGTGTGTGTGTTTTGCAAAACATTCAGGTGCATCAATATATCTACCGCCTTCTAAATTCTGCTTCCAGGTAGATTCTTTTAACTCCAAATCCACTCCAGATCACCACTTGGTACAAGTATCAACTAAACATGAGAATATTGAGTGGAGGAGAATATGGAGGACCCACTAGGGAACATTGCAGTGGACACAGCTGGTCTTGGACCAGGAGTGCAGTGGTGGACTTGGGACAGGAGACCTGCATTCAGACTCCTCAGACCTGGAGAATTTTGGACCAGATGCTGCCTCTCTGCCTAACCTACTACACAGAGATGTGGTGAGGATGACATGAGACAAGCTCATGAGCAATGAACGTCCTGAGGTCCTTGGAGGAAGAGTGGGATACATATGTGAGAGGTCGGGATGCAGATGGGAGTTGCAATCCAACATCTGGGTGCCAGATGTTGGATTGCAGATGAACATAAAGATTAAGGATGGGTGCTCTTCAATATAGCCTTCCATTTGCATCTCCATCTAAGTGACTAAAATATGGATATGAGGAGGACATTAGATTTCCATGACATGGGTTGTTTGAGCATGACAAAACCCCAACTTTTATGTGTCATTCCTCATAAGGTCTCACTGCCTCCTCCCTCTCCCCAGCCGAAACAGAGCTAGATGTCTGAACCTGTAATTCCTCTTGCATTAATCAGGATTATGAATGCACCATTATATCCTTGCTAGGATATAATCAACCCATTATGAGAAAGGATAGCTTTACTCAATGATGATGTCTAGCTGCCTTAGTAACCCAGCTCATGGAGGAGATGAACATGTGTCCTTACAAGCTGCCCCACTAAAGGTGACTTCGGAGAGAAAGAACGATGATCCCCCGGAAATACCTGGTTGATGGAGGTCATGGTTTGCCTCGGGATCACCATCTGCATGATGAGTTGCAGAACGGAGGTGACTAAGCCGGCCAGGATAGCCCAGGTGAGGGGCAGAGGCAGCATGCTGTAGGTGGCGAAGAGCGTGAAGAGCACATAGCCAATTCCATCTCCGAGAAGACCACAGCCAAGGCCGGCAGCCAGGATCTGTGTGGCCATGGCCACCCAAGTGACCACCCCACTGTACTGCAGGTAGGTGTAGGAGGTCGTATCCTTCCTGACCACCACTAAGGCACAGATGACCACCTCGATGCCTGTGAAGAAGCCCAACAGGATGCCCTTGATGGGGTCCATAGGGGCCGAGGCCAAGGTGAGGTGGAGCAGCAGGAGGGTCAGCTTGGTGAGCACATCCAGGATGTTCACCACCACCTCGGATTTGCGCCTCTGGCCCAGGAAGTAGCGTTGGTAGAGGCGCTCCAAGTCCCGGGACTTGAAGGAGTTGCGCAAGGTAGGGAAGATCACGCCGCGGTACGTGTAGCCCCAGTTGAGGAAGAAGTCCGAGTTGCTGGGAGCGCAGTCGAGATGCAGGAATCCCAGGTCCCCACTGCTGCTCGTGCGCTCCGGGAAGACTTTGGTTCCCCCATTGTTGTGGCCGCCAAGGCTCTTGCCTGCCGACCGCGGGTGGTGGGAGTGGTTGGAGCAGAAGGACTCCTCCGAGCCCAGCACTTTCCCTCCGCTGTGCTCCTGGATGAAGCGCTGCTCAGTGATGTGGCGGACTGCCGTCTGCCACAGCAGGCGCTGAGAGCGAGCGCCGCTGCTAGGGGGCGTCTGGTTGATGGTGTACAACTCGTCGCTGTCGCTCAGGCAGCGCACCTCGGATAGCTCCATCGTGTGGCTCGGGGTGGTGGCGGCAGCAGCGGCAGGAGAGGGAGGGTGTATCACATTGAAAGGCGGTGGCTGCCCCCTACCCCCTTGGCCGGCGGGGTGGGGGGGAATCAAGGGTCAGTCAATTATTGCAGAAGAAAGGGGACTCCCCATGCCTTTTTGGCACTGGATAGACCTTTGCATGGGGGGTTGGCTTTGTAAAGTGCATCTGACCCTGCCCCCCAGGTTATTATTACAGCTGGCGGTGGGGGGGGGAGCAGATTGAGATACAGAAGGCCCTTTTTGCTAACGGCGTGGTCAAAAGTCCAGTCCAGTGCGATCAAAGCCACATCCTTGTGGGCCCCTGCTTGGCACCGCAGAATCCAAAGGCAAAGAGGGGAAAGATACCCACAGAGAGGCAAAAAGTGCCCTTCAGACTGAGCCAACAAAAGGAGGGCAGGTTGGTGGCTCCCATCCTACATTCAGAAAACATGGTGTACTGCTGGATATTGGAAGTTGCCTTAGGACAAGCCAGACCATTGGTCCATAAAGCTGAGGACTCCCTCCTCTGATTGGCTCTCTGAGGTTCCAGGTTCAAACCCTTCCCAGTCCTGCTGCGGAGATCCTTGCAACTGGAAACGGCAGGGACTGAATCCAGAGCATGTGGTCTATCAGTTGGATATGAATTCTTGCAGAAGAAAAATGAGAGCCCTGTGCAATAGTGATATAGGTGGGTGGTTGTTTCCCTTAAATATATATATATATTTGTATATATTGTAGACTATTACAGGTGCATTAATAACAGCAACAACAACATCATGCAACTTCTTAGGAGAGGGAAGTGACCATCTGGAGGGTTCTAGGAGCTTGATGGAAGATCTGTTCCTTTCACACGGGTACTTATATTTATATATATATCTGTACAGCTGCAGCTGTGAGGGCGAGAGAGAGGTGATCGCTGGTTTGCTATAATCCGCGGCGCAGTCGCCTATCAGGATCAGCCACCCGTGCCACAAAGAGGAAGAACCGAGAGGATTGAAACGGGAAGGAGGTTAGAAACCGAAAGGGAGAGAAATGCCCAAGGAGACCCCAACCGGGGCGCTGGTCTCACTCCTGAAATTGACAAGGCTGCCGGTGGTCCAAGCGGGAGGCGAGGTGCGAAGCTGACAAGGTCAAGGGAGCTGGAGCTCGCGGCTGGCCCGGAGTCGCCTCTTCCCAAGCGCGCGCCGAGAGCGATCCAGGGAAACTCCAGCCGCGCAGGAAGATGCAAAGAGTTTTCCTTTTCTTTCGGGAGATCGGAGACTTGCAGCAGCGAGACATGGCCGGCTTGGAGATGGGAAGGGAAGCAGTCGGGGTGGGGGGATGCAGTGGCTGGCGGCTCACGGCTCGGCGACTTCAAGTTTCCCCGCAGGAGGAGAGAGGAGCCGTCGGCGGGATGCCTGGCTGGACATCTCTTTGGCGCGCGGCGCGTAATGGTTAGGCGACGGTCCTCATTGCTCTTCCCACGCCGCTTTAAACCGATCTCCCTCACTCTCCAAGCTTCCTCCTCCTCCCTCTCCCCCTTCCCCAAAGCCTAACCGGAGCCTTCAGTCTAACATGCCGCTTCCTCGAGGGGAGGGGATGCTTTATGAGATCCAAGGAGCGCCCCCCCCCCAAAAAAAAGAAAGAAAGAAAGAGAGGCGAAGGGGCTGCCCTTCCGAGCAGCTGCCCCGGGATGGCAGAAGTTTGGGGCACCCGGAAAGTCAGAGGGCTCCTCCTACCCCACCCGAGGGGGCTGTTTACTCCTCGCTGCTCCGCGCGCCCCCCATCCGTCCATCCGCCCCTTGGGCAGCAGCTGGGCTAATAGCAGCTCCGCCGACTGGGCATTTCCGGCGCCCTCGGGTCCTGCTCTGGCCCACCGCCGCCGCGATTTCCTGTTAGCCCTCCGAGAGTGGAATCAGAGGAAGCGAGCGAGGGAAAAGATAATCCGGAGCGCAGGAGAGCTGGTGCCGCGGCGGGCGCTCCTCTTGCCGCCACCGCCGCCGCCTCTACTGGGAAAGGCAGAGCCCGGCTCGGTCAGCTGATGGCCCAGTGACGTCAGGCTCTACTGCTCCCGCTCCCCTGTGCGCCCACTTAAAGAAGTACCATCTCCCCCCCCCCCCCAACAACAGCAGCCCCAAGACACGCGCATTGTCTCCAAAGGGATGGATCCGAATGAGCCAGTGGCTAGGGAGTTCCTCTTGGATTCCACTCACCCTGTTTAGGACCATAGGCAACCAGTGCGAGCTCACTTGGAAGCAAAGTCCGCTTTCTATCCAGAGGGTGCAATCTGAAGCGCTAAATCGCAAGACACACTGACGTGGAGTCTCTGCTCTCAAAGTGATTCCAAAATCACTACTAATACTACTATTTATTACAGTGGTACCTCGGGTTACATACGCTTCAGGTTACATACGCTTCAGGTTACACACTCCGCTAACCCAGAAATAGTGCTTCAGGTTAAGAACTTTGCTTCAGGATAAGAACAGAAATCGTGCTCTGGCAGCGCAGCGGCAGCAGGAGGCCCCATTAGCTAAAGTGGTGCTTCAGGTTAAGAACAGTTTCAGGCTAAGAACGGACCTCCGGAACGAATTAAGTACTTAACCCGAGGTACCACTGTATCAATATTAGTACTACAAGCATCAGCACACCTGGCTTATAGCTTGCAGGAAACAAAAGAAGTCTTCTTTGTTTTTGGATTCCATTTGTTCTCCCTGCCCACAAACTTCAGGGTGAGTTATAGGGCCTGATCCTGTCCACCATGCCACACATACAGAGGAGGTCAGCTGTTCACTCTTTCTAGCTAGGTAGCTCTGTTGGCTGTAAGAACTTACGAAGAACCAACTAGATCAGGCAGTGCCCCACCTAGTCTAGCAGCCTGTTCTTACAGTGGCCAACCACTGGGAAACCTACAAGCCAGACCTGAGCCCAGGAGCCCTCTCCCCTCCTTTGGTTTCTAGCAACTGGTATTTGGAGCATTACTGCCTCCTATTGCCTCCAATGTTGGAAATAATATGTGTTAAGTTTTAATTCAAAGGGTGAAAATATGCTCAGGTTTTGGGGTCACTGCTGCTGTGCAAGACATCTCACAGTCACTCCTCTTGGAGCTTAGAAAAAGGCAAGCATCCATGGGTGGGGGAACATTTCCTAGGCTAACAGCATCTGTGGAATTGACTTCTTCTGACTTTGAATGGTCACTCATGATCCACTAATATAGGGATCAGTAAACACAGAACTGTGCTTTAAAAAAGGACAGTATGTGCTTGGGTACAAAGAGTAATAGAGCTACAGTCTGTGATGACAGAGATCACATTATAAGGTACATAGCCTCCACGCTTTATGAGATACATGGTTTTTATTCATGTATACAAGGAACATGGGGAGGGACTAGAGAGCAATGGTACGGCATGTGCTTTTCATGCAGAAAGTCCGAGGTTCAGTACTCGGCCATTCAACTGGAACAGGGATGCGGGAACCTGTGGAACTTCATAAACTGTTGGACTCTAACTTCCACCAGCCTCAGTCAACATGGACAGTGGTCAGGGATAGTGGGAGCTGTGGTCCAACAGCATCTTGAAGGCCACAGATTCCCTGTTCTTGAACTAAAGGAACTCCAGTTGCAGGAGATGTCTCCAGCCTTTGATCTTGGAGAACAACTACAACACCACCACAAATACCTCCTTTTCAAACAAGTTACTAGGGAGAATACAGTCATACCTCGGGTTACAGATGCTTCAGGTTGAGTTTTTTCGGGTTACAGACCCACCGAAACCCGGAAGTACCGGAACGGGTTACTTCTGGGTTTTGGTGGTTGCACATGCGCAGAAGCGT
Organism: Podarcis pityusensis; assembly: GCF_964106645.2. Classification (NCBI taxonomy): domain Eukaryota; kingdom Metazoa; phylum Chordata; class Lepidosauria; order Squamata; family Lacertidae; genus Podarcis; species Podarcis pityusensis. The sequence continues at coordinate 11,605,609 of NC_138031.1, read as the reverse complement.
TGAATTGCAACCTGCTCGTGCGCAGACGCAGCACTGCGGGTTACGAACACTGCAGGTTGCGAATGTGCCTCCCGCACGGATCACGTTCACAAACTGAGCATCCACTGTACAGTAACTGGTGATGAGCTGCAAGCATTTCTGGAGGAAACTGAGCATCTAGATCCATTCCAATCTGAGTTAAGGACTGAATCTTCCTTGGTCTCCTCTCTTCTCTCTCTTCTCTCTTACTAGACCTGTTATATATTCTCTGGGACAGTTTATGAAAGATGTGTACTGAGGACACAGTTCCCTTTGGGAACATGGCACAGCAGAGACTGTGGTGTCTTTATGATATATGGTTTCATTTACATATACTGTATATAGAACCTGCAGCTAAATCACAGAGCTTTCACATCCTATGAGGGTCTGGCTTCCCCCACAAGGACAGCATTGGACAGGCAGATTTCATCCCTTGAGTGCCCTCTTTGTTGGACAATATCTTACATGTTTTTGTGTGGGACTCAAAGGTCAGATAAGCAGCCCAAGATAGGAAAATAAGTAGTAAGGGAACACCTAGCTACTTTAAAGGAATTCAAATCTCCAGGGCCTGATGAGCTGCATCCAAGGGTACTAAAGGAGCTTGTGGATGTAATTTCAGAACCTTTGCCTATTATCTTTGAGACTTCTTGGGAAACAGGTGAGGTTCCTACAGACTGGAGGTGGGCAAATGTTGTCCCCATATTCAAAAAGGGGAAGAAGGAAGACCCAGGTAACTACCAACCAGTGAGCTTGACACTGATACCAGGGAAGGTCCTAGAACAGCTAAATCAACCGTCGGTCTGTGAGCATTTAGAAAAGGATATTGTTATTACTAAGACCCAGCATGGGTCATAAGTCATGCCAGACCAATCTGATTTCCTTTTTTTTTTTTATTGGAATTGCAAACTTGGTGGATCAGGGGAATGGTGTGGACATAGTGTATCTTGATTTCAGTAAGGCTTTTGACAAACTCCCCCAGAGAGGAAGCTGGTAATATGCAGGTTGAATAAGGTAACTGTTAGGTGGATTTGTAGCTGATTGACCGACTGAACCCTAAGAACGTTCATTAATGGTTCCTCGTCATCCTGGAAATAAGTGACAAATGGGGTGCTACAGGGTTCTGTCCTGGGCCCATTGTTGTTCAACAGCTTTATAAATGACTTGGATGAAGGAATTGAGGGGATGCTCATCAAATTTGCAGATGACACCAAACAGGGAGGGGTAGCTAATGCCGCAGAAGACAGAATCAGAATTCAAAATGACCTTAACAGATTGGTGAACTGAGTGCAAACCGACAAAATGAATGTCAATAGGGACAAATGTAAGGTTCTGCACTTAGACAGGAAGAACCAGATGCACAAACATAGGATGGGGGACACCTGGCAGTACATGTGAAAAGGATCAAAGGGTCTTGGTGGACCACAAGCTTAACATGAGTCAACAGTATGAGGCAGCAGCAAAAAAAAGCTACTGCTATACTAGGTTGCACCAACAGAAGTATCGTGTGCAGATCAAGGAAAGTACCACTCTATTAATCCTTAGTAAGACCACACTTGGAATACTGTGTCCAATTTTGGGCACCACAAGTTAAGAAGGATTTGACAAGCTGGAATGGGTGTATAGTGGTACCTCGGGTTAAGTACTTAATTCGTTCCGGAGGTCCGTACTTAACCTGAAACTGTTCTTAACCTGAAGCACCACTTTAGCTAATGGGGCCTCCTGCTGCTGCCGTGCCACCACTGCACAATTTTTGTTCTCATCCTGAAGCAAAGTTCTTAACCTGAAGCACTATTTCTGGGTTAGCGGAGTGTGTAACCTGAAGCGTATGTAACCCAAGGTACCACTGTACAGGAAGGCAACCAAGATGATCAAGGGTCTGGAAACTAAGCCTTATGAGGAATGGTTGAAGGAGCTGGGTATGTTTAGCCTGGAGAAGAGGAGACTGAGAGGAGATATGATAGCCATCTTCAAATATCTGAAGGGCTGTCACATGGAGGAGGGAGCATGCTTGTTTTCTCCTGCTCTGGAGGGTAGGACTCAAACCAATGGCTTCAAGTTGCAAGAAAGGAGATTTGGAAAACCTTTCTGACAGTAAGAGCTGTTCAGCAATGGAACAGACTCCCACGAGAGGTGGAGAACTCTCCTTCCTTGGAGGCTTTTAAACAGAGGTTGGGTGGCCATCTGTCATGGATGCTTTAGCTGAGACTTCTGCATTGCAGAGGGTTGCATTAGATGACCCTTGGGATCCCTTCCAATTCTATTTTTACCAAGTTTCATTCATTCATTCATTCATTCATTCATTCATTCATTCATTCAAATATTTTAAAATATTATCCTTTTGCATTTACAGGTGCTGCTGCTGCTTTTTATCAGTATATCCTACACATGGCTCATTCTTTGTTGAATTACAGCTCCTTTTATGCCAAGCCCTTTCCATGTACGTAGTGCAGAGACCACCCAGGAAGGCTAAGGCTGAAATGCGTTTGTGCTTTGTGAAAGTCCTTTGGTTATATAGCGGTACCTCGGGTTACATACGCTTCAGGTTACATACACTTCAGGTTACAGACTCCGCTAACCAAGAAATAGTACCTCGGGTTAAGAACTTTGCTTCAGGATGAGAACAAAAATTGTGCAGTGGTGGTGCAGCGGCAGCAGGAGACCCCATTAGCTAAAGTGGTGCTTCAGGTTAAGAACAGTTTCAGGTTAAGAACAGACCTCCAGAACGGATTAAGTTCTTAACCCAAGGTACCACTGTATCTATTTAGTCTGGTGACTTCTTTGTGTTTTGCGATGTTTTATGATCTACATTTGTTCAGTCTGAAGATTGTTTGTTTGCTTTGGATATAAATAGCTATAGACCATTCATTCATAACTGCCATTAGATTTATTTAAATTATTTTTAATATATTGCATGCATTTATACCAGGGGGCAATCCCGTGACAAGATCCATTGGGATGAGCAGATAAGGATTCAGCTGGTCTCTGGCTCAGCCAGCTGATTCCGAGCTCTGCTGTGCTCAGCCAGCATTGAGACCCCCAACCCTGGCTCAGCCAAAGATACATTGACAAGGTGCCCCATGATATTCTTGTAAAGAAGCTGGTAAAATGCGGTCTTGACTATGCTACCACTCAGTGGATTTGTAACTGGCTGACTGACCGAACCCAAAGGGTGCTCATCAATGGTTCCTCTTCATCCTGGAGAAGAGTGACTAGTGGGGTGCCACAGGGTTCTGTCTTGGGCCCGGTCTTATTCAACATCTTTATCAACGACTTGGATGATGGACTCAAGGGCATCCTGATCCAATTTGCAGATGACACCAAACTGGGAGGGGTGGCTAACACCCCAGAGGACAGGATCACACTTCAAAACGACCTTGACAGATTAGAGAACTGGGCCAAAACAAACAAGATGAATTTTAACAGGGAGAAATGTAAAGTATTGCACTTGGGCAAAAAAAATGAGAGGCACAAATACAAGATGGGGGACACCTGGCTTGAGAGCAGTACATGTGAAAAGGATCTAGGAGTCTTGGTTGACCACAAACTTGACATGAGCCAACAGTGTGACGCGGCAGCTAAAAAAGCCAATGCAATTCTGGACTGCATCAATAGGAGTATAGCATCTAGATCAAGGGAAGTAATAGTGCCACTGTATTCTGCTCTGGTCAGACCTCCCCTGGAGTACTGTGTCCAGTTCTGGGCACCACAGTTCAAGAAGGACACTGACAAACTGGAACGTGTCCAGAGGAGGGCAACCAAAATGGTCAAAGGCCTGGAAACGATGCCTTAGGAGGAACGGCTAAGGGAGCTGGGCATGTTTAGCCTGGAGAAGAGGAGGTTAAGGGGTGATATGATAGCCATGTTCAAATATATAAAAGGATGTCACATAGAGGAGGGAGAAAGGTTGTTTTCTGCTGCTCCAGAGAAGCGGACACGGAGCAATGGATCCAAACTACAAGAAAGAAGATTCCACCTAAACATTAGGAAGAACTTCCTGACAGTAAGAGCTGTTCGACAGTGGAATTTGCTGCCAAGGAATGTGGTGGAGTCTCCTTCTTTGGAGGTCTTTAAGCAGAGGCTTGACAACCATATGTCAGGAGTGCTCTGATGGTGTTTCCTGCTTGGCAGGGGGTTGGACTCGATGGCCCTTGTGGTCTCTTCCAACTCTATGATTCTATGATTCTATGATATTATGATTCTATGATTCTATGACATAACATGCTTATTCCGGGTCAGCTGGGGCTCAGATAGTACAAGTCTTCCAAAAGGGTAATGACAAAGGTGTAGCACAGGGGTCAGCAACCTAAGGCCCATGGATGGGAAGCAGCTCGCGGAGGTCATTTGACTGACCCACGAGCTACCCCTGAACTGAGCCATCCACTTGTGCTCTGTGCTAAACCGGTGCAGCGCGGTGCAGAGACTCGCTTCCTCGGTGCCGGAAATCACATCTGTGCACACACAGGGATCTCTGCAGGACCGATCCGGCCCTGGCAAGATAAACCTTGCCGACCCCTGGTGTCGCAGAACCAGAGATTGGAGAATTAGGTTGGATTGCAAGCCTGTTCAGCTTGGTTCCATGACCTGGCAAACTGGCATAGAAGACTATTTTAAGACTTGTTTTCCCTCTGCCAGGTTTAGGCAGAGCAGCAGCAGCAACCCAGCTGCTGAACAGGGTTTGGATCTGGTGCAATTTTGTGCTGGCTCAAGTTACACCTGCTTGCTTTACTCCAGCTTCTAGTGCATAGGATTTCTCCCTTAGTTTGCCGTTGGCTTTTGATCCCAATCTTTTTCTTATGCCTTAATTTTGTTGAGGTTTATTTCCATTTTTCTACTGCATGGTTGTTCCTTATGTACCTGTTCAGTCTATGATGGCACTCCTTCAATTATCAGTCTCTCTCTCTCTCTCTCTCTCTCTCTCTCTCTCTCTCTCTGTGTTGCAATCTATGCTTCCTAGATTCCACCCTCCAGGCTAAATGAGTTGGCAATAGCAGTTATGGAGAACATGTATTCAGAACGGTTAATTCAGAAGTTTAATATATTCAAACTTTCCTCAGAATGCCTTATTCTAGTCTTCCATCTTTTGAGACAGGAAGAGAGAATTGGACAATGTATTCCGATGTTGTCTTCTTATCTGAGTAATGAAGAAAATTAGCAAGTCAGTAAAGGAAAGACCGTAACGACTCTTTCTATATTAATGTTTTGTAATTGGATAGAGTATTCCTATCCATGTGATCCGTGATGAATCACAATGATTTCTGCTTGGTAGCTATCCTGCCAAAAAAATAATAATGACAGATTGTTCTGATGAAGGTGGCTTCATTCGACACTTACACAGAATGGCAGCATTTAAAGCAAGCTTTTTTTGCCACACACCAGCTATGTACTTAAACTTTGGAGTTACACCAATGCAAGCATTTAAGCAGTAGGAAGGATAAAAAGATGCTTGCATGTTGAGATGGAGGGCCGATCTAGTTCAGAATCCAATAATAATAATAATAATAATAATAATAATAATAATAATAATTTATACCCTGCCCATCTGGCTGGGTTTCCCTAGCCACTCGGGGCGGCACCCAACAGAATATTAAAAACACCATAAAACATCAAACATTAAAAACTTCCCTAAACAGGGCTGCCTTCAGATGTCTTCTAAAAGTCAGATAGTTGTTTATTTCTTTGACATCTGATAGGAGGGTGTTCCACAGGGCGGGCGCCACCACCGAGAAGGCCCTCTGCCTGGTTCCCTGTAACCTCACACCTCGCAGAGAGGGAACCGCCAGACTGATAGCAGCTAGACTGATGCCTCTGGAAAGGAAGCCCACATTGCAAGAGCCCTTCCCTGTTATATGCCCCTGGCATGGGGTGTTCAAAGGTATAGTGCCTTTGAACATGGCATTTTCATCCAGCTGTTCTGGCTAATATTGATTGGCTGACCCAGCAATGCAGTGGATAAATTTAAGAACGCACGAGCTCATTGTGACAGCTCTCCTAGCGACAACCCCAAGGAGAGTCCAAAAACACGAGACAATCCATCATGATGGACCCACTAAAGATCAGCAGCGAATGGTAGAAAGCCTGATTATTGCCACCACGGTGACTGTGAGCCTATGTGCAATTTCCTGGGAATGAGAAAAGGAAACCAGCTCAGCGGATCTTTAAAAATTCTAAAACCAGGATGCATCACATAACAATCATCTGCTTGGCATGACAAATGAGAACTGGCATCAAGGATTGGTATGGTTAGGGAACAGGCAAAGCCCCCACACCAGCAGAGGGGGGCGGACATTGACAGGCACCTATTGCTCTTCTTCCCCATTGTGGCCTGCCTTCTTTTCCACCCATTTTTCCCTCTGGCCAAGGTGTGGTGGTCAGAGGCAGGCAGGTAGGAGATGCTGTTGCTCGATCGCTCCTTGGCTCTCTACCTGATGAGCAAGCAGGTGGGAGAATCATGAGGAAGAAGGTGAGCAGCTTGTGCAGCTTGTAGTAAGGAGGTAGACATACCCAGGGAGAGGACCTCTTGCACAAGGGCCCTCCAAAATCTGGAGCCAGCCCTGAGACAAAGGCTTGCAGGAACAGGAAAGTTTTAACCAGTTAGTGGGAAATTCAGAAGAGCAGTGTTACTTCATGATAGTCACAACCATGCTCCATATAAGAATATTCAGCATCCTAAGGTTATACATGGGTGGCGCTGTGGGTTAAACCACAGAGCCTAGGGCTTGCTGATCAGAAGGTCGGTGGTTTGAATCCCCGTGACGGGATGAGCTCCTGTTGCTCGGTCCCAGCTCCTGCCAACCTAGCAGTTCGAAAGCACGTCAAAGTGCAAGTAGATAAATAGGTACTGCTCCGGCAGGAAGGTAAACGGCATTTCTGTGTGCTGCTCTGATTCACCAGAAGCGGCTTAGTCATGCTGGCCACATGACCCGGAAGCTGTACGCCGGCTCCCTCAGCCAATAAAGCGAGATGAGCCCCGCAACCCCAGAGTCGGCCATGACTGGACCTAATGGTCAGGGGTCCCTTTACCTTTTAAGATTATACAATAAAAATAAATAGGGATGCACTGCAACAATCATTGCAGATCTCCATGGTTTTGCTTTTCAGATAGATCTACTATTTTCTGTGCACATACTTGGGAAATTATTTGGAGTGCTCTATGGGACCGCCTCTCCTGGTATGTCCCACGGAGGACCTTACGGTCTTCAAACAAAAACATCTTGGAGGTCCTGGGCCACAGGGAGGTTAGGGTGGCCTCAACCAGAGCCAGGGCTTTTTTGGCTGTGGCCCCGATCTGGTGGAACGCTCTGTCACAAGAGACTATGGCCCTGTGGGACTTGACATCTTTCCACAGGGCCTGCAAGAGAGAGCTGTTCCACCAGGCCTTTGGCTAGGTAACAGTCTGACCCCCTCCTTTGGTAATCCTCATAGAACTCTTGCCCAATGGTTTCCATTAATTTGATTTTGAATTGATCTTAAAATGAATTGATTTTAGAATGTTGTGTTACTTTTATTGTTGTTAGCCATTCTGAGCCCGGCTTCGGCTGGGGAGGGCAGGATATAAATAATTTATTATCATTATCATTATTACCATCTTTTGGAACGACTTAAGTTGTGCTTTCTGGGATCTTGCACACCGCTCTTTTGAAACTGAAGCGCTCTGTGCTTTTAGTGCCCCAAAGTGCTTAGCTTTAGAGAAGACAGAACAACAGGTCCTCTGGGTTCTTCCCATGAACCTCTTCACAATGACCCTAGGAGTCAATCCTTCAAGGCCCATTCCTTTCATTCTGATTGACTCCAATCAGAAAAAAAAGGGCTGAGAATTACTTATTTTCAGTGGGACAGAGGCCAGCTTAGGATCCAGTGGAACTAGGACCATGCCAGCTGCTCCCCCCTTAGAGTGCATCATTTGGGGCCTTTTGGTTGGTTCCAGCTAATGGCGATCCCACGTGCCTGCTCATTTGGCAACCAGTGGGAGGTCACCTTAGCCACTCATTCCAATACTACCACACTCAGCCTGGCATAAGGTGGTGGTGGGGTTTGAATTGATCTGCCCCCTGTCTGCCCAACCCCATCTCTCTGTGACATAACAGCAGCTCAGCCCATCACTGCCAGAGAAGCCACCTCAAAATCGCAGAGTAAATTCACATATAGGACAGAGAACATGGATGTGTGAATCAGCCCATCTGTATATTGTTACACCATTAAAGTCAGCCCAAGCATTGACACGATGAGTCAACTGAACTTCGTTGCACATGCAAAACCAACTCATTATCTTAGATTCACGCTAGAGACGGGCTGCCTTCAGATTTTCCTGGGTGCCAGCTTGCATTTCGTTTCCTTCCGACTAAACCTAAACTTCCCACTTCCTTGGCTTTTCTTTCTCTTCTCCTACCTACACCCTCAGAATACAACCTGCTGTTTTGCAAGCCTCCCCACCTGTCAGTTTTGATTGGGCCAAGTGATATCTATTTAATTCTCTTCCCCCCCGCCACCCGCTTTGCTCCCAAGTCAAGCTCAACAGCTCTTTAATCATTTTGCTGCCCTTCTCTTTCAATTCCCACGTCTTCCCTTGGCTGCAGACTCTAGAAAACCTTCAAGCGGAGTCCCTGGACAGCGGAGAAGGCTGCAGAAAAAAATTAATGCACAAATCCATTCCGATTACTGAGTACAGGCCTTCTTTGGTGCCGGTCTTCTTTGCTATTTCACCAAAGTGTGACAGGAGGAGCCAAGGCAAAGCAGCAGGTCAATTGTGGTCAAGACTATGCTTTATTTATATCCCAGTGTTAAGAAGAATCAATGTAAAATCTGGGATGCATGGGCAACCATTTCCCAGAACGAGACTGAGAAGAAGGACACCATTTGAACTCAGGGTGGCATACCTGGTTCTTCTACATTGGCTCCCAGTACATTTCCGAGCACAATTCAAAGTGTTGGTGTTGACCTTCAAAGCCCTAAACGGCCTCGGTCCAGTATACCTGAAGGAGCATCTCCACCCCCATCGTTCTGCCCGGACACTGAGGTCCAGCGCCAAGGGCCTTCTGGCGGTTCCCTCACTGCGAGAAGCAAAGCTGCAGGGAACCAGGCAGAGGGCCTTCTCGGTAGTGGTGCCCGCCCTGTGGAACGCCCTCCCACCAGATGTCAAAGAGATAAACAACTACCTGACATTTAGAAGACACCTGAAGGGAAGTTCAGGGAAGTTTTTAATGTGTGACATTTAATGTATTTTTAATCTTTGTTGGAAGCCACCCAGAGTGGCTGGGGAGACCCAGCCAGATGGGCGGGCTACAAATAATAAATTATTATTATAATTGCTCCTCCTCCCACTTTATCCTCACCACAATCCTGTGAGATAGGTTTGGACCAGGCATGGCCAAACTTGGGCCTCCAGATGTTTTGGGACTACAACTCCCATCATCCCTAGCTAACAGGACCAGTGGTCAGGGATGGTGGGCATTGTAGTCCCAAAACATCTGGATGCCCAAGTTTGGCCATGCCTGGTTTAGACAGTGGTATTTTAGGGCAAGGGTGGAGGAGTTGGTGGCACTCCAGATGTTGTTGGCTTCCAACTCCCACCAACCTTGACCATTAAGTCATGCTGGCTAGGGCTGATAGGAATTGGGAGTCCAACCACATGTCTTAGCCATCCCTAGGCTAAGAGGCAGTGAATGGCCTGAAGTTGCCTACTGAACATTTAATGACTAGGGATTTGGGTCCGGACTTCATCAGTCCTTGCCCAACACTCCAAGGAATGGGAACATGCCTCATTCCAGATGTTGCTGAACCTCAACTCCTCCGAGACCATTGGCCATGTTGTGTCAGGGAGCAGACAAGGAGAGCGGGTCATTCACAAATCAGAGAAAGAGAGTAAAACACTTGGCTAACTTATGGCTAGTTTCTTTATTGAGGAAAGCAGAACAGAGAATACCGGAGACTTCGAAAAGTTGCTCTTGTCTCAATGAACCATGGAAAGAAAAGAAGGGAAGTCATTAATATCTTAAGGATTTTAAAATGAGTACTTTAAATTGTAAAACAGAAAATTTATATATATTATATTATTATATATATATATATATATATATATATATATATATATATATATATATATTATATGTGTGTGTGTGTGTAACCCTAAGAGTCATGGAAGACAGATACAAATGTTAAAAACAAAAAACCCTGTAACCACTCTTATTTACTCATGTAAAAGGCTCACATAAAAAGCCTTTTACATGGGGAAGGAGATGGATTCTTGCCCATTCTTCCATGAAAAGGTATGGGATAGAGCAGACTTCCAAATAAGTAGCAATCTTCCAAGATGATGATGTTGTTGATGATGATGATGATTAATTTTCTTATTTACACCCCGTCCCTCCTGCTGGGTAGCCCCAGCCACACTGGGCAGCTTCTAACGCACATAAAAACATAATAAAAGATCATTAACTCAAGAACAAAAACATATGCGTGCACACACACACAATGAAAACAATATTCTGTTTAATTGATTGACATTGATTCAAGCCACGGCAGGGGTATTTCTCAACCTTTATAGTGCATTCCTATGCATGTCTTCACTGAGCAAGCCCATCTGAGTTCAGCAAAACTTCTGCCCAGCTAAGTGATAGGATTGCAGCAGTGATAATCACTCTTCAGCCTAATGGTGTAAAAGTGCAGATGAATGAGTGCTTTGAGGACGTGGCGGATTAATTAATCTGATCGTCCCCATCTCTAACACCACAGAGAGATTTCTGGCAATCAAATTTCCGACCTGCCTTTTCAGAGGCTTGCTCCTCATATATTTCAATTTGGTAAGTCCTTAATATGATCCCTTGGGGCCAATTATGTCAGATAAACACAAACTATTATGGCAATTTTATTACGGATTAATTGGCTGTGCCTTGGAAACAGACAGAGATCTTTCGTTCCCAGAGGCTTGCTTTCTCCTCCTTCAGGTTCCAGCTGCAGACCTCAGTGTCATTGTCTGCACATTTAGTTCATGACAAAGAATGCTGTTACATCTTTTCTATCAAAAAAATAAAGATATCTGTGTTGGCCCATTAAGAAATTTCCAAACCAAATAATTGGGCAATACTCTTGCTAGTCATTTAGGTTTCTTACTCTCCATTCACCATGAGGTCCCAGTTGATAGGATGGGTCCTAAAAAAGAAAGTCCAACAACTTTTGTGTCCGGATTTACAATTTTTGAAATATGTCAACCCTATGCAAAACTCAGTCTTTTGTTTTCTTTCTCTTTTTAGGTAAGTTCATGAAGATACCAACAAAGGGAAAGTTTGGTGTTGTTCACAATACTGAGAGATGCTAATGAAGTTGTAAAGTAAAGGTAAAGGTACCCCTGACCATTAGGTCCAGTCACGGATGACTCTGGGGTTGCGTGCTTATCTTGCTTTATTGACCGAGGGAGCCGGCGTTTGTCCGCAGACAGCTTCTGGGTCATGTGGCCAGCATGACTAAGCCGCTTCTGGCAAACCAGAGCAGCGCACGGAAACGCCATTTACCTTCGCACCGGAGCGGTACCTATTTATCTACTTGCACTTGATGTGCTCTCAAACTGCTAGGTTGGCAGGAGCTGGGACCGAAAAATGGGAGCTCACCCCGTTGTGGGGATTCGAACCACCGACCTTCTGATCGGCAAGCCCTAGGCTCTGTGGTTTAGACCACAGTGCCATCCGCGTCCCTCAGTGAAGTTGTAGATTGATGTTAATGAAGTTGTAGACAAGGTGCTGGCATTTTGCACCTGTTTTGCCCTGGCAGTCCAAGTAAGGCTGCTGTTCGCTCTGATGGAGCCCTTTTACTGGGGCTTGCAGGTAGCAAACTCCCAAGGTAGTTTCCGGGCTTCTTCAGTCTTGATACGTATATTGATATTCAATTTCATAAAGAATACTATTCCTTGGCTTAAGAGACTGATTTGTTCTGATTCAGCGGCAAACAGCGGGTTTTCCCAGGGAAAGTGGCATGGAATAAAACAAAAAAAACTGCTCAGACACAGAAGACCTGCAAAGTGCAGAGCTGTTCCTGGAAAGCAAGGCACGAAAGGAAGCATAGATGATCCCTAAAGTGTTATGGGCTTTAAAAAGTAAGCAAGCACCTTAGTTTCTAACATTTACTTAACTCTTTTCCCTTCCCCAGGCTGGATCTGCAGACCCAACTTCTGTTTGTTTCCCATTAGAAGTTCCTGGCGTGATGCTTTGCCTTCAGGCTACTTCCCTATTATTGCAGCTGCTGTGTTTTCCACAAAACTTTCCCCAGTCACTCTTTGTCTTTTCTTTGCTACCTTCTTCCGCTTCTGGTAGGGCACACTCAGGTGGTTCCCTCACTGCCACCGGGCTCCTTCCCAACAACAGATCTAAACAGATCTCCCAAACCATCTATGGTCAGAATCTGGTTCTGGATGGGCGGTGCCCCATGGAATATAGGGCAACGAGAGGAGGTTTGAAAGTGGAGAGTCAAAGTCCAAGCCAAGTGCTGAGCTGCAGGGCTCACTAGATAGCCTGGGCAAACCGTTGTTTCTTGGCTGAACCTAGACTTACACAAGATCCGATGCACCCAAGCCCAAGGGAGTCCATCAAGGACTTCATAAATCTCTGCTGTGTGTCTCCCTGGCTGGAGCTGTCAAGTTTATGGGAAACCACAGAGCAGAAATAAATAAGGGGTTTATTTTAACACACTCTGAGCTCCTTGACGCAAGCAATGGAAAGTAAGGCAAATAAATCAATAACGCGAAGCATCAGGAACATCCTTGTGTGTCTCTTTTCATCTTATTCCTTCCCAAGGTTCAATTTCTTCCATTTCCCTACAATCATCCTAGAGCTTCACGTCACCCATCCAGAGGTGGCTTGAGGGTGACCTGACTGGCGTGGTCACAATGGACAGGGGGCGCCAAAACCACGCTGTAGAATGGATATTTTTCACTTGTCCACCACATATGAAAAAATGACCCTTCTGTTTGTTTACATTTCCAACTTGACACATTTTTTATACATTTTGGCTAATTTATTTGGCCACTGAGGCTTGGGCTTGCCGATTAGAAGGTCAGCGGTTCAAATCCCTGTGACGGGGTGAGCTCCCATTGTTCGGTCCCAGCTCCTTCCAACCTAGCAGTTGGAAAGCACGTCAAAGTGCAAGTAGATAATAGTGCCACTGTATTCTGCTCTGGTCAGACCTCACGGGGAGTACTGTGTCCAGTTCTGGGCACCACAGTTCAAGAAGGACACTGACAAACTGGAACGTGTCCAGAGGAGGGCAACCAAAATGGTCAAAGGCCTGGAAACGATGCCTTATGAGGAACGGCTAAGGGAGCTGGGCATGTTTAGCTTGGAGAAGAGGAGGTTAAGGGGTGATATGATAGCCATGTTCAAATATATAAAAGGATGTCACATAGAGGAGGGAGAAAGGTTGTTTTCTGCTGCTCCAGAGAAGCGGACACGGAGCAATGGATCCAAACTACAAGAAAGAAGATTCCAGCTAAACATTAGGAAGAACTTCCTGACAGTAAGAGCTGTTCGACAGTGGAATTTGCTGCCAAGGAGTGTGGTGGAGTCTCCTTCTTTGGAGGTCTTTAAGCAGAGGCTTGACAACCATATGTCAGGAGTGCTCTGATGGTGCTTGGCAGGGGGTTGGACTCGATGGCCCTTGTGGTCTCTTCCAACTCTATGATTCTATGATTCTATGATAAATAGGTACCGCTCCAGCGGGAAGGTAAACAGCATTTTTGTGTGCTGCTTTGGTTCGCCAGAAGCCGCTTAGTCATGCTGGCCACATGACCCGGAAGCTGTACGCCGGCTCCCTTGGCTAGTAAAGCGAGATGAGCGCTGCAACCCCAGAGTCGTCTGTGACTGGGGTCCCCTTACCGTTACTGCCATCTGTACATCATCTATCATCTATCTATCTCTATCTATCTATCTATCTATCTATCTATCTATCTATCTATCTATCATCATCTATCTATCATCTATCTATCTATCTATCTATCTATCTATCTATCTATCTATCATCTATCTATCATCTATCTTTTAAAGTATAACAGGCAGTGAATTTCATATCAACTGATAGGCTTTTGATATGGATTTTGATTCTCTGGATCTTTTTAAGCACCCAGAGTATATAGGGCTTCCAAGAAATCATTGGAACATGTACCTTGAAGCAAGAAGAATCTTTAAGGTCCAGTAAACTGTGGGTTAAACCACAGAGCCTGGGACTTGCCGATCAGAAGGTCGGCGGTTTGAATCCCAGCAATGGGGTGAGCTCCCGTTGCTCGGTCCCAGCTCCTGCCAACCTAGCAGTTTGAAAGCACGTCAAAGTGCAAGCAGATAAATAGGTACCACTCCGGCGGGAAGGTAAACGGAGTTTCCGTGCACTGCTCTGGTTCACCAGAAGCAGCTTAGTCATGCTGGCCACATGACCCGGAAGCTGTACGCCGGCTCCCTTGGCCAATAAAGCGAGATGAGCGCCGCAACCCCAGAGTCGGTCACGACTGGACCTGATGGCCAGGGGTCCCTTTACCTTTACCTTAAGCCATACAGTTCATTGTTTCACAAAAGATGCTTATAAAGACATACAAGGAAGAAAGTGAATAAGAGCATATTTTTAAGCACTTGGTTGTGTTATGTCTGTACAGTGGTATCTCGGGTTACAGATGCTTCAGGTTACAGACGCTTCAGGTTACAGACCCCACTAACCCAGAAATAGTACCTCAAGTTAAGAACTTTACCTTAGGATGAGAACAGAAATCGCGCACTGGCGGCGCAGCGGCAGCGGGAGGCCCCATTAGCTAAAGTGGTACCTCAGGTTAAGAACAGTTTCAGGTTAAGAATGAACCTCCAGAATGGACCTACAGGTACCACTGTATTACTAGAAGAATGCCATTTAATCCAGCCTTGCAGCCAGTGATTTCTAAAACACCTAGTGTTTTCCAAAGCAATAGATATCTTGAGCAGGAAGAATATATATTTAAATGTGGCAGTACATCTCGCCAGCTTTGTCTTTTTTTTAATAGGAAGAAATGAATTGATGGTGGTTTACTTCTGCTGTTAATTTGCCTCTACAGAATCAAATCAGTTCATGCTAATACGGTGAAAAAAACACCAGCAAAATTGAAACATAGAAATCCCCATGGTCTGCATTTATTCAAATGCATTGCAGTGTCAAGACTTCCATGTAAAGCAGACATGGGGGGCATCAGGTTTGGGGAGGGGGTGGTGTGGGGTGAGGTGGGTATCTTGCAAGTGCAGCAGAAGCACCAGATTGGCAGTCCCACGGGTTCAACTGCACAACCCCAACCTGGATGGAGCCTCATACAGGTAAGTAACAGTGACGTCAGATTTTCCGCTCTAACCCACCATACCTGCTGCTGCTGAACTGGACTGTACCACCTCAGAATGCAGGTGGGAAGAATCACATTTTTGCATACATAAAGAAGAAAGTCCCAGGAAAGGACAAAACTAACAAAGAAACAACACACTATGCTAGAACTGCTCCCCTACCACACGGGTTAGTTATTGTTTAACAGCTGCGAGCATTGGAGACTTCTCCCCAACGTGCAGTATGGAGTGGTACAGTCCATAAAACCCCCCTCAGGATTCAGGCCACATTCACAGCCTACATTTAAAGTGCCATGGTACCACTTTAAACAGCCATGGTTTCCCACAAAGAATTCTGGGAGCTGTAGTTTGTTAAGGGTGCTGAGAGTTATTAGGAGACCCCTGTTTCCCTCACAGGGGGGTTTAGCAACCCATCCCTCATCACAGTGTGTGTCCCATTGAAATCAGTGGGGTTTTAGTGAGCAACTGGCTGCTTTTAAAGGTTGCCTTGAGGAGGCATCTATTTTTGTTGTTGTTGTTTAGTTGTTTAGTTGTTTAGTCGTGTCCGACTCTTCGTGACCCCATGGACCAGAGCACACCAGGCACTCCTGTCTTCCACTGCCTCCCGCAGTTTGGTCAAACTCATGATGGTAGCTTCAAGAACACTGTCCAACCATCTCGTCCTCTGTCGTCCCCTTCTCCTTGTGCCCTCAATCCTTCCCAACATCAGGGTCTTTTCCAGGGAGTCTTCTCTTCTCCTGAGGTGGCCAAAGTATTGGAGCCTCAGCTTCACGATCTGTCCTTCCAGTGAGCACTCAGGGCTGATTTCCTTAAGAATGGATAGGTTGGATCTTCTTGCAGTCCATGGGACTCTCAAGAGTCTCCTCCAGAACCATAATTCAAAAGCATCCATTCTTCGGCAATCAGCCTTCTTTATTGTCCAGCTCTCACTTCCATACATCACTACTGGGAAATTTAACTATACAGACCTTTGTTGGCAAGGTGATGTCTCTGCTTTTTAAGATGCTGTCTAGGTTTGTCATTGCTTTTCTCCCAAGAAGCAGGCATCTTTTAATTTCGTGGCTGCTGTCACCATCTGGAGTGATCATGGAGCCCAAGAAAGTAAAATCTATCGCTGCCTCCATTTCTTCCCCTTCTATTTGCCAGGAGGTGATGGGCCCAGTGGCCATTATCTTCGTTTTTTTATGTTGAGCTTCAAACCATATTTTGCGCTCTCCTCTTTCACCCTCCTTAAAAGGTTCTTTAATTCCTCCTCACTTTCTGCCATCAATGTTGTGTCATCTGCATATCTGAGGTTGTTGATATTTCTTCTGGCAATCTTAATTCCAGTTTGGGATTCATCCAGCCCAGCCTTTCTCATGATGAATTCTGCATATAAGTTAAATAAGCAGGGAGACAATATACAGCCTTGTCTTCCTCCTTTCCCAATTTTGAACCAATCATTTGTTCCATATCCAGTTCTAACTGTAGCTTAGTGCCATGGTACCACTTTAAAGTGCCATGGTACCACTTTAAACAGCCATGGTTTCCCACAAAGAATTCTGGGAGCTGTAGTTTGTTAGGCTTCTGAGAGTTATTAGGAGACCCCTGTTTCCCTCACAGGGGGGTTTAGCAACCAATCCCTCATCACAGTGTGTGTCCCACTGAAATTAGTGGGGTTTTAGCGAGCAACTGGCTCCTTTTAAAGGATGCCTTGAGGAAGCATCTATTAGGATGAAGGCTAATGCCATTGAGCCTGGCAGCTCCAGATTTTCATGAACCATGCCTGTTTCTATGTGTCTGGCACTATCTTTCAGACTCGCTAACAGCAGGAGTTTAGGGACTGGCTTGTATCCTATACTGCCAGCTTTTCCGGGAGTTATGTGACCACCACACTGTGCAGTGTGATCAGGGCCATGTGCTTTCCTGGACCCCCTGGGCTTTGCCAATCAAGTAAATGAAATTTGCACACCAGGCTTGAACTTACTCTCCTTATTGAAGAGGGGAAGAGAGTTTTCTGCCAGCAACCGCAGCTGTAATCTGCCGCCTCTCTCAAAGATTACAGCTCAAACATCAAATGAAATCTTTATCAGCAGTAAGGGAGGAATAAGCCGGTGTGTTTGTGTGTGCGGTCTGGGCAGCTGCTCAAAGGCTGATATCTTTGCCCAGGAATGCTTGGTAAAGGAGCTTGGAAGCAGCTCAAAATGTTTGGGGCTGTGCCCTGGGGATCTTGAATGCCTGACCACACTTTATGGTGGAACACAATGTCCCTAACGCCAACACCGCAAAGTTTGTTCCCCAAACGGTCTTATCATTTCCATGGGTGGCTAATCATTGTTATTATATACTTGTCTGGCTGCAGCTGCCTTGGCTAAAAATGGAAGATTCTCTGTGTGTGTTGGTGTGCGTGTTGGTGCGTGAGCGGGAATGTGTGTGAGTGCTGCAGTTTGACTGCTTGCGCTGAGAAACAAGATCCACATAGCTGAGCCTGGAGCATTAGAATAATAGCATGAAATCAGCAAATGATGAAGCTGGCAGAACCTGATTATTTACCTTTATTGGTTTGGAGCTATGGTCATACTCCTGACTTCTCTATGCAGTCCAGAAATATTTGCTCTGTGCCCTGGTATCATTTGACAGATACATGTACTGTACATCATCTGTACTTCAAGGCTGGGGAATCTGCAGCCCTCTTGATGTTGATGGAATCTAGCTCCTGGACAGCATGACCAATAGTCAGGGGTGATGGGATTTGTAGTCTAGCAACATCTGCCCCAGCCAGCATGGTCAATAGTCAGGGATGATGGGGTTTGCAGTCCAGCAAGTTCTGGAGGGACACAGGTTGTCTGCTGTAGCTGATTGCTGGCAGCCATAATTATTTCAGAATTAGTTCATAATTATTTCTGCAGTTAATGCTCTTCTGCAGAATGCATTCTGGCTCTGAAAGGCACAGAGAAGGGAAAAATTCACGTACAGGACTCAAAAAGACAACATAGGAGAAATCTCTGGCTTCTGAGATTTCACCAGGCCTGGTCTGTTTTTTTGTAATCGTGAAAGCTCTAACGCTGGTTGACTATCCCAGGAGACAATGGTGGAGTGCATGTTTTTGGGTGAAGTCAGACTGTTGGAAGGCTATGGTTCCTGCTGTGGCTGTAGAGACCGACATGGGAGAAACATGTTTTGTTGCAGCTGGAGAAGATGAAGGAGTCTGGTTGTGATGCTTCAGATGCACCATGGCGTTTCTTCTCTCTGCTCTTCTCCAAGCTGTCATTCCTCCTCTGGTCACTGCTATGGATGCATGACCTGACAGTCCATCTCCAGGCACTGTGGTCATCTGCAAGGAATTCCCATTCGGTGGGGGTGATGTTGCCAACCTCCGTGTCATTTTAACAGACATCTTTGTAATGCAGAGTTGGTCTGCCAATGGACCTGGTACCTGAAGCCAGCTCCCTGTAGACCATGGGGATCCTGCCATCTTCCATTTTGTGGTCATGACTAGGAATGTGGGCTTGGGAGAGCACATCTTTGTTTGAGACTCTGTCCAAAATCTTCCTGACACGGCACATGTACAAGGCATTGAAGCATTGCTCCCTTCCTTTCTATAAAGGATTTGAACTTCAGAAGTGGAACTGCAATGGGAATGTGCTACATCCGGTGCAGTCTGTTGTGGAAATGTAGAGAACTGAACTTAAATTTGGATAAATGAGAAACAGAGAAAACTCAGAATTGACAGATTTGCTCATCTGTGATCATGACTAGTAGGCAGCTATTGATAGACTTAACTTACATGAATTTGTCTAATCCTCTCTCAACAGCTCTAACCTTCTGATGAACTTTGCAGAACCCTTATCCACTCCAACGGGGAAGATGTATTTGATGCTTTCTCATGCCGTTTGTTCTGTGAGATTTTTCATTCTTCGTTTTGTACACAAAGTTTTGGCTTGGGGACTATTTGTGTGTTCTTCACCTTCCTTTTCAGAAAGCCAAGAATAACACGACCCATTTGTAGAAAGCAAAGGCCAGCTGTAAGAACTGGGGTGAACCTTTACACAACTCTAATTGCAAAATTCACACAGACATCCCCAAAGAACATTACAGTTTTGACAAACAGGGAAGTGATCTTGCGTAGCTATGAACTATCTTAGGAGTCATCAAACTACCCCTGACTGTTAGACCTTGCAGAGCTTTGGCTGACTTCTGAAAGGGGACAATGTCTCCGATGGTTGACACAATCACTCCTAGATGTTTTCTCCCATTGATAAGAGCTCAGTCAACTCCCCATTCTATTAGGATGTCTTAGGGCAGGCATGGGGAATTTATTTATTTTTACTACAGCTCCTATCACCCTTGATCATTTGCCATGCTGGCTGGAGCTGATGGGAATTGGAGTCTGACAACTTAAAGAGGAACACAGGTCCCCTAACCATGCTTTAGGAAAGATGGCAACAGGTCTAGAGGACCAGTGGCAAAATACAGAACTCTGTACAAAATTAACAATGGAGGATCCCTAACACATGGTTTCCCTTCAGAAAGCAAGAGCAGACAATTCTTTCAGAACTCTAAAATCTGAGGGTGGAAGAATCCAGATCAAGAGAATTCCAGGAGGGCTGCACCGTTTGTGAACTTTGGAGCTTGATACAGCTCACTGTTTCTGTACGGTGGAACAATGGAGCATCCATAACTGGGTTTGCTGCTTTGTCTAGAACAGAATATGGGTTTATCAAGAAAAGGCCCATTCATATGAGCTGCATGAGGCTGATTTCCTTATGATTAGTCCCATGTTAATTCTGATTTTCTTTCAAAGGGCTCAAGACGCTTTGTCTTGACACTCAAGATGCTCAAGACGCTCAAGTCTCCAGGGCCAGATAAACTGCATCCAAGAGTATTAAAAGAACTGGCAGATGTGATCTCAGAACCACTGGCAGTCATCTTTGAGAATTCCTGGAGAACAGGCGAAGTCCTGGCAGACTGGAGGAGGGCAAATGTTGTCCCTATTTTCAAAAAGGGGAAAAGAGAGGACCCAAATAATTACCGCCCAGTCAGTCTGACATCAATACCAGGGAAGATTCTGGAGCAGATCATTAAGCAAACAGTCTGTGAGCACCTAGAAAGGAATGCTGTGATCACCAATAGTCAGCATGGATTTCTGAAAAATAAGTCATGTCAGACTAACCTGATCTCGTTTTTTGACAGAATTACAAGCCTGGTAGATGAAGGGAACGCAGTGGATGTAGCCTACCTTGATTTCAGCAAGGCATTTGACAAGGTGCCCCATGATATTCTTATAAAGAAGCTGGTAAAATGTGGTCTTGACTATGCTACCACTCAGTGGATTTGTAACTGGCTGACTGACCGAACCCAAAGGGTGCTCATCAATGGTTCCTCTTCATCCTGGAGAAGAGTGACTAGTGGGGTGCCACAGGGTTCTGTCTTGGGCCCGGTCTTATTCAACATCTTTATCAACGACTTGGATGATGGACTCAAGGGCATCCTGATCCAATTTGCAGATGACACCAAACTGGGAGGGGTGGCTAACACCCCAGAGGACAGGATCACACTTCAAAACGACCTTGACAGATTAGAGAACTGGGCCAAAACAAACAAGATGAATTTTAACAGGGAGAAATGTAAAGTATTGCACTTGGGCAAAAAAAATGAGAGGCACAAATACAAGATGGGTGACACCTGGCTTGAGAGCAGTACATGTGAAAGGGATCTAGGAGTCTTGGTTGACCACAAACTTGACATGAGCCAACAGTGTGACGCGGCAGCTAAAAAAGCCAATGCAATTCTGGGCTGCATCAATAGGAGTATAGCATCTAGATCAAGGGAAGTAATAGTGCCACTGTATTCTGCTCTGGTCAGACCTCACCTGGAGTACTGTGTCCAGTTCTGGGCACCACAGTTCAAGAAGGACACTGACAAACTGGAACGTGTCCAGAGGAGGGCAACCAAAATGGTCCAAGGCCTGGAAACAATGCCTTATGAGGAACGGCTAAGGGAGCTGGGCATGTTTAGCCTGGAGAAGAGGAGGTTAAGGGGTGATATGATAGCCATGTTCAAATATATAAAAGGATGTCCCATAGAGGAGGGAGAAAGGTTGTTTTCTGCTGCTCCAGAGAAGCGGACACGGAGCAATGGGTCCAAACTACAAGAAAGAAGATTCCACCTAAACATTAGGAAGAACTTCCTGACAGTAAGAGCTGTTCGCCAGTGGAATTTGCTGCCAAGGAGTGTGGTGGAGTCTCCTTCTTTGGAGGTCTTTAAGCAGAGGCTTGACAACCATATGTCAGGAGTGCTCTGATGGTGTTTCCTGCTTGGCAGGGGGTTGGACTCAATGGCCCTTGTGGTCTCTTCCAACTCTATGATTCTATGATTCTAAGACAACGTAATACAACCAGTAGTGCAGTGGAGGGGGGACATAGGGAGCACAGATCAAACACATTTTTTAGAACAGGAATGCAAACTTTGTACTTAGGACTCTCCAGGTTCTCCACCCTGCTGCAAAAAAAATATGGTTGACATCCAACTAAACTGTTCCCCTAGAGCACCCTTTCTCAACCTGTGGGTCCTCAGATGTTGTTGAATGACAACTCCCATCACCCCTAGCTAGCAAGGCCAGAGCTCAGGGATGATGGGAGTTGTAGTCCAACAACATCAGGGGAGCCACAGGTTGAGAACCGCTGCCCTGGTGCAAAGAGTTTTACTTGCACAATTGTACTTCCCCATCCTCCCTCCTCCCTCTGGGCTTCCCTAGATCTGCTCTGGAGGGTTGAGAGAAATCCATAACAGATTTAGGTGTTGTTGGGGGTGGGGTTGCACGAGGAGAGGAGAGGGCAGGGGATCTGCATAGCCTAAATAACTCTCACTAGTGCAACTGTGTAGCTGGATGCCACCCAGGCCATCAGTGGCTACTAGTGATGAAGACAATGATGATGTTCTGTCTCCATGAATGGATGCTGCATGCTTTAGAATACCAGCTGCTGGAAACTGCCAGATGTTAGAGCGCTGTTTTGCTTGGATCCTGCTTGCGAGCATCCCATAGGCATCTGGTTGGCAGTGGTGTCGCAACGGGGGGGCGGTGCGCCCCGGGTGCCATGTCTGGGGGGGGGTGACAAGAAGGCACCCCGCAGGTGCTCGCAGCAGCGTGAGCAGCCATTGCGCCACTGCAGCCGCACATGGAGGATCCTTCATTTGTGGCTGCAGCTGCGAGCAGAGGATTCCAGGGCCGGCAGCAAACCTCTATGTACAGTGCATGTGCGCCGCCGCACGCATGTGCTGTACATAGCGGTTTGCCCCTGGCGCCGCTTGAGCGCCATACGGACGGCGGTGGGATCCTTCCGTCGCCACTACAGCTGCAAGCAGAGGATCCTGGCACCGTCTGTACGGTGCTGGATCAGTGCCAGTGGCAAACCGCTATGTACAGTGCATGTGTGGCGTCGCTACGTACGGTGCATGTGCTGTAGATAGCGACGCTGCACATGCACCGTACATAGTGGTTTGCTGCCCCGGGTGTCATGACGCCTTCGTTCGTCCCTGCTGGTTGGCTACTGTGAGAAGTGAATGCTGGATCAGGTGGGCCATTGGCCTGATCCAGCGCGTTCTGATGTTCTTACATTTTGTTGGTCCTAGTAGAGGCTGTATAACTTCTCTGAGGTTGGGATGCTCTCCACCTGAATGTTCAAGTATGCATTTTGGATCTTCCATTGGTCTCAGCATTGCCCCCTGGATGTCTAAAAGATGTTGTAGGAATCGAGAGCTTTTATCAGCTTGGGCTGGTTTGCCAAGTGTCATCTCACTGGGAGAAAGAGAATCTGGTGCTCAGCTGCTCATAAGTCACGTAATTTTCAGCGCTCGCTATGTCAGACTGTTTTAAAAAACCACAGCTTGCATAACATGCAGCAGCCAGAATGTTGGTGGGTGGCAATCAGATCCCATCGCAGTGATCATATACCAGCTGCACTGGTTACCTGTTCTTTTCCAGGCTCAGCTGAAAGTGCTGGGGCTTGCAACCTTTAAAACCCTCGCGATGCACTGTGTTCTAGAACGTGACTGGATTCGAGGAGGCAAAAACTTGGAGGATGCCCCATTAAGGTAATATGGAGGGCAAATCTCCTTGAAGGTAGAATGCTGGGAAGGAAAAGTTGGGATTTGTCAGTTAAAGCAGTTACTCAGTCTGGGATCAAGAAAGAGAGTGGATAGAGGGTACTTAGGAGCAGATCTAGAATTTGAGATATCCTGCCTTGGGATTTTCTGTGCAAAAACTAAGTGTGTGTGTGTACACACACACAAACACACTTCATACGAGAAATAATATGGCTCGCATTGTTTCTTGCTTGCTTCCATTCCCTATGAAGAAAATCTCTTAAAATCATTCATCATCATCTATCTTGAGCGGAATTCGTATTTTAAGGGTTCACACCATCACTCCGTCGTCAGTTCCCCAACCGAGTAATGTGCACAAAATGCATACATTAGGGTAAAGTGTGCATAAGAATGCAGATATTACTGATGCAGGCAAAAAGGCATTATATCAGGGGAAATTGCTTTGCAGAACGTCATACAAAAAATGTGTATATTGGGAGAAATCCATGCTACAATGCTGATGCGTTTTCATGAGGACCTTAAAGATGATGATGATGATCACAAATTGATGTGGAAATGTGGAGAACTGAACTTTGGAGTGGAAAAATGAGAAACTAGGAGGAACTAAAATGGAGAGATTCACTCATCCTTAGATGCCACCCAATGATATTTATACAGTTTGGGGATTTGAGTCCAGTCTGCTGCCCATGACCCACTTGACACTACAGTGGTACCTCGGGTTAAGTACTTAATTCATTCCGGAGGTCCGTTCTTAACCTGAAACTGTTCTTAACCTGAAGCACCACTTTAGCTAATGGGGCCTCCTGCTGCCGCCGCGCAGTTGGAGCACGATTTCTGTCCTCATCCTGAAGCAAAGTTCTTAACCTGAAGCGCTATTTCTGGGTTAGCGGAGTCTGTAACCTGAAGCGCATGTAACCTGAAGCGTATGTAACCTGAGGTACCACTGTACACTGCCTTGCTGAGTTGTAGCAAGTTGTGCAAACCTGCTGTGGAGCTTAATCTTTGGCTCCAGCTCCAGTGCAGGATTATCACGAGACTTCCTTTAGTCTGGAATCTGGAAACTACTGGTGATTGTTTTGCCCTAGCGGCCTCTCATCTGTTGAGCACTAATCCTCCAAAGATCTAATTGTTGCCCTTGAATAGTGAACAGAGTCTGACCTCAATCTGTCACCCTCAGATTATTAACATGACCGGTGCATGTTGATTGGCAAATGTCAACAAGACGGTGCGGGGGGAAGTGTCATTTCCTGCACTTTGCATTTGAAGTGACATTAATAATTCCAATGCACACTGAATGAACTAATTCAGTTTTTGATTCCTTTGAGCACCTACTAGGGAATAATAGATTTATTTGTGATGCTTGTGTTTGCTGATTTAAACCTAGCTTCCGGCTGCTGGATCAGAAAAAAAAGGGCTTATGCAACACCAAGACAAATAAACACAGGATTAATCTGTACTTAGCGACTTGGCTACTTTAGAGACTATTCATTCATAGTCAAACTTGAATGTCAGAGATATCCTGTTGTGTGTCTACACACACAAAGCCTCTTGAAATCAGGATTCTTGGATTCCTGTAGGTGGGATGAGCAGGGATGTTGCTTAGCAAACAGGCTGAGCGGTGTGATCTTCAATGACCTAGCTGCATGTCCTCTGATTGCAGTTCCAAGAGAGTTTTTCTCTGTATTTTTGGTTGTATATCTCCCTGCTATGTACAAGCCCCATAGCTGTCAACCGTCCCTTATTTGGCGGGAAAGTCCCTTATCCCAGCGCTGTGTCCCGCTGCTGTCCCTTATTGATGATGTCCCTTAAATTTCCCAGGTTTCAAAGGAAGCAGCTCCTCTCCCTCCCTCTCTGCCGGCCAGGGAGGAGGGAGGCTCCAACTGTGTTGCTTGGCTGCGTTGCTCATCCAATAAGGAGTCTAAGAACGACTGGGGGGTGGAGCTTGCATGCTTTGTGCCAATCAAATTGGCCGCGTTGCCTGGGGACTCGCCTTTGCACAGCGCTTCCCAGTGGAGAGGTGATGGTGGTTTTCCTTGCTGCATCCCCTTTACCGGGTTGCTGCACTGTGGGAACCACCGCTTGAGGCTTCGTTTGGCTGCTGGCTGGGCTTTCTGCCTTTGGCTCGGAGGGGCTCAGAAGTTGAACATACCTATGCTCTGAAAATCCCTCTTTTTTTTGGCTACTGATCCCTTATTTTCAAGGCTGCTTGTCCCTTATTTTCAAATCTGTAAGTTGACAGCTATGACAAGCCCTGAATTGAGAGACAGAACCTCTCTGCTTCTTTCTCCTTAGATTATACACTGCTTTGGTTCAGTTTGTTCAGTAAAGACTTACCAGGACTTTTCTCTGTAGACTCCACCTGTGTTATTTAAGTGACATTTCTTAACATACCGTGGTGCTAAGTTTGACATCCAGGCAGGGCCACTAACCTTTCAATCACCTCACATCACAATGTCACCAACGGATTGGTGGCACCTGCAAATCCACGCTCAGCCCAGTCATGACACTACATGGTATACAGTGAGACTCAAACAGAAATCCATTTCACCCGCTTGCTGCTAAACAAATATAGTTCTTTGCTGCAGAAGGAATGAGGGAAGCATGATAAAAGGGTTTTGAAATATGCTCCCAGGGAGTATCAAGGCTCTTTAGTTGCAACCCAACATGTTTTAATTGTTACACTAACCAATTAATATGCGTGTTTGATCAGGAAATATGTGATCTCCATAAGTGGGGGACTTGATTTACATCAATGGCATTCTCCTTTAGTTTTGATTTGTTGTGATTTGGACTAGTCGTTCACCTTGATTTAAATCAGAGGTTTCCAAACGTATTTGGCCTATCAGGGGAAAAAAATAATACTCAGTACCCCCTGGAAATCAACCTTCTTTAAGCAAACAAACAGAAAGATGCAGTGACAAATTTGTGGTCTTTTATGTATCTACAACATAGTAAAGGTGTTGTTGTAAATAAAACACATTGAAGAATGAAATTATAAAATTAGTTATTAAAATGTACCATACTAACATTTAACTCTGTTATACATCTGTAAGTGTCATCACAACTGATGAAACATGTATGAACATTTTTCAAAAAATTTCTTTTCTTCTCTTCTCTTCTCTTCTCTTCTCTTCTCTTCTCTTCTCTTTCTTTTCTTCTTTATGCTTCCACTGCCCCATTACTTCTATTCAGTTACTCCCCTAGTTGCACCCGGGCTACTACCATACTGCCTTGTTGGATTGTTCCAGCACCCCTCCCCAGGGGGCAGTATCACTCACTTTGAGAAAAACTGATTTAAATCTAAATCTCTCCTCAAAGCCAGTTCATTCTGCATTCAGCTAATTTACATGCTGGACTAAAAAAATAAGCTGTGAAACACTTATGAACTCAATAGGCGCACTGACCTGCTAGGCATTCTGCCTCCTATAGGAACTGGGTGAGGGTCAAAACAAGTGCCCAAATTCTGATATTCCTGTGTATTATAATTTGAATTTTTGGAGGCAGTGGGTTCCAGTTCTGACTCAATCACAACATTAGTAGTTGGTTTTGAACAAGCTACCTTTAGTCCCTCCGGTCCCAACATCTGGACCACAATTTCAACTCTTGTAGACCTGTATTAAAATCAAAAGCCTGCTCTCAAAATGGCAGTTATCCCATTTTGGCCTCTGCATGGATGCAGAATTTGGTGACCCTGTGAGGTTTTTTTGTACTATTAGATATTTCATGTTGCTTCTTACTGTGCAACATAAAGCCCTCCAGGATCCACTGAGTGTGATGTGCAATGAATTTTCCAAAGAAAGAATCCACTCACACACAGGGCTGTCTTAAGCATATGAAGTGCCAGGGTGCAAAAATCCGCCCAGCGCCCCCCCCCCCAAGCCTTCTGCATAGAGCTGCTGTGGCCAGAGTTCGGTCAAATGCCAGGTGTTGGCGACAGGGAGGGAGTTACAAATCAAAAAAATGGCCAGTGACTCCGCCAAGCCGATTTCTCTGTCGTCTGTGTTGTCCTCCCTGCTCTCATGTTGCCCTCCGTCTACAGCAAGGTGCCTAAAATTTGGGAGGCAAAGAATGGGAAGAAGGAAAGTTAAGGCTGGCAGCCGCTGGGCACCCAAGTGGCAAGCCTCTGTGGGTGGCTCGTGAAAGCCTGTCCGGGGACCTGCTCGCTTTGATCAGATGCTGGGCAGGAGTGCGGGGGGTTGGGGTGGAGAGCTGCCCGCAGCAGAAGAGCCCCCCGTGACGCTCCGATCAATGGACAGGCTCTTCCCCGGACTCAATTCTCGGGACCTGGACTCTCGGCCTGGTGCCCCTGAGAGCCTGGCGCCTGGGTGCCCCGCACCCCTAGCTCCTATGGGTAAGACGGCCCTGCTCACACAGTGTGCACCATTTACTCCCATAAGATGTAGGTCACCACCCTGAATGAGTTTAAAAGAGGATTAGGCAAATGCACAGAGGACAAGGTCATCAGTGGCCACTAGCCACGATGCCTAAGTTCTACCTCCATTCTCAAAGGTGAGAGCTAGTGTGGTGTAGTGGTTAAGAGCGGTAGACTCGTAATCTGGTGAACCGGGTTTGCGTCTCTGCTTCTCCACATGCAGCTGCTGGGTGACCTTGGGCTAGTCACACTTCTCTGAAGTCCCTCAGCCCCACTCACCTCACAGAGTGTTTGTTGTGGGGGAGGAAGGGAAAGGAGAATGTTAGCCGCTTTGAGACTCCTTCGGGTAGTGATAAAGCGGGATATCAAATCCAAACTCCAAAGGTGGTAGGCCTCTGAATACCAGCTGCTGGGACTCACAGGTGGGCAGAGTGCTGTGGCATTCATGCCCCGCTTCTGGGCTTCCCAGAGGCATTTGGTTAGCCTGATCCAGCAGAGTTCTTCTTATGTCCGTACGTCATGAGGCATGTGCTATCACAAACGGGCGGTTGCATTTGTCCAGTTCCAGCAGGTGCAAATAATAAAGAAAGATGAAAGAATCTGCTCCCATTGTGTGGTAAGAGCCACAAGCTGCTCCCATTGTGTGGTAGACGATGGCTAGGATGTTCAGAACAGTTGGTTATACTGGAGAAATAGGGTAAATTTCCCCCTTAGGGGGAAAAAACTTTAATATTTTTTTTCCACACTGTGTGAGAGAAATATGCACCAGGAGGAGCTGAGCAGTACAAAGAAAATTGCTTTTAGCAAGATTTAGAAGTGTGACAGTTTAAGCCTCCCTGAGCAATTGAAGCAAGAGACATACACACACACACACATATATTGTGGACAAGCATTGATTTTTAAACATAGTTTTTATTACAGCCACATATGGTGCAGCAATGTCCTTTGTTCAGTTCCCCAGCACTTTCCCTCAAATAGAGCTCTTTTTCTGCCCAGCAAACACTTGTATGTGAGGGAAGCTTGTAAATGAAGTGTGTGTTGAATAGTCCCCCGTTTCAATATTTGCTTCCATTCAATGCAGCATTTTAGGCACAGCCACGCAAATGAGTGGAAGGAGGGGACACAAAACCACTCATCTCACCAAGCCTTTGTGCCATTTCAAGTGCTGTTTTGTCCCCCTGGCTATTTCTGATCAGCAGTGTTTTCCATCTTTGCCCTTGCTGTCCTTGCCTTCATTTACCAACACTGACATTTAATTCAATTGACTCTTCCCAGGGCCAACTCTAGGGTTGAGGTGGTTAACCCCTCTCAAAACGGTGGCCTAATATTTGTGGGGAGCCCTTGCGGCTTCGCTTTGTTCGCACCGGCTCATGGCAACTGCCGTGTCCTCTCCTCCAGTCCATTAGAACTTGGCTCATCTTCGGATACAAAATATATATCTGCTTTTCACTTGATTTTAGCTGCTCAACAGTTCTACTCAGAAGGAAGTCTCTTTGCGTTTAACGTGGGTCACTCCCAGGTAAGTGGGCACACAATTGTGACCTAGGCTTTGGTTTAGGGTTGACCTTTTGGGGGGGGGGGGAAGCAGGGTTATCATGCCTTTAAAAGCTGTGTGGCAGGCAGAAATTCAATGGGTCCAACCCCTTCTAGTTCTGGGGAAAGCTTAACCAGCTCCCATTCTGTCCGTCAGACATTTACTCTGTGTGTGTGGTCACTGATTTATTTTGGGGCTCTCCACTCCACCAGCAAAAGAGGACATGCATTTGCATCTGCAAATTTGCACTGTTTTTCGCAAGTGGGTGGAAGGACCTAATCCATATACAGCGCGCTGGGCCCAGATTTAGCCCTTCATAAGAACGAAGCAAACAAGCAAATCTATTGTGCCTCCTGCAACAATTCCCTCCCACCTGAGGACTTTTTCTTCTCTTACATCGTCAACAGAATTTAGGAAGGATGTGCTCCATCTCCAGTTTTACAACTGATTGAAAACTCCCTTCCAAGTTATTAGGGCTGTCTTTCCCTTAATAGTGCAGTTGCTCAAGCTTTCTGGCACCAAATCTTCCTATGCAAGCAGTGCTCCTACTACAGTAGGATCCCATCCAAAAGATAATTTTGTTTAGGAATATTCCATGTCTTTCGTTCCCAGCGTTCTTGATTACTAAGACGATTTGCATAAACACAAGTCTCTTTGTGTCTCAAGTGTTTACTTACGCACCTGATGGAATAATTGTCTGTTTGTCGTTTAGTAATTGCTTGCATTGGAGTCATCATTATGAACTTTGCATTAAAAAAGAAAGATAGATCCCGGCTGGATTAGAAAAATAATCCACTCTAGGCAAGTATCCTGTTTCCCACAGTGGCCTGATAGATGCCTTGGGGAAGGGCAGAAATATGAAATGTGTGCACCTTTCCTCTTGCACTCTCGCCTCCCTGCAACAGATATTCAGTCACAAAATCTTGATATTTGTATGTGACATTTTATCCGACACATCCAAACAAGCACATTCAGACAAGCCAAATGTATGTAGTTATAGCTATCATTCTATTATCACAACCACCCTATGCTTAGGGGTGGATTACTATTTCAGTTTTAGGCTCTCCTAGTTTCTCATTTATCCAATTTTAAGTTCAGTTCTCCACATTCCCATGCTTGTTTGTGTTAATGAAAAAACAGCCGTCGAGAAAATTCGCTAGCATTTTCATGCAAATTTCTCCAAAAAAATACATTGGTCTATGCAATTTTGCATAATACACACATTTTTTTATTTTTTTTTTGCAAACCAATTTCCCCTAATGGAAAGCATTTTTGTATGTTATTTTCATTAATATGAAAACGCATTTTCATGCACACTTTACCGCAATATATGCATTTCTGAACACATTTCTTGGCTGGAGAACTTCATTGCAAAATTTGGAGTGCAAATTTGTAAGGGTGGTTGTGCTTTGGTTCTCAGATGGTTTCGGAAATTGCAAATTTGGCATGTTCACCTTTCAGTGTGAACTGAATCAAATTTCTCTTTCGTTCCTACCTATGATACATTAGGTCAAGAGATAATGCCTGGCCCAAAGTCACCTAGTGAGATTGACGGCTGAATGTGGATTTGAATATAGGTCTCTCCAGGGCTGGGCTGCCTATGAGGTGTAGTGAGGAAGCTGCCTTTGGTGGGTGCCCCACCAGCCCTGCCCCCACCAGAGAGGAAAGGAGCACCTGCATAGGTAAGTGAGGCTTCGTCAGAAGGGTGTTGGAGGTGGTGGGAGTGGCAGAAGAAACCTTCATGCTTTGCTTCTGGCAGTGAAACAGGATGGGTAACCTCTGGGTCACCCAGGGCTATGAAATACCTGTGTCTGAGATCTTGCAGAGCTGCAGTCGATCAGAGGGGGCGGCACTGGCTTCATTCCATCAGGCTCCAGCAGAAGGAGAGAAGGACCACCATCAGTTCTGCTGAGAGTCCAACACCATCAAGCTCCACTCTCCAGGAACTGTCAGCTGGCAACAGTCATTCCATCATGCTGTGGCAGAGAGGGAGAGAGCAAGCAGGGCGACTCCATTGACTCAACTGAGAGACTAGCTTTACCAGGTTCTCCCTTCCATCATCAGCTGCAACCTGGCACCAGTCATTCCTTCAAACTACGGCAAAGGTAGAGAAACTAAGCAGAGTCAATCCATGTGCTCCAATGAGAGTTCAGCTTCATCAGGCTTCTCCCTTCATCAACTGTCACCTGGTGGATAGCTCAGCTGGTTAGAGCATGGTGCTGATAATACCAAGGTCCCACACTTTCTCCTTTTCACACTTCCTCTCATTGAATTCTTCCCATTCCAGCTGTTTGCAATCACATCTTTGCGACAAATAACTACTGTCTGGGTCTCCTTTTCTAAACCTTTTCCTTCTCAATCCCTTCTCATTTTGTGCAGTGTCTTGTAAACTACAGTGGTACCTCTGGTTAAGAACTTAATTCGTTCCGGAGGTCCGTTCTTAACCTGAAACTGTTCTTAACCTGAAGCACCACTTTAGCTAATGGGGCCTCCCGCTGCCACCACACAATTTCTGTTCTCATCCTGAAGCAAAGTTCTTAACCCAAGGTACTATTTCTGGGTTAGCGGAGTCTGTAACCTGAGGTACCACTGTATAAGCCTGAGAACAGTCAGTCTCATTACTGATCTTTATAAGCTCCTTCGTAGGACTTTCTCAACTAACTGGGGAAGGACCATGGCTTAGAGGTACAGCATCTGTGTGGGTGGTGCTGTGGTCTAAACCACTGAGCTTGGGCTTGCCGATCGGAAGGTGGGCAATTCGAATCCCCACAACAGAGTGAGCTCCTATTGCTCTGTCCCAGCTCCTGCCAACCTAGCAGTTCAGAAGCACACCAGTGCAAGTAGATAAATAGGTACTGCTCCGGCGGGAAGGTAAACAGCATTTCTGTGCACTCTGGTTTCTGTCACGGTGTCCTGTTGCGCCAGAAGCGGTTTAGTCATGCTGGCCTCATGACCCGGAAAGCTGTCTGTGGACAAACGCTGGCTCCCTTGGCCTGAAAGTGAGATGAGCGCCGCAACCCCATAGTCGCCTTTGGCTGGACTTAACCGTCCAAGGGTCCTTTACCTTTACCTTTTTTACCTTTGCTAGCAGGAGGTCCCAAGCTGAACCCCCAGCATCTTCAGGTAGGGCTAGGAGAGAACCCTGCCTGAAACCCTGCAAAGCTGCTGTCGGTCAGTGTAGACTGTACTGAGCTACGTGGACCAATGGTCCAACTCAGTACAGGGTGGCTTCCTATAAAGAGCAAGAACCCACAACCCGGTGATCTTCAGAGATTGCAGATTCTGATGTGTGAGGCTTTGCAAGTCCTGCTGATCAGCTGGCACCAAGAGAAATAGGGCAGTATCTTGCCCAAGTCCCTTCCTAAAACCACTACAGGAATGCTATTTTCAGTGACACATGAGAGTCAGGCATGGCGTGCAGTCAAGGTGGCCATGGACTCCTGAGTCATTCTGATGGAGAGGAAAGCAGCTAAAGAAAAGAGCTTAAATAAGTGATCTACAGTTATTTAATACATTTCCAAGATTTCTTCTCTCTCATCTTGCTTCTGTGCTGACAAAATAGGTGATTTTCTATACAACTCTCCACAGTTTGGGAGCCGTTTACAATCACTGCAATTTACTGACAAAATACCTCTTGAATATCCACGGAGAAGCGCTGAATTAAGTATAGTCCCCATCAGAAGTTTGGTAAAATTTGATGTGTTTCATTTTTGAGGAAGGATATTGATATGATGTTCCAAAAGAGGAATTATTTGCTGACAGCGAGTTCTCGTCCTGGGGATTTCTTTATGCTGAGTTTGTCTTGGCTTTGCCTCAATTTCCTCGCTCCATAATTCTCCTGCTGACGCATTCCGAGCTCCTCTGATGTCAAAGCACTCCACTAGCAACACTTAACAAGGAGCCATAAAAACGCCAGGGCAGTTTCCTGCGTCAGCAAAGGGAACTCAGTTT
This sequence comes from Podarcis pityusensis, assembly GCF_964106645.2. Lineage (NCBI taxonomy): Eukaryota > Metazoa > Chordata > Lepidosauria > Squamata > Lacertidae > Podarcis > Podarcis pityusensis. The sequence goes on along the minus strand of NC_138031.1, from coordinate 11,572,323 downwards.
CTGCTACCAAGGAAAACCATGGAGGCTTTTCACTGCCATCTGCCATTGAAGAAATGAAATGAGTTGATAGGCCAGGTCTTAAGAACTGCAAGTCATTGTTAGGTAGCCAGGTTAGCATACCCTCCAACATTTCTCCAGTGAAAATAGGGACGTCTCATTCCCTAATGATAATTTTACTATTTATACCCGACACATCGTATTGGGTTGCCCCAGCACTCTGGGCAGCTTCCAACATATATAAAAACGTAATAAAACATTAAATATTTTTTTTAAAAATCCCTATACAGATTGCCTTCAGAGGGCTCGGAGGTTGAATAACTCCATACCCTCCAACATGTCCAATGAAAATAGGGACATCCTAAGGAAAAGTGGGACATTCTGGGATCAAATCAGAAACTGGGATGGCTTCCTATCATCGGAGTTGGAGTCCAAAAACATCAGATTGCAAGTTCCTCACCCCTGATGTAGAACTCAGGGATGGGAACAGAAGGGGTGAACTAGTTAGCTCTGCCTCCATTGCTGATAATCACCCTCCACTTCCTGGCAAGGAGAGACTGGGGGCAACACCCTAACCCTTGGTTTACTTGCTTGCATGCTCACAAATCTAAATCTAGTTTGGCCTTACAATGTGCAGCACTCAATGTCACGGTCCGGTTCACGGGCAATCGAAGTCCTGGCTGGGGACGTTGGGACCGTGGGCAAGATGGCGGGGTGGGAGCAGGAACGGGAGTCCAGAAGCCAGGAGTCAGAAAGCCAAGAGTCCGAGGGTCATAGAGCCGGGAGTCAAGAAGCCAAGGGCTTGAGGGTCAGGAAGCAAGGAGTCACAAAGTCAGGGGTCCGAGGATCAAGATGCAAGGAGTCAAACGCAGCAAGGCAGGGAACGTGTTGCTGTGGCAAAGAGCCGAAGGGAAACTGCTGACCTTATTTCCCTTCCCGGCTCTTGCCATCAGGTGCTGTGAGTTACCAATCGGCCTCGCCTGTGTGGCCATGCCTTGCCTCTTCAGAACAAACTTAGGAAGGCCCCAGTCCTGCAAAGTCCTATTGGTCACAGGGCCTAGCTCCTGCACGCACACCTGACACTCAATGCCCATACTGCAGTCCTGACTCCCCTCATTTCCTGCGAAATCTGGACTAGAAAGGAGCTTGGTGGAGGTCATCACAAAATGTAAGGGAGTTGCCCCACTTCCCAGTGTAATTTGAGAACTGTTCAGGAGTTAGCCCAACAAGAAAAGGTCTGCATCTCAGTGGTAAGGCATATTACCTTCATGCAGAAGGGGGCTGGCATTTCCAGGTAGCTCTGGGACAGAACCTGGCCTGATACCATGGAAAGCCACTGCCTGCCGGTGCTGAAAATACTGAGCTTAGATGGACCCAATGGTCTGACTCGGTTCAAGGCAACTTTCTTCCATTTTCTTCCATTTAAGAATGTGTTCTAGCCTTGAGGCAGAGAGGGGCTTTTCCTCTGGTATGAGACTAAGATCCTTAAACAAAAGTTGCTTTGTTGTCATCTGTGCAACAACAGATGATGACCCCATAACCATGCAGCCTTAGACCTGCAAACAACTGTGGAGCTGTGAATCAACTCCATTGCTCCAATATTGAAAACTTGTGAGAGCCGGCCGATTTGCAGTTAACACAGCTTCCTGCAAAGTCATTTCCAGTCCATCTTCTTCTTTTCCTTCCCACGCTGCTACGGAAAAATAAATTATTGTCGTTGACTGTAACAGTCTCCTCGACACAGGTCCCAAATTGCCTTCAGCTATACTTTTCATGACCTAGTTAAGTCATTTATACAGAGAAAAGTGGAGACAGAAAACATCAGAAATTACCATAACGCATTTCTTCCCCCTCTCTGGAGAGCTCAGCTTGAAAGAAAACAACAACAGCGGATGGGGCCATTGGATGCAGGTAGGCAAGATCCGAATCTCCTTGGCTTCTCGGGCTATGTTCAGATCCAAGATGTCATCAAACATCAGGCGTCAACCTCAGGAAAGTTTTTCACACTTGACAGTTGTAGCTTCCTAGGCCTTTTGTCAATGGCCAGTGATCTAGTTAAGTCGCTTCCTGTCGAGAACCATAGGGCCACACAGTTGTGACACAACTCTTTTGTTACCATCAAAGGATTTATTTCAAAGGTTGGATGGAGTGAAACTTCAGCTCTGCTGAACTAGAAGCAATGACCTTGGGAGTCATGGCACATGTCCTGGCCTATGGTTCCTTTTGGGACAAGACCAGGGTTCATTCAGCCATAAAGCTCACTGGGTGACCTTGGGCCAGTCTAGCCTACCTCACAGGGTTCTTGTGAGGATTACACGAGGAGAGGGGAAGCCGTGCATGCCAATTTGACCGCTTTGTGGGAGGAACCACACCCAAGTATTCTCTTTTTAAGACAATTGCCATCAGATCAAGTAGAGGGTGATTAGACCAGGTTTTCACTAGCTCACGGTTCAAAGGCTGGCTGGGGCTCTGCTTCAACTATCAAATCAAGCTGCCTCTAATAGCATTGCAATTTCTAAGCCTCTTAATGAGTGACACCCAGTTGGCTTCTCTCAAGCCTTCAGGATTCTAATCTGATTAACCTGGAAGAAAAGCCAACAAAACCTTCCTATGATCCAGGATGGGTGTAGGTGTGATAGGCAAAGCTTTTCGTTAGCTTCTGCGAATATATTTTACACATCACTTGGGAAGATAGGCGAACTAATGCCAGTGTACTGGAAGAAGGAAAGATCACCAGTGTCAAAGCAATGATTCTTCAGCATCAACTTCATTGGACTGGTCATGTTGTGCAGATGCCTGATTATCGTCTTCCAAAGTAACTACTCTATACTGAACTTAAAAATGGAAAGCGTAATGCTGGTGGTCAACAAAAGAGATTTAAAGACTCTCTCAAGGCAAATCTAGTACAGTGGTACCTCGGGTTAAGAACTTAATTTGTTCCGGAGGTCCATTCTTAACCTAAAGCTGTTCTTAATCTGAGGTACCACTTTAGCTAATGGGGCTGCTGCTGCCACACGGTTTCCGTTCTCATCCTGAAGCAAAGTTCTTAACCCGAGGTACTATTTCTGGGTTGGCAGAGTCAGTAACCCGAAGTGTCTGTAACCCAAGGTACCACTGTATAAACACTGACAACTGGGAAACACTGGCCTGCAAGTGCCCCAATTGGAGATAGCCTTTACCAAAGGTGTCATGGACTTTGAAGAATCACGAAGTCAGAACAAAAGGGAGAAACGTACTAAGAGGAAGGCATGTTTGGCAAACCCTCGCCGTGATCAGCTCCTGCCCAGAAACCTATGTCCTCACTGTGGCAGGACGTGTGGATCCAGAATTGGCCTCCACTGTCACTTATAGATTCACTGTTAAGACAGTGTTCATGGAAGACAATCTTACTTGGCTACAAGTGATTGCCAAAGAAGAAGAGGAAGAAGGAGAAGGAGAAGGTGTGAAAGTGCAGAGGATTATTTTGTTTCACACTTTGTGTCACGTGCTCTTTCTTCTTATTCTGACTATGCTTTGACTGATTTATTCCTATAGAGCCAGAAGTGTCCACGTGCTGCCCTTCAGATGTTGTTAGATTCCAACCCCCATCATTCCCAGGGATGATGGGATGTGTAGACACCATCTTGACTACCCCTGCTGTAGAGCAAGCACTAGGACAATGTACATCTAAACACTGGAAGGTGACTTAATGCAGTTGACTGGTCTTCTTCTATGGCGATCACTCATAGCCTAGTATTTGGAGTATTGAAGGGAATATTGGAGGCCAGAGGAAAAGTACAGGCTAAGCTTTCTTTCCAAGCCAGGGTCTCACCTGGGATAGAGGTATTCAGATGACAAAAGGGGTTGATGGTCCATCTGAGAGCCTGGGTAGACAGAGTTTGCCATGGTGATGGGTGTGGATTTGAAGTGACAGTGAGTCTATAGCAAGGAGTACTGGGAAGAAGAAGGGACGCAGGTGGCGCTGTGGGTTAAACCACAGAGCCTAGGACTTGCTGATCGGAAGGACGGCGTTTCCAATCCCCGCTATGGGGTGAGCTCCCATTGCTCGGTCCCTGCTCCTGCCAACCTAGCAGTTCAAAAGCACGTCAAAGTGCAAGTAGATAAATAGGTACCTCACCGGTGGGAAGGTAAACGGTGTTTCTGTGTGCTGCTCTGGTTCACCAGAAGCAGCTTAGTCATGCTGGCCACATGACCTGGAAGCTGTACGCCGGCTCCCTTGGCCAATAAAGCGAGATGAGCGCCGCAACCCCAGAGTCGTCCATGACCGGACCTAATGGTCAGGGGTCCCTTTACCTTTACCTTTACTGGGAAGAAGAACAGGGGAGAAGAAAGACTGGGATCCATCTTGGGCAGGCTGGCTGAAGGCTGGTTGGGGGAGATGCTTTGGACTGCTGTGGGGAACGGACCCTCTTGAAACAACCATGCTATAAGATCTGGACTCCCTCCATGAAGGCTGAGGGTGTAAATAGGTGAATAAACCATATTTCTTAAAGCTATGGCAGTCTACACCGTGTCTCGATTCTCCAAAGGAACAGAGATTCTAGGACCCGCTGTCTTGCTACCGCTCAGCAGAGAGAGTAGGGGTGGCACCCAACTTTCATAACAATATGGAGAGCAGGTCTATCAGTAGCTGCTAGCCATGACAAGTGGCACTCGCAGCAGAATATTGCAGTGTACCCTCTATTCCTAAAAGGAGTACATCTGTTGGTGGTTTCTGCCAGCCAGCCAGACCTCCATGCCCTTCTCCAGGATACTTTAAGTGGTAAGGTGCTCAAGCAGGGTGCTCCTCTCTCTCCCCACCCACTTGCCTAATTCCCCCACTTTCTTTTCCAGCTGACATCCAACATCTGATGGCTAATGAGAATTCTCAATCCCCATTGGGCAGGTTTTGTTTATTTGGGGAGAAGTTGCTGCCATCATTTCCTAAAATAGGTTTTTGGGGGTTTTTTTACCTCCTCACTGGTTTCTCCAGCTCTGTATTTCTGTTGGCACTCACCACCCACGGTCACTGCTAGAGGGAATAATAGCTCAATGGAATCCTACCGTGCTCAAATTAAGATAGAGATGCTCGGAGTACCAGATGCTTGGGGAGGGGGGCGGCGGGTAGCAAGAGTGACTTTCTGGAAGCATCTGCCTGGATGCTTTTGGAAACAGAATGCTAACTTCAAGGCATCATGGCTTGCTCCCACTCCAGCAAGGCAATTGCTATGCTCTTATGATTTCTTGTTCATTATATTTGGGTACCGTTGACATTTGTTATGTTTTCTGTGTCCTTGACGTATCCCATCTGCCTAGGTTTTGGTTCAGAGGTTTGGATAAATGATCATTCATGCCATTCTCATAAAGAACGGGGTTTGGGGGAAAGGAATGGAAAGTTAGTTCTATAACACAAACCCGAATATGAGCTGAAATCACTTAAAAGTAGCCCAGGAACATCTAGTTCTCTCTCAGTGCCCCCCAGAGTGCTTTCAGGCTAGGAAGTCATTGTTGCCCTGTCCTGCAAGAGAAGGTAATGAGTTCCCGAGCAGACAATTTATGGCTAGGATGTCCATTCTTCACAGCCAGAGCATGTCATCATTTGCAATGTTGTGACCCTGGAGAGGGAGGGGAAATAAACTGTCAAAGGATGAGGAGGAAGAATGGATGGCTCTCCAGCCTTCACTGCAGTTCAGGAGAAGAAGATTATAGAGGTCTTTGCAGGTGTGTTTAAACTAAGCTGTCTTGGGGAGAGCTGTTGTAGCTCAGTGGCAGAACAGGGCTACAATGCATGCCTGCATGTGAACATTTTCAAGAGGAAAAGTAGGCTCTAATGCAGCGGTTCTCAACCTGTGGGTCCCCAGATGTTGGACTACAACTCCCATCATCCCTGACCAGATCCCATCCCTGGTCATGCTGGTTAGGAATGATGGGATTTGTAGTCCAACAACATCTGGGGACCCACAGGTTGAGAAACACTGCTCTATTGGAAAAATAAAGTGGTACCTTGGTTCTTGAACAGCTTAGTTGACAAACAAATTGACTCCCGAATGCCAGAAACCCAGAAGTGTTCCGGTTTTTGAACATTTTTTGGAAGCTGAACGTCTGACACAGCTTCTGCTTGAGTGCAGGAAGCTCCTGCAGCCAATTGGAAGCCACACCTTGGTTTTCAAACAGTTTTGGGAGCCGAACGGACTTCCGGAATGGATTAAGTTTGAGAATCAAGGTACCATTGTAGTATGTTTCCTGAACAAGCCCCGCTACTCTTCACCATGGTAATCTGTTTGTGGCTGTTTTCCTTCCTCCCCACATTTTTGCCCCTGGTATTCTTCTTAGTAAATGACCCCTCCCCAACCAACCAATCAGGAAATGCACCATAAGCATAATATGAGGGGTGGGAGAAAGCTGGGGGAAAAATGTGCAATATTAGGCAGTACCGAGTGCACAGATGTGGATGTTAGAAGAAATACATCTCAAAATGTGAACACATTTGTGTGTGTATTTAACTATTTGCAGAAACGATTTGCAAAATGATGAAGAAATGGGGTGAACTGAACTTCAGATTGAAAAAAGAGAGAGACTGAAGAAAACTGAAAATGATGGATTTGTCCATCCCAACCAACTGATGGAAGCAATGCCATATTACATTGACCTTGGCCTCTTTCTGCAAAGCATTTTTCATGTTTTTAACACTAAATGTGCCTGGGAGGAAATGTTGTGGACCTTTAGCTCATGTAGCAGACTCCATCTGCTGAATTCTCCAGAGAGAGAGAGAGAGAGAGAGAGAGAGAGAGTTTCCTCTGGCTTCATCAAGAGCTGCTGGTCTCAGACTCAGAGACCCGGCTTGCTTGCACATTAATTTGGACCACAATGAGCTGTTGCACCTGCCAAATTTAGCAGCAGAAACCTATAGCCACTGCTGGGGACCAGCCACTGAATCTTTAACATTTGGTGGCTTCCAGATTTGACACTTTTCTGAGCATGCTGTAACTGCGCTCTCAACTACTGCCTCCTTGTGTTTCTCTGCATTATGCCCTGCTCAGTGTTTCAGCCTGCCCCAAACAATGCCGTAGAACAGAGCATGAGAGGCGGGGTGTGTGTGCGCACACATAATTTTAGCATAGCCCAAAGTCCACCACTGCTTCCAGCCTCAGGCTGGCTTAATCATTTCGGGAGAGCTTTAGATACTGCAATTTGGTGCAATTATTGTTGGAAATATCCTCAACATCCCAAGATCCTACAGCTACAGTGGCCAAAGTGAGCTCCAAGACTACAAGTTGTTGCAGCTTCTGCATTGTTTGCAATCTAGGATCTGGAAACTAAGCCTTATGAGGAACGGTTGAGGGAATTGGGTAAGTTTAGCCAGGAAAAGAGGAGACTGACAGGAGAGATGATAGCCATCTTCAAATATCTGAAGGGCTGGCACATGATATTCAAACCATCTTAGCCACTCTGGGAGGGAGAAAAACCCACATCAGTATGGTTTTGTGGAAACAACAAATGCCCAAAGAATGCTTTTCCAAAAGGTCATATTTTACCGTCATTACTTTTTTGCACTTTATAGCTTTGCAGAATAGAAGTTTGCTACAGCTCAGACAAATCTTTCCGAATGAATTTTCAAGGGGTGTGGGAAACCATCAACCACAATGACAGAATGTGCAATTATCATTATTTTAGTCTTCTGGAGAAAAGGCTGCTTGCTTTGAGAGGAAAAAATGCTGGGTTTTTTGTGAGTTGTTTATGTAGCCTAGGATCAATTCCTGTTTTACTTTAAAAACTGCGCTTTTGAATAATGTTTAGAAGGCAAACAAAAAAGGCAAATCAAGACTCTGCCCCATTCCATACATCATGGGCGTCTTATTAAAACTGTAGTCATTTTGCCAAATGTATGTTAATGGAATCATTAGCAATCCCCTCTCCTCATGAGGATAATATTTTATTTACTATTGGACAGTTCAATTTTATCACTGCATGCAAAATATTGACCTGTTCCATTTTGCTTTCTCACTGTGTTCTGAAACAAATAAAAATGTGATAGGCTTGTTGAGGTTCTCTCCTAATCCCCATTTACCAGCTTTCTGAATAATGGACATGCACATTAATACAAAGAGTAAGACCATTGAAATAAACCAAGCTATTAATACTGAGGATGCTTGCTGGCACAAACACACTGCATTTCAACTGGTGTGAATTTTTCTGAGCCTATTTCCTTATGTTGAGGAGCCTGGCTTAGCCAAAAGTCATATCAGGTATATTGTTATGCAGGGACGCTGACTTGGGCCCCATGACATAGCATGACATCATGACATTGGTGTGCCATAGCGGCACTTTTGAGGCCTCACAGTGTGCTGGTCCTGTGGGCTACCTGAGAGGCAAGATCCAAGTCTGGTCCATGGTCAATGGTGCAACGTGGAGGCAGTCCATAGTAGCTGAAGCTGGGTGCAGGGCAGGGAGTCGGGTGAAGTCAGGAACAGGCTTGCAAGCAGGGAGCCAGGGCAGGTCAGGAGCTCAGGCAGGAAAGCAGGACAGGGTTCAGGCAGGAACTAGCAACCAACAATGTTGCTCTCACAACTTGGGACTGGGGCCGGCCGGCTTTTATCTGCCCCGAGGCATGGGGCGGCCTCAATCCTCTGGTGACTCGCCTCTCCTGGCCTGGAGGCAAGCATTCCTCCTGCAGGAACTTAGTTCCCTCCGCCTCTCTACCCTGAGCCTCTGCAGCTCAGGAGAGGCTGGAGGGTTCACCGGACCCAGAGGCAACTTCAGCTTCCTCTGACGGGGCTGAGAGTGGAGCACCTGCAGGCAGTGGGTCCTCCATCACCTCAGGAGCCAGAGCAGACTCAGCTGATGCCTGCACCTGAGGATCCAGCACAGGTAAGGACCCTTCAGGCTCATGCCCCAGCCCCAGCTCAGCTGGTTCTGGAGGCGGGGAATCCTGTGCAGGCTGGGATCCCTCAGGTTCAGCATCCGAGTCCAAATCCCAGGCCATAACACATGGGACCTTGGAGATCACGTCCAAGGCCTTGAGAGACCTCCGAAGCAACATTTGGTTTCTACCAGAAGTCAATTTGAAGGCCTGGCAGGGCCTCAGACATCACTTCCTAGGCCTCACGGGGCCTCAGAGGTCATGTCCAAGGCCTCATGATGTGACTTCCAGTTTTTTTGCAGGGCCTTGGACGTCGCCTCAGACATCATGTTGGAGTCTCATGGTGTGGGTCCTGGGCACCCACAAAAAAAACTTGTGGGTACCTGGGTGCCAGTTGGTGCCAGTGTTGTTATAGGTCTTGCAAAATATCATAGGAATATCAGCCATCAGCAGATGGTCAAGGGTCTGGAAACCAAGCCTTATGAGGAACAGTTGAAGGAGCTGGGTTTGTTTAGCCTGGAAAAGGGGAGACTTCCTCTTAAAAGCAGAAGGCCTCTCTGCAGAGTGACTGTCAGGAGTGCATGCAGGAGCCAGGCCCTGTGACTGGTAGGACCTCGCAGGACTGGGGCCTTCCTGAGCTTGGCCTGGAAGGGCAAGGCGCGGCTGCGTAGGTGAGGCTTGACAGAAGACTCGTAGCACTTGGTGGGAAGGGCCAGGAGGGGTATATAAGACCAGCACTTCCCTCTGGCTCTTTGCCACAGCAACACGCTACCCACCTAGCTGTGCTTTGGCTTCCTGACTCCAGGTATCCTGAATCTTGGACCCTTGGCTTCCTGACTCCAGGTTTCCTGACCCTCGGGCTCTTGGCTTCCTGACTTCTGGTTTCCTGACCCTCGGACCCTTGGTTTCCTGACTCCTGGTTTCCTGATTCGTGGACTCTTGGCTTCCTGAGTCCTGGTATCCTGACTCTTGGACCCTGGGCTTCCTGACTCCTGGTTTCCTGATTCGTGGACTCTTGGCTTCCTGACTCCTGGACTGCTGATTCCTGCTTCCCGACTTCTACCCCGGTCCCAACGTAGCAAGCCAGGACTCCGGCTGCCCGTGACAGTGACTCCCTAGCCCCACCTGGCTCTTTCAGAGTGTGACTAGTTCTTATACGTATATACACTGCATAAACAAATTGGGGGCAGAACCTTCCTCAGTGTGTGATGGCAGAGGTTGCGAGAGGCCAAGGACCCTTAGTGTAAGACCAGGTGTGTCACTATTACAAGTACCTCCCTATTTCAATCTGTGAAATGCTGGAGTTATGTGATGCCCAACCCATGCCATTTGAGCTCAAGTTTCTTTCCATTTGATATGGATTTTCTGCTCATTATTAGTCTGAGTCCACATGGGCAGACTCCTCTTGCAAGGAGCACCTTTCATTTGCTCCCCCCCCCGAACCTTTTGTGTGCAGGCAGGAAGAGTTTCAATCCTGGACGATGTGCAAGAGCATCTCTCTAATGAGATCCTGCCCATTAGCTGGTGCCCTCTCCTGCCGCTCAGAACGAACGATCCCTAACCTTGGTATGAAGAATGGTGGAGAACAGAGGACTTTCAAACAGAGAAATAAGAACCAGCCCATGATCTCCACTCCTTTTTATGACGAGGGCAGCCAATAAATATGCCTTGGCAAAGAGAAGTGGATCAAATTAAAGATCGGAACAATGGGCCTTTAGAAGGACGTGCAGAGGGAAGCAGCAATTTTATATTATTATTTTTTTAAGAAAAAGTAAGAGGAAGCAGGATAAAGTTAGTTTGGAGAGGAAACCAGACAACATGGAAGATTCACTCCGGGACAAACCACAAACTCAAGGAGGGATTTTCATCAGGTGGGCAGGAGACTCAAACCTTGCGTCTCCATGAATTGCATTCTCAGTACAGTCATACCTTGGGTTACAGACACTTCAGGTTGCGTTTTTTTGGGTTACGGACCCACCGAAACCCAAAAGTACCGGAATGGATTACTTCCGGGTTTCGGCGGTTGCGCATGCGCAGAAGCACCGAAACACAACCCGCGCGTGCGCAGATGTGGCACTGCGGGTTGCGAATGCTGCTGGTTGCGAACGTGCCTCCCGCACGGATCACATTTGCAACCCGAGCATCCACTGTACTGGCCAACCTCACCGTGATGGCTATTTTAAAATAAACATCAAAACATGGATCTGCTTATTATTATTATTGTCAATTCACTTTATACACCACCCTTTATCAAAAGATCCCAAGGCAGTGTACAACATAAAAACACACACACTGCAGAGCATCAATAATAAAAGCATAATAAAAGGCATACTGACAGACAGACAAATTGTGATGGCCTGGGAATCCGATTCAGAGGCTGAACTGGAGGAATCCCAGCCTGCACAGGAGTCCCTGCCTCCAGGGCTGGCTGAACTGGGGCAGGGCCTTGATTCTGAAGCGCCTGCACCTGTGCCGGATCCTCAGGAGCAGGCACCAGGTGAATCCACTCTGGCTCCGGAGGTGGTTGAGGACTCAGTGCCTACAGGTGAGTCTCCCCCTGGATCCAGTAACCCTTCAGCCTCTCCTGAACTGCAGAGGCTCAGGGCAGAGAGGCGAAGGGAACTGGTTTCTCCCAGTAGGAGTGCTCGCCTTAAGGCCAGGAGAGGTGGGTCTCCTGGGGGCCGGGACCGCCCCTGGCCTCAGAGAAGATAAAGGCCAGTCAGCCCGGTCCCAGGTTGCGGGAGCAACGTCGTTGAAGAGCTGTTTCGGCCAGCATCCAGTCCTGTTCCCCCAGAGTTCCTGTCCTTGCCCGGCTTCTCGCTGTGGACCCCGCTTCGCCCGTGGAGGACTGTCTGCCGACCCTCAACTCAGGTCCTGGACCTCGCCCCACGGTAACCTCCCCCCTGGACCAGCACACAAATAATAATAAAGTATTTAATAAAAGTTTCTCTCCCCCACACTTTCACAGGCCATAGATTATTGAATAGCCATAGGCCTGGCTCCTAAAGACATGTAACAATGACGCCAGGCAAGTTTCTCTGGGGAGAGCATTCCACAGATGGGAAGCCACCACAGAAAAGGCCCATTCTCTTGTTGCCATCCTCTGAAACTCTCTAGGGGAGCCTTTCTCAACCTGTGGGTCCCCAGATGTTGTTGAACTACAACTCCCGTCACCCCTAGCTAGCAAGGCCAGAGCTCAGGGATGATGGGAGTTGTAGTCCAACAACATCTGGGGACCCACAGGTTGAGAACCGCTGCTCTAGGGTGTTAAGTGTATGCATTTGTTTAAGGTATCATCGCATTGGGCCCTTGAGCTTAGTTGCACTAGTGCAGTGTTTTGCAGCATGGTTGCCCTCCAATGGTTGTTGGACTTTAGCTCCCATCAGCCCTAGGCAACACAATCACTGGTCAGGGATTTTGGGCACTGAAGTCCCAGAACATCTATAGAGGGCACTAGGTCAGGGGAGGTTGGATATGGGCATGAGAAACAGGGGTTTGTGCAGAAGGCTTTGTAGAAATGGTGAGTTGCAAAAGCTCAAAATCTAATGCCCTTGCTAGCTGGTGATTTATTTATTGCCCAGGGTCACTCAGCAAGCTCCACAGTCGAGTGGAGACTTGAACCCAGGTCTCCCAGGTCCTTGTTGGACATGACAACCACACCAAATCTTTTACATGCATGCATGCATACATACATTCATACCTGTGTTTAGAATTGCTGACCATTTAGAGGAGTTTCTTGGGGCTATTTCCATCTGAGTTGGCTCTTCAAAGTGGATATAATTGAGTCTGGGTTAATATAAGCTTCATTGTGAATGTTATAGTTTGGCTCCGAAATGAGGTCAGCTGCCGTTTCTGACACGTCTCTCCACCTACTTGATGTGCTGCTGATCAGATATTTGGTGAACTGCCTGGGCTTAAAACTTTTCCAAAAGAGAATTAACGTCTTTCCTTTTAAGCATCAGGCTCCAGCCAGCGGCACTGCATTAGCAGGAGATGTGATAATTAGATCATAGCAGAAGAGAGGATGCATCCTGCATGTGAAATGGATTTGGCGCACGGGAGAAAGTGAGAGTTTAACCCAATGGAAACAATAGATAGCTGTGAAAGATTGGAGGAAGGGAAGATTTCTGGACATTCGCTAGCATTAACAATTAAAATAATAAAGCTTCAACACGAAATTCATGTATTTATTTACTGCGCACCCCTATGTTGCACACCACTGTAATTTGTAATTTGTAATCTGCTAACCACATTTTAGGGGCACAGGTGGCGCTGTGGGTTAAACCACAAAGCCTAGGGCTTGCCGATCAGAAGGTCGGTGGTTCGAATCACCGCGACAGGGTGAGCTCCTGTTGCTCGGTCCCTGCTCCTGCCCACCTAGCAGTTCAAAAGCACGTCAAAGTGCAAGTAGATAAATAGATACCGCTCCGGCGGGAAGGTAAATGGCATTTCCATGCACTGCTCTGGTTCTCCAGAAGCGGCTTAGTCATGCTGTACACCTGCTCCCTCGACCAATAAAGCAAGATGAGCGCCGCAACCCCAGAGTCGTCCATGACTGGACCTAATGGTCAGGGGTCCCTTTACCTTTAACCACATTTTTTAAAAAATGTCTTTTCCAGAAATAATTTAAGGCACCTTTGCCAACCTGCTCCCCCACCCCCAAAATGGAACTGCAGTTTTGACCAGATGCAGGACTCAGCTACATTAGTCAAAAAACAACTTTTTGAATGCGTTATAAACTTGCAACACCAGATGGTGCGAGAGAGCAAAAAAAAATCTATATGATTTTAAAAATTTTAATTTTAATTTCTATGCGATTTTAATTTCTGACATTTCTAGCACCCCCGCCGGTGCGTAGATCCACCCTTAGCACAGTTGGGAGCCGTAGTTTTCCAGGATCTGGAAGGCAGCCCTTGGCAAACATTTGGGCTCCTGTTGCCTGCTCTCTCTTTTTTGGAATATTTATTGAATTTTATAACAATTAATGATACAAATCTCATTCATCATGTTATTTACAATTACTCTCCCTCCCCTCCTCTGGACTCCCCTAAACTCCCCCTCTGCTGAGTTATTTAGTTTTATTTATCGTATCCTGCTTTTCCCACACAAAAATAAAATCCCTTATCATTTCTCTAAAATATCTGTTACTCAAATGAAGTTGTGACAGTTTATCAAATCCTGCCAGTGAATCCAGTCCATTCTGTTGTTTCTGCAAATAAAATGTCAATGGTTCCCAGACTCCTTTTTGTCCTCTTGTAGTTTGTCTGTAAGCTTAGCCAATTCTGCCTAGTTCATCAGCTTTTCTTGCCATTGTTCCTTTGATGGTATTTCTTCCGTCCTTCCAATATTGTGCAATCAAGATTCTTGCTGCTGTTGTAGCATACATAAATAACGTCCATTTTTCTTTTGGTAGCTCTTGATTTCAGATACCTAACAAAAAGGCTTCAGAGTGTTTGACAAAATTCATTTTAAACATTTTTTTTTAATTCCTTGTATATCATTTCCCAATATTTTTAATGCATTTGCATTCCCACCACATATGATAAAATGTTCCTTCCTTTTCCTTACAACTCCAATATCTGTTATTTTCTTTCCTAAACATCTTTGCCAATTTCATTGGTGTGATATACCATCTATACATCATTTTCATGTGATTCTCTCTTAATAGTATGCAATCTGTGAATTTTATATCAACGTTCCATAATTTCCCCCAACTTTCATTTTTTAAAAAAAAATGATATTTATTAAAAGTTTAAGAATTACAGAAAAAAGAGAAAAAGAAAACAACAAAAAATTGACAAAACATACATTACAATACATAAAAGGAAAAGCATAAAAAACAATACTACAATACAGCAGAAAAAAACAATAACATTAAAACACACATCCAATGTTCCATATCTTTATCTTTCATTTACTTGTTTCATTGACCTCCTCACACCTCCCTTTTGGTATTCTAATTTAATTAATTGTTTCAGCAAATTCTTTCCATCTTTCTCAATTTTTGTTATATAATTTATCTTAACGATCTAACCTTTTAATTAACCCAACAAATCCTTTCCATCTTTCACTACATTCTGTCATTCAATTTACCTTAATTTATTTAACCTTATCTTACCATAAAAAAACCTTTACCTTATGACTCTGTGTATGCCTCCTACCTTTCTATTTTAACACAAATACCTTTCAGGAATGCAGATCACCATCTATATGTATATTGTCATAACCTTGCAAGCATGCCATGGAAAGAAGAAAAGAACTACAGTGTGCATGGTGTGTTGGAAAGGAACAGAAACACGTTTTTGCCCTAAGGCACTTACAATCTAATGCAGAGACTGGGGAAGACAGCAGGAGAGGAGAAGGGGGGGGGGGTGAGTTGATTTCCTCCTCCCCTCTTCCAAGAGTAACCAGTCAACTTCAATTCAAACACTTTGTCTCTCTGGGCCTCAAATCACCAGTCGCAGTGATCAATGAGATGCTCCGCCTGCCACCTCCCATTCACAGAAAACAGTGAGGGAAGCTGAGAAGCCTGGATGTTCAGCAGGGAGAAAGAATTTGGCAAATCTGGAGCACCGTATGAGCAGAAGGAAGTCGTAATGATAAAAGCACAACAACATAGTAGGCTTTTAAAAATGTTATCAGTGTGTACTGGGTGATCTGTAATGCTGGGCTCTTTGAAGCTCTGTTGAGACGAAGAAGAAGAAGAAGAAGAAGAAGAAGAAGAAGAAGAAGAAGAAGAAGAAGAAGAAGAAGAAAGCTAACTACATCCCAGGACTGAATGTTACACATGAGCCAAGATTTGTTTCCAGGTTCCTTGTTCTGCATAAAATGACCCCCTCCTTCCATTCAGAGCTCCCAAGCTGTCATAAACGCATTCTAATGATTTCCTCGGTTTACTGCACTGCAGTGCCTGTAGCTCTAACGTCTGTTCAATCCAAAAAAACAAAAACAGACCAAGGGGGAAGAAAAAGAGGATTGGAGGAGAAAGGGGAGGGGGGAGGGACCCTTTGCCCAGCACCACCACTGACGTCGGCCTGCATTGCTGCAGAATTTCATTCAGAAGAAACGACCCCTCGGTGCATGTGACCAAATCCAATCTTCTCATGTTGCTGGGGGAATCAGATGCTCTGGTGCCTTGCCTCCTCCTGCTCTCTGTTTTTAAGGAAAGCCTATTGGGTGACTTTCTCAAACAAAATCGACTCAGATGCTTAAAAATGTGTTTGGGGGGAGTGTAAGATGGGGGGGGGGTTATGAAGCAAAACAGTGTCATTTTCTTCAGGTGCAGAAACTCCAGTGCATAAACAGCATCACACGTGACTCCAGTGGTACCTCAGGTTACAGACGCTTCAGGTTACAGACGCTTCAGGTTACAGACTCCGCTAACCCAGAAATAGTGCTTCAGCTTAAGAACTTTGCTTCAGAATGAGAACAGAAATTGGGCTCCGGCGGCACGGCAGCAGCAGGAGGCCCCATTAGCTAAAGTGGTGCTTCAGGTTAAGAATAGTTTCAGGTTAAGTACGGACCTCCAGAAGAAATTAAGTACTTAACCTGAGGTACCACTGTACTTAACACAGGCCTGTTCTAGGGGAGCGTAATTTGCGT
Organism: Podarcis pityusensis; assembly: GCF_964106645.2. Classification (NCBI taxonomy): domain Eukaryota; kingdom Metazoa; phylum Chordata; class Lepidosauria; order Squamata; family Lacertidae; genus Podarcis; species Podarcis pityusensis. Next base: position 11,555,885 of record NC_138031.1, on the reverse strand, counting down.
GAGCTAATGTCACAGCTTTCCTTATGCAGGTGGCACTGTGGTCTAAACCACTGAACCTCTTGGGCTTCCCGATCAGAAGGTCGGTGGTTCCAGTCCCCACGACGGAGTGATCTCCTGTTGCTCCGTCCCAGCTCCTGCCAACCTAGCAGTTTGAAAGCACGCCAGTGCATGTAGATAAATAGGTACCACTGCAGCAGGAGGGTAAATGGCATTTCTGTGCGCTCTGGTTTCCACCACAGTATTGTAAGCCAGGGCAGGGACAGCCATCATAAGCTTAGCTACAGGAGTTGAAGATAAGTAAAGGTAAAGGTACCCCTGCCCGTATGGGCCAGTCATGACCGACTCTGGGGTTGCGCGCCCATCTCGCTTAAGAGGCTGGGGGCCAGCGCTATCCGAGGACACTTCCGGGTCACGTGGCCAGCGTGACGAAGCTGCTCTGACGAGCCTGCACCAGCGCAGCACACGGAAACGCCGTTTACCTTCCCGCTAGAAAGCGGTACCTGTTTATCTACTTGCACTTAAGGGTGCTTTCGAACTGCTAAGTGGGCAGGAGCTGGGACCGAACGATGGGAGCTCACCCCGCCGCGGGGATTCGAACCGCCGACCATGTGATCAGCAAGTCCTAGGTGCTGAGGTTTTACCCACAGCGCCACCCGCGTCCCGGAGTTGAAGATAACCCCTCTTAATTGTGGAATTAGGTTGGAACAAACAGGTGGGTTTTCAACAGCTATTTAAAACATCCAACCAATGAAGCCTCCCCAGATCTCTTCTTGGGAGGGCAAGTTCCTTGGTGAAAATCAAAACCTATTCTAAAAAATCGGCTCAGCCCTACTTAAATTATGTCTCTGGGAGTGCAAGGGAGAACAGTGCTATTGTTCAGTTGCCTCTGGCTGATCTGGATTCAGTTTAGGTCACTGAGACCTTCTCCACATGCCGAAAGTCAACTGGTGAAATATTCCCTAGCATGCAGATGCGGTGAAGGTAAACGTTTAACCTTGGAATTCTGGTGGTTGCATGGCTGTTAAAGGCACAGTAGCTCTGCCAAGAGAAACTAGCAACTCTGAAGAGGGGGTGTTTTCGTTCTTGGCTTAAATGAATGATGCCAAAGCCATTGGTTCAGAGACCACCCTGGCTCTGCAGGACAAATGGAAGTCTTCATTCCAGAGGATGCAACGTAGCTTAGTAGTATACCATGTGCTTGGGATGCAGAAGGTTTCGGGTTCAATCTTCGTTTAAAAAGATCAGGTGATGGGAAAGAGAACTGCTACCACTGATTATATTGGATGAGATGAGATAACTGTCTGGCTGGTGTATAATGATGCATGGCGGTTTACCAGGGATACCACTGATCTGATTCCTCAAGCAATTTTTTTCTGCCCTCCCACCATCCAAGACCTTGCTACTTTAGCTGTGGCAACCAAAGGAAAATCAAATAAAACAGGCACAGAGTTGGGGTTTGAACCTTTCTGCCCAGGTCACCTGGTCGGGATGCAAATGGTCCTTCCCTTGGCCATGAGACCGGTCATTTGATGTTCTGGGAGGGAGCAATAATCCCCTTATTTTGCTAAGCAGCACAAATAGGGATGCGGGTGGTGCTGAGCCTAGGGTTTGCCAGTTGGAAGGTTGGTGGTTCGAATCCCCGCGATGGGGTGAGCGCCTGTTGCTGGGTCCCAGCTTCTGCCAACCTAGCAGTTCAAAAGCATGCCAAAGTGCAAGTAGATAAATAGGTACCATTCTGGTGGGAACTTAAACAGTGTTTCCGTGTGCTGCTCTGGTTTGCCAGAAGCAGCTTAGTCATGCTGGCCACATGACCCGGAAAACCTGTCCGATGACAAATGTCGGCTTCCTTGGCCAGTTAATCGAGATGAGTGCCGGAACCCCAGAGTCGTCCGCAACTGGACTTAACTGTCAGGGGTACTTTACCTTTTTACAAAGATGGAACCCTCCTCAGCTTTGGACTAAAGTTACAGTTGGTTTGTGGCCCCCAGAGCATTGGCCAAGGGAGAATGTGGCCCTCTAGTCAATAAAGGTTAGCCATCCCTTTTTAAGGAATGCATCCCTTTAAAAAAAATAATCCACTTTCAGGCACAAATTCCTGGTCTCTTTGATGCCAACAGCAGTGAGCTGCTTTGGGATGGAGGGGCCAAGAGAGCCAGTGTGGTGTAGTGGTTAAGAGCGGAACCACTCTTAATCTGGGGAACCGGGTTCGTGTCTCTGCTCCTCAACATGCGGGTGCTGGGTGACCTTGGGCTAGTCACACTTCTCTGAAGTATCTCAGCCCCACTCACCTCACAGAGTGTTTATTGTGGGGGAGGAAGGGAAATGAGATAGTTGGCCGCTTTGAGACTCCTTCGGGCAGTGATAAAGCAGGATATCAAATCCAAACTCCTCCTCCTCCTCTTCTTCTTACTGGTGTTTCTGCCAGCTATCCCAGTTTCTCCACAATTGAGTATATTTCCATTTAATTTCACTTCTTCTCCCATTCCTTTATGCCATATCTTTATGTTTCAGTCCTCACCTTCACCATTCATTTGGATCAGTATTATACAACAGTCATGTCTTCCCTCGAAAGTATCCTGGGAACTGCAGTTTGTTGAGGGTGCTGAGAGTTGATAGGAGACCCTTATCCCCTCACAGTGCCTCATTTTCCAAAGTGGCTGAACAATAAATTCCTCTTCCCAGGGAACTCTGGCAACTGTAGCTCAAGGGCAGGTGGGCAGGGGTCTTCTAACAACACTCAGCACCCTTAAAAAACTACAGCTCCCAGGATTCCTTAGGGGGAAGCCACAGTGGTGCTTTAAATGTCTGGTACAGATGGGATCGAAGGGACACAGGTGGCGTGGTGGGTTGAACCACAGAGCCTAGGACTTGCCGATCAGAAGGTCGGCGGTTCGAATCCTTGCGACGGGGTGAGCTCCCATTGCTTGGTCCCTGCTCCTGCCAACCTAGCAGTTCAAAAGCACGTCAAAGTGCAAGTAGATAAATAGGTACCTCACCGGCGGGAAGGTAAACAACATTTCCGTGTGCTGCTCTGGTTCGCCAGAAGTGTCTTAGTCATGCTGGCCACATGACCCAGAAGCTGTACACGGGCTCCCTCAGCCAGTAAAGCGAGATGAGCGCCGCAACCCCAGAGTCGGTCACGACTGGACCTAATGGTCAGGGGTCCCTTTACCTTTTCCTTACAGATGGGATCTAAGTTGTAAGTCATGGTGTGGAACTGTGCTGTTTCCCACTTTCATACAGCAAATAGCTGGTTTTTATTATGATTTTTTCCCCTTACAGCAGAATAATGAAACCAACGGGGCTCCTTAATTTTGAAAGGTTGGCCTGACACCAATCCTCGAGAGAGTTTTTTCTTGCTGTAGTCCAGACTGGCCTGCAAAGATTGCCGACTTTCTCATGAATATTCAAAACCCAATTTGTTCCTTGAAGCATTTCAGTGTAAAAAGAAACAAGCCAAAAAAGCATCTGCTAACTTTTAATTCTGTTGGCTTTGTTCGTACTGGTGTAGGTAGCACAATCTGGGCTAACACCAACATAATATTCAACGAGTCTAGCTATATGTTACATTAAACATGTAGCATGCAGATTCACGTGTGTATGTGTGTGTGTGTATGTGTGTGTTTAGACAATACAAAGTAGTACAGTATTGTAGTATTGTCTTCCTGAAACCTGTCTCCCAGTTTTATTCCCTTGCAAAAGAGGCTTCCATTTTTCTTCCTTGTTCTCCTGAGACTTCAGAAGTTCTTCAGGATGTTGGTGGGTGATGGGATTTGAGCTTACCTTATCACCTTATCACGGGACGCAGGTGGTGCTGTGGGTTAAACCACAGAGCCTAGGACTTGCCAATCAGAAGGTCGGTGGTTCGAATCCCCGTGATGGGGTGAGCTCCCATTGCTCAGTCCCAGCTCCTGCCCACCTAGCAGTTCGAAAGCACGTCAAAGTGCAAGTAGATAAATAGGTACCGCTCCGGTGGGAAGGTAAACGGCATTTCCGTGTGCTGCTCTGGTTTGCCAGAAGTGGCTTAGTCATGCTGGCCACATGACCCGGAAGCTGTCTGCAGACAAACGCCGGCTCCCTCGGCCTATAGAGCGAGATGAGCGCGCAACCCCAGAGTCAGTCATGACTGGACCTAATTGTCAGGGGTCCCTTTACCTTTACCTATCACTGCAAAGTGGCTGAGTGTGGAATCACAGAGGAGTTCCGCAATATCTAGAGGACCACAAGTTCCTGGTATGGTCTTGTGATAAGAATTTTGAGGTCTTAGATGTATATTAAATGTTCATAAATGTACCAACCAAGAACGTACATAGATCAACACAGGAAGACCGACCTGAAACCATTTTTGATTCCCAAACTGACCAAATGTTTTCTCTGCAAGGAGGGAGGGGGTCAGGGAGCCTTCCCATAGTCTCAGCATTTTAACGGGTGACAGACTATCAGGAAAGGCAATCAGGAAAGGCAATCAGATAACCTGGCAGACAGGAAAAACAACATTCAAATTTCTGTTTCAGACCACCTTTACTGTGATGTAGGTATGTGGGAGGTGGTCTTGGGTTACACCCCTTTTGTGATGTATGTATGATGTATGGAGGGGTGGTCTTGAGCTCTAGGGCAGGGAATTTTAAATGTCTATATAAGGGCAGGCACACCTTGGTTCTGCATTCCTCCTCCCTCCTGCATGTGGTGAGTGAGGACCCTGTTGCAACAGATCAATAAAGATCAGCTTACTAGCTGCTTTGCTTCTCAATATTCTCTGGTTGGCCTCTGTTATTTTCTCCTACCAATATGGAACCTATGTAAGGACTCTTGTCAAGGCTGCCTCAGGTCTCAGCTCACAAAAGACCAACGCCAATCTCTTCTTACATACAAAAGTGTTTATTGCAGTTCATTGTTTGCTTCATATCCGAGGCGCGCAGCCTCACGTCTGTACGCTTAGACCGTTGAAGTCCCCTCTGAGTCAGTCCCTCCCCTGCACCAGTTTAAGAGCCTTGCGCTGCTCCACCTCTTTCTCTCTTTCCTTTTCCTCAGGGTCTTCCTGCCCGCTGGGGTTTCGCCCCTCCTGGATTCCCCTGACGCGCTATCCCCCGACTGCTCTTCCCCCCTCCTGCGGGCTTTAGGACCTGGCCCTTCCTCCGGGCTCCCTGTACTTCCGCGCGCCTCTACATTTGAACTTGGCGCGCGCGCCCAACCTCTAACTTTCCTTTTGACAGTTACACTACTCCCTTCACTACTCCCCTCCCCTTCCGGGAGGGTGGCTTGCTCCGACCTCCCTCCCTTCTCTGCTGCCGGAGCTGCTTCCCCTGATACACTGGAAACTCCACCCCCTTCGCTGCACTCTGGTGGGGAGGCTGGTCCTGACGCCCAGCTGCCACTTTGGGATCCCCCGCTGGCCCCCTGTTCCTGACACGTCCCCCCTGGGGCTCCCCTGGCCTTGACCACTGGCGCCCCCTTCTGGGAATCCTCTGATTCGCTGGAAAGACTCATGGAATCTCTTGAGTCATTGTCATCCTCTTCCTCGCTGTCCTGGGATTCATCCCCATCGCTCTCCATCTCCTCCCTACCCTGTGCCTCTGTCCCTGAACCCCTGACATCCCTATATGGACTCTTGGATACCCCATAAGGGGAAAAAGGGCAAATTTTTGTTTACAACAGTCTCCATCCAAATGCTCAGCAGCTGTTCTCCAAAGAAGACAAAAAATCCCAGCTCAATTGCTGAGATCATCTGCAGAAATCATCGCTGGCCATTTCTTGAGTTGGCAAGGCTCATGTGACAAGAAGAAACCAAGTCTTTAATGTCATTGGCCCAGTATTGTAGAATACTCTGCTTCAATTTTTAAATGCCTGCTAAAACCTTTCCTATTCCATCAGGCTTGGACGGGTGATTAAGAACACATCTTTCCACAACACTTAGTTGATTTCTGATTTCAACTTTTTATATGCTTTTTATTGTACAATTGTTGTAAACCGCTCTCATTTCTTTTTATGACTAGCAGTATATAAATTTTCTTCCTTTTTTGCTAAATATATAAAAAATAAGCGAGCCGCTTTTGAAAGCCACCACCATCCTTCTTTCAAGCAAGAAGGCGAAACGTTTTAGAAAACATTATTGTAGGCACTTACTGGTTTACAGAAGGTTAAGAGAAGTTAAGATTCACAAAAGGAAGACAGGAAAGAACATGAAAGCTTTTGAAGATGGAAAGAGTTATTTATACCTTGCACTTTTTCTACCTGTGGTTCCTTTCTTCCTGGTTTCCTTTTTTAAGAAATAGAAAAAGGAAAGACACCTCAAGAAAGAGTGCTTCTTTCTTCTTTCTTTCTTTCTTTCTTTCTTTCTTTCTTTCTTTTCTTTCTTAAATTATTTTCTATTAAAGATGACTCTGTGTTACAAAACAAACAAATAAACAAATAAAAGTACATATGGCCTCTCCACTTTCAATTCATAGAGTCTTTTTCACAGTTTGTTTACATTCAGTGTGAGATGCTATTGTCACAGACATTGGGGGGAAAGAGAGAGAAGAGAGAGGGAGGGCGGAAAATGGGGGGGGATATAATGATCTTTCATTCTATTGCATAGTGCAGGGTTTTTGTGTCAGTCTCACATGGGTAGGTCCTTTACTTATATATTTATTTTTATCGGTATTGTGAGAGATTGGGGGAAGGCGGTCCAGAGCTTGGTTGTTTGCATTTGTTTGTTTGCAGTATGGTTTGTTTGCTTACGTAAGGAAAATATGAGGTACTGGGGAACAGCAGCTGAAGATTTGGATGACTAGCTTAAATCACTATGCTTAAGTCAGATCTTCGACCTCACACCTGCACAGTTTCCTCTCAATCTCACCGAGAGTCAAAACAGATGGGATGCTGAATGCATGAAAGCATTTAAAGCATCCACTTCTACTATCAAAACAGCAGTTTTGCATATGGGCAGAGAGCAGGAGTATCTTAAATCCAAGGCCTGAAAGGACCTCAAGGTCATCTGTCCCCATCCAACACTTCTCTGGTTAGTATTGGTCTGCCAATCAGTAGATGAATAGATGCTGGCCCTTTTTGAGAAATATTTCTTCATGCCATTAACATTGCTTGAGTGTACCAGAAAGGGGTTGTGCCTGCTAGACGGCGGCGGATTTAGGTTTGATGAGGCCTAAGCTACTGAAGGTAATGGGGCCTTTATATGTCCAGCTGTCCTTTGTCAACAACAAATTGTCACTGTTTTTAAAGTTGAATATAAGCTATATCGTAATATATAGACCTAATAAGTATTTAAAGCCGTTTGCACATTTTGCCATGCAACCAGTGCACGCAGAATGTAGGCACCCTATATATCAAGCATCCCCAAACTCAGCCCTCCAGATGTTTTGGGACTACAACTCCCATCATCCCTGACCACTAGTCCTGTCTGGAGGGCCGAGTTTGCCTATGCCTGCTATATATAGAAATGAGCAAACCAGTGATATTTTAGGGAGCAGGCTGGCAGGCAGGACCCATTACTTACATCATAGAAGCCTACACAACACAAATCACTGTTGCTGTATGTAGGTTTAGCTTGTTTAGTTTATACATAAATCTGGCACTGCTGCTAGACCTGCCATTAGACAAAGGCAAAGGACCCCTAGACAGTTAACTCCAGTCAAAGACGTCTATGGGGTTCAGTGCTCATCTCGCTTTTCAGGCCAAGGAAGCCAGTCTTTGTTCACAGCTTTCCGGGTTATGTGGCCAGCAGGACTAAACCACTACTGGTGCATGGAGGACTGTAATTATCTGCCCGCCCACCCCAGCCAGACTGGCTATATGCACTAAGGTCTGCAATGGAGAACCCTGCTAGATGTGCATAGGCTCTTCCTAAGGGACGTGGGTGGCACTGTGGTCTAAACCTCTGAGACTATTTGGCTTGCTGATCAGAAGGTTGGTGGTTCGAATCCCCATGATGGGGTGAGCTCCCATTGCTCTGTCCCAGCTCCTGTGAACCTAGCAGTTCGAAAGCACACCAGTGCAAGTAGATAAACAGGTACCACTGCAGCAGGAAGGTAAATGGCATTTCCGTGCACTCTGGTTTCTGTCATTGTGTTCTGTTACGCCAGAAGTAGTTTAGTCCTGTTGGCCATATGACCCAGAAAGCTGTCTGTGGACAAACGCCGGCTCCCTCAGCCTGAAAGCAAGATGAGCACTACAACTGCATAGTTGCCTTTGACTGGACTTAACCGTCCAGGGGTCCTTTACCTTTACCTTTAACCTAGGCTCTTCCTGAGAGCAGGAATCTTAGCAGAACCAGCTAGTAACTATCTAACCAGATTCTAACATATTCTCTAGCATGCTCGTAAAACCCAAAGATTCTGTCTCCGTCTAACACCTAGTAATCAAATCATCTTTGAAATCGAGCTAGGTTAAGAGACTCGTATTCAGAGGAAAATCAGACAGAACACCCACTGAAGTGTAGGTTGCTCGGGTGATTCTGCCAGGAAGGGGAAAAGAGTGAGTGCAAAAATCTGGTTTGAAAGTTACAGCTACAATATTTTGATTGAATTGTGTTCATCTGTTTCTTAATAATGAGTCACGCACTCCCGAGAGAGATCGATCTGTGGAGCCTGGCATTCCCTTCGCAAAAGGAGCGCACTTGGAAAGACAGCCATGCGCTAGCGGAGCCAATGGGCCGTGGCGTTTTCTAAGCGACTGCATATTTATGGGGAGAGGCGGCACTGCAGCCACAGCCAACTCAACAATCGATTGATGCTGAAGAGTCTGAAATCAATCACAAGCAGATGGGGAGATTTGGGAGTGGGAATCGAGATTGTAAAGAGGGAGGCAGAGAGAGAGAGAGAGAGAGAGAGAGAGAGAGAGAGAGAGAGAGAGCGCTCACATATTCAAGAAAAGAGAGTAAACGAGGTTTTCGTTATGGTGGGGGAAATATATACATCAAATGATCCTAGTTCTTAGTGAATATTCGATATGCTTTAGGTAGAAGGAGAGTACCTTTTCCAGAACACCTGTTCCAGTTCTCTCTTTTGCTAACATGGGTGGCTTGGCCCCAAGAGTGAGAAGCGCATTCATGGTGCTACTTGCAGTCTTACTTTGGTCCTGGAATAATAATAATAATAATAATAATAATAATAATAATAATAATAAAAAATTATTATTTATACCCTGCCCATCTGGCTAGGTTTCCCCAGCCACTCTGGGCAGCTCCCAATCAAATATTAAAAACACAATACAGCATTAAACATTAAAAACCTCCCTAAACAGGGCTGCCTTCAGAAGTCTGTTAAAAGTAGGATAACCAAAAAAGGTGTGGGGTTGAATACAATAACATTACAGTGCTCGATGAGTGTTTTCTGCTCATGCAACAGAGCCAGGGTGACATAATGGCTAGAGTGTTGGACTGAGACCCGGGAGACCTGGGTTCGAATCCTCACTCATCCATGAAGCTCACTGGGTAACATTGGGCCAGTCATCAATTTCTACATATCCGGAAAGGCTTGCCTGAGCAAAAAATATATTTTAAATGGGCACTAGGAAGAACACAGTTCAGGTGCCTGACTGATGCCAATAGGCAAGGAGTTCCAAAGTTCAGGTGCTGCTGCACTAAGGCAGCAATTCTGTGCACAAGATGCTGGTGCAAATGTGGTCTAAACCACTGAGCCTTGGGCTTGCCGATTGGAAGGTCAGCGGTTCAAATCCCCATGATGGGGTGAGCTCCCGTTGCTCAGTCCCTGCTCCTGGCAACCTAGCAGTTCGAAAGCACGTCAAAGTGCAAGTAGATAAATAGGTACTGATCCGGTGGGAAGGTAAATGGTGTTTCCATGTGCTGCTTTGGTTTCACCAGAAGTGGCTTAATCATGCTGGCCAAATGACCCAGAAAAACCATCTGTGGACAAATATCGACTCCCTCGGCCAGTAAAGCGAGATGAGCACCGCAACCCCAGAGTCGTCTGTGACTGGACTTAACTTTCAGGGGTCCTTTACCTTTACCTTTTTAAAGCTACACCAGATCCAAACTTTGTTCAGCTGGCTGAGCCCCAAATGAACGGGATAAGCAAGTTATGCAACCCTGGCTGAGCCAGGGTTGAGGACTTAATGCAAGCTGAGCTTGGCTGAGCTGGGACTCAGCCAGCTGAGCTGGAGATCCACTGCATCCTAAGGTGATCTCAGCAGCTGTTTTCATAGGATTACCCCCAATCCTGGATGTGGTTGAGTGGGTGTTCTTCTCCTGCTTCCCATTTCAAGAGGGGATCTAGAAATTACACACCTTGTGAACTTACAAACCCTTCTCCAGTTTCTCCCATTTGCATGGAATGTTGTGTCCATTGGAGAATTCCTGGAGATAAGAAGATGAAACTATCCCTTCTCATCAGTTTCACTTTCTCTCTGAGTGTAGGCACTATGGAAATGGAATACGCTAGAGACTAAGAACCAATTTACCAAACTATAAATATTCTTCCTGGGGAATCACAAAAAAATAATAACGATCATGGGACATGAGATTACGTATTTTTAAAAAACATCTTTAAGGAAACCTTCACTATAAGTGTACCAAATATTATCTAGGGTTGCTGTCCTCCATTCTTTCTTCAATCTGCCTGAATTTTGGTACCATTAGGTGGGGCTGTTGAGGATGAGATTTTGTCTTTGTTTTTTGTTTCCAAGCCATCGTGGGAAACGTAAGCACTCTTCTTCTTCTTAATTTCCCCACGGTTGCCCATCGCAAGGAAAATGTGCAGCCATCAAGCTCTCGAAAAGATATTTTAAAAGTTTGTCGATTTCATTTTTTTCCGCCACGCAAATGGAAATAGCTTGAAAGAGATCCTGTAGTGCTTCTAATTAAGCACTTCCTCCGAGGATGCAAGCCGTTACAGGATGCTTAACGTATGCTCAATCGGTGCCAAAAGCTAATTAAAAGATATGCTAATTTAAGTGGGCCGGGAAGCTCAGGGGGATTGGTAATTATTATTATTTACTGAGCCCCACGGTGTTTGTTATTGCGCCATGACAGCATGGCAATTTAGGTACCATGACTTAAACACAGAAGGGGGGCTGGGGGAGGCAGTGTGGATCCATACCAGAGGCTGGTTAAGTGCTTGGGAGGAAGGAAAGCATGGGAGCTGGTCCTGTTGGACAATGTTACAGATAGGTAGCCGTGTTGGTCTGCCATAGTCAAAATAAAAAAAATCCTTCCAGTAGCACCTTTAAGACCAACTAAGTTAGTTCTTGGTATGAGCTTTCGTGTGCAAGCACACTTCTTCAGATACACTGAAGAAGATACACTGTTTCAGTGTATCTGAAGAAGTGTGCTTGCACACGAAAGCTCATACCAAGAACTAACTTAGTTGGTCTTAAAGGTGCTACTGGAAGGATTTTTTTTATTTTGACTGTTGGACAATGTGGGAGAAAATCCTATTTAAGGGTTTGATATGGAAGCTCACGCCCAGTTTCCAACTGTTCGAATTTTATTCAGTGACGCATTACAGGGCAGACTCTGGAGAGTCTGTAACAGCTCTCCATTACAACCTGAACTATTCATCACTAGCGCTTTCCAGACAAAGGAATGAGCACCACAGATAGTTAACTCTTTATTGCCAAAGATAACACGTACTGCTATAGCTCTGGATACTTGGGCATGCCAATCAAGCATCTAGACAGCTGCTTCCAGGTCTACACCCTATGAATCAATTGCAGCAACAGGAGACCACCAGTTTATGTACCCTCCTCCAACAGGCTGCACGCACGCTTCCTCCAACAGGCTGCACACACGCAGCTGGAGTCCACACCTGCGTGGCGACTTCTCTGTTCAAAATGATTTACAGATGGCATTTACAGCAGTCACGAAATGAAAAGACGCCTGCTTCTTGGGAGAAAAGCAATGACAAACCTAGACAGCATCTTAAAAAGCAGAGACATCACCTTGCCAACAAAGGTCCGTATAGTAAAAGCTATGGTTTTCCCAGTAGTGATGAAGTGAGAGCTGGACCATAAAGAAGGCTGATCGCCGAAGAATTGATGCTTTTGAATTATGATGCTGGAGGAGACTCTTGAGAGTCCCATGGACTGCAAGAAGATCAAACCTCTCCATTCTGAAGGAAATCAGCCCTGAGTGCTCACTGGAAGGACAGATCCTAAAGCTGAGGCTCCAATACTTTGGCCACCTCATGAGAAGAGAAGACTCCCTGGAAAAGATCCTGATGTTGGGAAAGATGGAGGGCACAAGGAGAAGGGGATGACAGAGGATGAGATGGTTGGATAGTGTTCTCGAAGCTACCAGCATGAATTTGACCAAACTGCGGGAGGCAGTGGAAGACAGGAGTGCCTGGCATGCTCTGGTTCATGGGGTCATGAAGAGTCAGACACAACTAAACAACAACAACAACAAAATACTTGCTAAGATGTATAAGACTGAATCAGATAAGTGCTGGAGATGCATTGAAGTTGAGGGAATGTTCTTTCATATGTGGTGGACCTGTAAAAGGGTAAAAGAGTATTGGGAAATAATCCACAATAAATTTAAAAAATGTTTAAAAGTACCTTTCACACACAAAAAAACCCAGAGTCCTTTTTTGCTGGGGATAATTCAGATGGAAATTCCCAGGTGTCAAAAAAGGTTATTTATGTATGTCACTACTGTGGCCCATGTTTTGTTGACCCCCCAATGGAAAACGATTGAGGTCCCAACTAAAGAAGAATGGCAACTTAAACTGATGGAATATGTGCAGCTTTCGGACTTAACATACAGAATAAGAGAGCAAGAAGAACATACATTTAAAGAAGATTGGAAAATGTTTATTGGATATATGGGGAAAAGTTGTGTACACTTGAAAACTTTGGCAGCGTTAAGGTAAATTCAACAGTGTAAATAAGTTTTGATGGATGTAATAATGGAATACTGAATGGTTTAGTTTATGTAAAATGTGCAGGGATTTATGGTATGCAAAATGAACCATGGAAAGAGAAGAAGGGAAGTCACTGGTATTTTAAGGTTGTTTAAATAAGTATTCTAAATTGTAAAACAGAAAATCTATTAAAAATTCACTCACTCTCTCTCACACACACATCCTCTGATCATCCCTTTTTGGTGCGCTAATGCTTCCCTTGTCTCTGACTTTTGCCTCCTGGCTGGTACAGTTCTCCAGAAATCACTCAGCTCCTCTCCTGAGTCAGACTCCAGACCCTGCCTTCCTCTGGTGCACACTTGTCACCATGCTGCCAGTCCCTAACACTATTTAAGAAAAACAAAATAAAAAAATTCCTTCCAGTAGCATCTTAGATGCCAACTAAGTTTGTTATTGGTATGAGCTTTTGTGTGCATGCACACTTCTTCAGATACACTGAAACAGAAGTCACCAGACCCTTATACAACACCATTACTGGCCCCAACAACATCAAACATACCATCTCAAGACTAGTTAATTGCTCATCTTCTAACATTGTGTATGCCATCAAATGCCGACGGTGCCCTTCAGCTCTCTATATTGGACAAACAGGCCAAACCCTACGCCAAAGGATAAATGGACATAAATCTGATATCAGGAATCACAAGACAGAGAAACCAGTAGGAGAACATTTCAGTCTCCCAGGACATTCTATACAAGATCTCAAAATAGCTGTCTTATTACAAAAGAATTTCAGAAATAGACTGGAAAGAGAAGTTGCTGAACTGCAACTTATTACCAAACTTAAAACCATGGAGAGACCTGGTCTGAATAGAGATACTGGATTCTTATCTCATTATACATGATATAGCCATCTCACCCCTTGCTTTTTCCTGTAAGACCAATTGCAGTCGTTAACAGTCATCAACAGGTTTACCACACCTATCAGCCAATCACCCATTCCCACCACCCTTCTGAGTAATACCCCTCCCCATCCCCTCACTATATATAAGGGCCTGGTGACTTCTGTTTCAGTGTATCTGAAGAAGTGTGCATGCACACTCCTACCAATAACAAACTTAGTTGGTCTCTAAGGTGCTACTGGAAGGAATTTTTTTATTTTGTTTTGACTACAGCAGACCAACACGGCTACCTACCTGTAACCAGAACTATTTAAGAAAACATACATCACCGTGACAGTTCCATCCTATCTCCAACCACTTTCTACCATCCCATTGTCCTAACATCTGTCATCCAGCCACAGTCCTTGAGATTCAACTTCACTCAGCTGAGTGTTTAATTACCTGGGTCTTCTTTTTGCCCCCCTTTTGGAAGACGAGGACAACATTTGCTCACCTCCAGTCCACAGGAACCTCACCTGTTCTCCATGAACCTGGGTGAAGTTCATCAGGCACTGGTATCACCCATGGGTACCTGCCCTGGCAGGAGTGACAGTGAGCCAGCACATTCCAGTTGTGTTATGTATTCAGTGGTCTGTGTTTGCCTGAGCTTGAGTCTGGACTGATTCTGAGCTCCTGTGTTCTGATTCGATACAAGATGTCCAATCACAGAACATTTCAGGATTTGGGCCTCTGCCATTGGCCCTTGAACTCTGAGTCATGATTCGCAGCTTGGAAGTTTAGACAGCCAATCACGTTGGGAGTGGGAGTGGCCCAGGCTTTCAGGAATGTATATAAGCAGTAGTTTTGCCCCCGTTCCCCAGTTATGTAGTTCAATAAAAGTTCTTGCTGTATTGCTGTGTTTTGCCTTGTGGGAACCCACTTATACTTCAAGTTGGACCTGAGAAAACTGAGGCCCCATCCTGTAAGGTCATAAACCTCTGGTTGCATGTGGGGCCATTTACATTTGGCATCAAATGTAAACCACACAGCTGGGTCAGATTTATACAAGTCAGGCCCTCCTGGTCATTTCTTTGCAAGCACAGCTCACATCCAGCAATGTTCAAATTTGGCAGCCCAATGCAAACTATGCTGCTTTGAAGGCTGGGCCAGGAGCTCCCAACTGGTGCTGAATGCAAGCTGTGTTCAAATTCAAATATCTTTAATACGGTCAATGACCAGCAAGCAGTTTATAAAGTAAAATATGGCAATATAAGTACTATTGTACTACAGATAACAGTGGAGATATGGCCAAATCACAAAATTGGTACTTATGTTTATGACCAGGTTTCGACTTTTAAGGTTTTAAGGATTCAATTCAAATGTCACTACTGTTTATTATCGTTCCTTCGATGTTTGCAATTTGAACTCCGTTGCTGTCATCATTGCTCGTCTTATTCTTGTTGCAATGTAACAGTACTTCGCCACAGGCCTGTTGATTTCGGGGTCTTTGTCAGCTAAGAGGTGTCTGATATAGGTGTCGTCTGTACTACGAGGTATTTTCCTCAGAATCGGCTCGATCAGCTCTTTTCTTGAGTCTCGATATAATGGGCAATATAAGATGACGTGCCCGATGGTTTCAATTTCGTTGCTGTTACAGGGACATAATCTTTGTTCAATCGGTATTTTGTTGTATCTTCCCTCTAGAAAAGCTGAAGGGAGAGCGTTAAAGCGGGCCCTGGAAAATGCCCATCGGTGTTTAGCATTGTCTAGAACTTTGAGATAGTTTGCTAGATGGGGGCTTTGTGTTATGCAAGCCATGGTTGCTTTCTGCCTGGGTCTGATCCACTTGGGAGCACCCAAATGGGAGCATGGCTTGCATTTGATGCCAAATTTAAGCAGCACCAAATGGAAACAACATTTGCAAGAGAACAATGGGAGGTTAGGGCAGCTTCTTAAGTTCAGATGCCTAGAAATTATTCTGTTTCCCCTTGTCATTTGACATAACACAATAGCATCCCCATTGCTTCAAGTACTCCATGATGATTCCTCTTTGGGGATTTGGAGATATGTTTTAGTCTGGTAATTATTAAATTCCTAGAGCTATAAATTCCTGTCGTAGGCTGTACTTGCAAAGAGATGTCTTTGTTTCTATGGGTATGTCTTTTTCTTTCCTCCTGATAGGGGAAAATATTGATACAGTTTGCTGAAACAAGGGGGAAACAATAGACTAGTCTGCAACAGCAATTACCCAGTCTCCAGCCTCCTCCAACCACATGACTTGGATTCAGGGGTCAGCAAACTTTTTCAGCAGGGGGCTGGTCCACTGTTCCTCAGACCTTGTGGGGGGCCGGACTATATTTTTTTGGGGGTGTGTGTGAACGAATTCCTATGCCCCACAAATAACCCAGAGATGTGTTTTAAGTAAAAGCACATATTCTACTCACGTAAAAGCACCAGACAGGCCCCATAAATAACCCAGAGATGCATTTTAAATAAAAGGACACATTCTACTCATGTAAAACATGCTGATTCCCGGACCATCCGCAGGCCGGATTTAGAAGGCAATTGGGCCAGATCTGGCCCCTGGGCCTTAGTTTGCCTACCCATGGCTTGGAATCTCATCTGTCCTTCCTATATTCATCAAATCAGACTAGTTTCCCATTCTGACCTTTCAAAATCCTTTCCTCCCCGATGTTATGTGTATCACTGGAGGACTTTAATCATGTCTGGAAATATACAATTTCCAACACAATAGAACGCTTAGCGGAGAAATGGGTCACTAGAGAGGAGAGGAGGGGGAAAAAGAAAGAAATTAGCAAGTGCATTTGTGAACTCGTCTTAAGCATGTAAGAATTGATCAAGTATTTTGGTTCCTTCTAGAACTCCCGTCCCACTTTCTCTTGCAAATGGTGAGCCTCGGGTCTGGGTGGCAGGTGACTTTATATAGCCTAGCATTGCTATATTTTATAGGGTTTAGCTGGGGCTGTGGATGGCTGAACCCAAATCTAGATGTAGAGAATGTGCTTTCCAGCTTAGCATACCCCAAAGGCAGTGAAGGCTTGATATGCAGCTGGGAGGTGGAACTAATCTGTTGGAGGGTAGGAACGGGCAAATGTTTCTACTCCCTTTCACATGTTTTTACCCATAATTCTGTTCTGCTCCATTTCTGCATTAATCTGCCTTTCCTATATCTCATCAAAACACATAATTGAATCCATCTTTACTCACAAAGCGCACATTGAAAACGTAAATTTTCTTTTCAAAATGTGTGTTTAATTTTGTATTTTCTTTCACAGGGTGGATTTTCTCTCGCAATATGTAAGTTAATGTGTGTGTTTTTGCACTTAAGATGGGTATTTAAATACACAGGTAAAGGTAAAGGGACCCCTGACCATTAGGTCCAGTCATGGCCGACTCTGGGGTTGCGGAATGCCGTTTACCTTCCTGCTGGAGTGGTACCTATTTATCTACTTGCACTTTGAGGTGCTTTTGAACTGCTAGGTTGGAAGGAGCAGGGACCGAGCAAAGGGAGCTCACCCTGTCGTGGGATTCGAACCGCCGACCTTCTGATCGGCAAGTCCTAGGCTTTGTGGTTTAACCCACAGTGCCACCCGCGTCCCATTTAATTACAGAGTCTGATGCAAATAAACTGCTGAAAATACATCTGTCTTGGGAGACAATGGAGGCATTTGCCTTTGTGCGTTAGGTCAAACTGTTGGCAGGTTGCAGCGCCTGCTGGTGCTATAAAGACTGATGTGGGGGAGACATGTTTTGTTGCAGCTGGGGCAGATGAAAGCGTCTGGTTGCGCTGCTGCAGTTGCACCATGGGCTTTCTTCTCTCTGTACTCCTCCCAGCTGTCCTTTTTCTTTTGGTCACTGCAACTGATGCACAACCTGACTGTCTCCTGGCACGGCTGTCACCTGCAAGGGATTCCCACACAGTGGGGTTGATGTTGCCAGTCTTCACGTCACGTTTGCTGAAATCTTTGCAACACAGAGTTGTTCTGCCAATTGGCCTGGTGCCAGAAGCCAGCTGCCCATTGATCCTTGGTGATCTTGCCATCTTCCATTCTGAAAAGTAAGCCACAACAATCATGTGAATTCAGAATGTGGTGGATGGTTAAGCCACGACTTGCGCATAAACCTCAGAGGTGTTGAGTGTGCCGTTTCGTACAGGAATTAGCAAAAGATCTAAATTCCTAATGCATCCCTAGTAGAAAGCCAGGATGCTGCTATTTACACCAGTCCTGCCCAACCCAAAGACTTTGTCCTGCCTGCTAATCGCAGAGGCTAATGTTGCGTGACTCTGATTCTATTGACAGCCAACAAGAGTTGTGATGCTTCGCTACACACATCTTCAGATAGCGGGCGGAGCTCAGTTCTTTGCTCATGTTCCAGAAGAGCCCCTGACCCCTCTAAACCCAGTGATTTGCATGATTGGCATTCACACTTAATAAATCCAAAGGAAGTATTTCAAAATGAAACTTTAGTACAACATTAGCATCAGTGCTAATCAGATATATCTTCCATGCACATGGAAAAAGGGGTGGGAAGGGAGAGATAATGACCTCCTTAATTTGTGCTCCTGAAAATGTCACCATTGCTCTATGTATTGCTTTCATGTGGTATTATTTGTGTCTTTATGGAAGATTTATGAGAGATTAGCAAATCATTTATGTTATGTGACGAGCTCAGATCTCTTTGTTATTGTCACTTGAATCAATTGGTAATTCAATTCTTGGCGTCAGAAGAATATTACATTCAGAATCCCTGTGCGAGAAGTTGTTAATGAGAGCTATGGTTCGGGTTTCCATAACAACATGTTGCCATCAGCCAACAAAAGGAATATTAGAACCAGTCTTGGCACAAAATGGACTCAGGTAGCATTAAGTGGCAACAAGAAGAACAAGGGACTTGTAGACAAAGGTGTGAGGGACACACAAACTCTATTAAGGTGAAGTTGTAAGAAAACCCTCTCAGGTATATTTGCCACCTAATTTCACCTCCAGGCAAATTGTGTGGTGAAATGGCAGCTTTTCTCTCTCTAGGGTGAAACATATGAAGAATCTCAAAGGTAGAAAAATGTCTGACGATGTGTTCAGACACAGTGAATAAACCTTTCACTTTACAAACATCTTTTTTCCCCCAAATAATTTTTATTAACAGGCCAATCAAATCACATTAATTCCCAATCACATTAATTCCAAATTACACAGCCAAATTTTTAAATTTTGTTGGGGGTACCCATACTTCGAGCTCAGAAAGGGATCCAAACATCTCTCTTGCTGCTGCTTTAATGTACACAGTTCTGTCAAAATAGTATTCACAGTTCTGTTCAATCTTCTCTTTGTTATTTTCCTCATCTTCTTGTTGTTATCATATATTCCTTTCTTTGTGATCTCTGGTAGTCTCCACAAGCGGGTTGAAAACAAACGTTGTTATATCCTGTGTGGATTTTACACTCCTCCAAGAGCCATATCAAAATAGACAGACGCCATTTCCGTACCTTCATACAAAACATTCCCAAAGTCCGTCCGTTAATTTCCACAGGCCTGCCAGTCTCTCCTCAATTTTCTCAGGGGGCCCTGCCAGGTCAAACTCACAGTCCGATATAATAGCAAACCGTGGTCCTCCTCCCCCTCAATCATCCTGTGGCCAGGCCTGCCGTAACAAATCTCTTTTTAACTGCGTCACAAAGAGCTTTCATTCCTTTCCCGATGTTCCCACAAGCCATGTCTTTGATTAGTAATTTATTTCCACACAGTTCTTAATTATCCTGCTTGTAATCAGTAATTGCAACGATTCTTTCTTGGGGGGGGGGGTTATTAGGTACTCACATAAGATAAAAAAAGAAAAGTCCCCCCCCTTTCCAGTTACAAACATCTTTTTAAAGTACCTGAGCTACCACACTCTTTTATTTGGTCCAACTCATAGGCCAGGAAACACTCTGTGAAGGGCAGTTCCCCGATCAAATTCCAGGCCTAGGGAGTATAGAAGGGTCCAGCCTAGGAGTGGATGAGAAAGTCAATGCAGTTTGCATTTAAAGGAAAACCCATCCAATTTGCACTTTCCTGAACAATACACAAACCAAAACGAAATTTGCATGCCTCTGAATCTTGCAATGCTGTTCTCCAACCAATTAATGTGTGTGAAAATAGATATTCAAGGGTAAGGACTAATTTAGTTAAAACCAGTGCTATTTTTCTAGAAAAAGATGTGCCGGAACTCACCGTGAATGCCCCCTTATTCTCTTATAATGGTGCCTACCTGAGAGGTGCTGGAACTGAGTTCTGGAAAGTTCCAGCTGAAAAAAAGCCCTGGTTAAAACATTTTGGGAAGGATGGAATAAATTAAAACAATTCTTTAAGAAGATAGTTAAAAAGACTCTTCTTAAAAGAATCAAGTCTTCAAAAAAGTTATAAGATCTAAGAAAGTCTTTAAAAGAATCCTTCCAAAAGAATTTAAAAATTATAATATAGCACCTTAGAGACCAACTGAGTAGTTTCAGGTATAAGCTTTCGTGTGCATGCACACCTCTTCAGATGAAATTGTATATACATGAATCTGTGTGTACACGAAAGCTTATACTGAAAACTACTCAGTTGGTCTCTAAGGTGGAGAAATGTGAATATTACCGTTCAATCTGAACCCAATAGGAAAATTATTGGTGTGAAGCATGAAACAGTTCTAAAAACCAATTAAATTTCAAAACATGTTTTTGAGCTTGATATAAGCCACAGCTCTAAAGATAGCAGAAAGCATGAATTGCAAAAGCACTGTATTTTCTCCCCAAATGAAAATTGGTGAACATTCGTTGAAATATTAGAAGGTAATCTAAATTAGAGATGGAGTGACCCCTTTTATATTGGTCTCATCTTACTGGCATGAATGCGAACAACCAATGCTTTTTTTCTATTAAAAAAATGTTTAGGGGTACTCTCATTTTCTTACTCATATTGAAATACTGCCCCTCAATGAGGCCAAACTTAGATTCCCAAAATGTTTAGGGGTGTACGTACCCCTGCGCCCCCCCAAAAAAGTCTGCAGATTCCATTTTTTGTGGGATGGTCGTAAATGCTCTGGGCTTGCTCAATCTCAAACCCCAGATGCACTCACAGTTTTGAATTTACACTTACAGAAAACTATCCCCTCTTGCAACTAATTAGGACTGCGAAAAGAAACGTCATTTGGTTAATCGCATGTCTCTTAAATGATTGATCTGTTGAGTAAATTTGCATATGGAAAAATATTTCTGAAGCAAGAAGCATGCTTCCTTTATTATTTCAACGAGGCATAAATCAGGCACAGAGCAGGAAACATAACAGAAAAGTCTGTGATAGAGAAGAAGCAAGGAAATGCCTCTTTAAGGAGGCCACCCTATGGCAAGATCCACGGTTTAGGATGCAAAGCATCTTAGCTGGAATTATCTCCAGAGCCACTTCCGAACTGGAGAGGAGGGGGGATTGCGGGCCCATGCCCTCCCCACGCACGTGGGGGGCTGACTCACAGCCCCCGCGAGAATGAGGGAATCCTCAGGGGCGTCATCTCCCTGCTTAGCCAATCGGCTGATCAGGGAGGTGTGGCCCAGGCTATTTATGCCCGGCACGCCCGAGGACCGCCCTCTCTTCGCCTCTCCAGCTGATCAGGTTTCCAACCCGCCTACCCTTTAGTTTACTGCTCTGACCTTGCTATTGACTCTGGTTGGTCGCTGTCAAGGGGCCTGGTAGGAATTTTTTCCACTTGGCAAATTGGCACCTGCCATTTGGTTTTTCGCCCACCTCGTAGCAAATCGTCAAAACATCTCGGCATTGGCGGTTAGGCATTGGTAGGGGTATTGTTATGCAAATGAGGGGGAAAGGAAGTGCCATCACCTTCCCCCAAAGCAAAGGGTAGTCCGGTAAAAGATTCTGGGGAGCATTGCCCTTTCTGAAGCCTATGGAGGTGAGGGCCTAAGGCACGCCCCCGAGCGGTGAGCCCGGGGGAGCTCCTAGTTGATGTACATCAGTTGATGTACATTAACCACCTACTGGTGGTTAACCCTTGCCGGTCTTCACACAATTGGGCTGAAGCCGGTTAGCTGATAGGACCAATGCCTAAGCCAATACTGCTCAATTCCTGCAATCAATAAAGTTGTGGACATTTTCGCCC
Source organism: Podarcis pityusensis (assembly GCF_964106645.2). Taxonomy (NCBI): domain Eukaryota; kingdom Metazoa; phylum Chordata; class Lepidosauria; order Squamata; family Lacertidae; genus Podarcis; species Podarcis pityusensis. Next base: position 11,534,041 of record NC_138031.1, on the reverse strand, counting down.
ATTGACTTTAAATACCGTGTTCTGTGTCTTTATTTCCTTTTTTTTTTTTTTTTGAATGGCAAACTGCCACATGCAGCGCCTTACTTGGATGTGTCTGGAGTCTTGGAAGCTTGACTACCCTACGTTCTCCTACAAATGGACCTTGAGCTTGTTTGGAGGTTCTAGCAGGGGAGCGCAGCTATCGTATACCCTTAACCGAAGAACGGTACACTCCTTCTATCTGGGATGGTCGTCCTCTTCCACCGAGCGCGCAGCTTCGGGAGGGACGCACATGGAGCAGTGAGGGAGGAAGAGGACACCCGCCTAGCCAGCCAGATCAGCCGAATCAACCCTGGCGATCAATGGGGTGACAGATGTCGCAGCCAGATCGCCCTCACATCCCTGTGTCTTTATTTCCTAAGGGGGGAAGGGGATTTGCCACGCAATCCCTGCTTAGCCAAAGATAGGTGGCACAAATTGCTCAACCTGGCTGAGCCAAGGCTAGTGTAAATCCAAATTGGGCTAGTAGCGGTTCTGGGGGCACAGTGAGGGCAGGTGGGGATGGGGCGGGACTTCATTTGTATCCTAACTCTTTCAGATCAGCCACGTGACCTTGCAAAAAGGTCAGTGTAAATCCACTACAGACGTATCTTGGATCCCGAACGCCTTGTGAGTCAAACCTTTTGGCTCCCAAACGCCGCAAACATAGAAGTGAGTATTCCGGTTTGCGGACGTTCTTTGGAACCCGAATGTCCGACCGAGCTTCCGTGGCTTCCGATTGGCTGCAGGAGCTTCCTGCAGCCAATTGGAAGCCATGCCTTGGTTTCTGAATGTTTGGAAGTCAAATGGGCTTCCGGAACGGATTCTGTTCGACTTCCGAGGTATCACTGTACTATTTTAAAGGCTAATCTCCCTGCTGGTATGATCAGGTTGGCTGGTATGGGGTTTATGGCAGCTTGTCTTATGCCAGCTTCCTGGCACAGGATAACTCACTAAGATGGTGCTTGTCATTTCCAAATGAATATTGTTACAAAAATTGGACTCTACTGCTATTCTCTGCTGAAGAATAGCAAGATTGTAAAAGGTAAAGGGACCCCTGACCATTAGGTCCAATCGTGGCCGACTCTGGGGTTGCGGCGCTCATCTCACTTTATTGGCCGAGGAAGCCGGTGTACAGCTTCCAGGCCATGTGGCCAGCATGACTAAGCCACTTCTGGCAAACCAGAGCAGCACACGGAAATGCCGTTTACCTTCCCGCCGGAGCAGTACCTATTTATCTACTTGCACTTTGACGTGCTTTCGAACTGCTAGGTTGGCAGGAGCAGGGACTGAGCAACCCTGTTGTGGGGATTCGAACCGCCGACCTTCTGATCGGCAAGTCCTAGGCTCTGTGGTTTAATCCACAGTGCCACCCACACCCCTTAGCAAGATTTTAGGGAGGTTCTATTAAAGATCCCCAGCTCCGGCCACAGAACTACAGCTCCCAGGGCTTACCATGAAAAACGAACAAGAGTTTAAATTTGTTGTCTAGACTTACATGTTTCAAGGGTGTTAGCCTCTTCATTGTTAATCAACATTCAGAACGGTACTGGTCCAAATTCAAAGAATCAATACGAGGAGAAGAAATCCTATCAATAATTCCACCAAATGGAGACAAAGTGAGAGGACCTGCAGGGGAAGCATCATTAATTTTAGCGAGGTTAATGCTATGAACACAAGATGTACAAGATGCAATTTATCTGCTGCGTCAATGCAACAGCAGGAGTGTTAAAAAATAGTTATTAGCAACATTTCTTCAGGTGAAAGCAGCAAATCTTTTACACTCCTTAAGACAGATGGAGGTGAGGTGATGTTGCAGATCTTGCAGTTCTTGAGGAATAATCCTAGAATTGTAGAGCTGGGAAAAAATATGAACAAATTCCTACGCCCCACAAATATCCCAGAGATTCATTTTAAATAAAAGCACACATTCTACTCATGTAAAAACACGCTGATTCCCGGACCATCCGGACTGAGAAGGCGACTGGGCTGCATCCAGCCCCCGGGCCTTAGTTTGTTTACCCATACATTGGTGTATCTTTGACTGAGCTGGGCTTGTGGACTTAATGTTGGCTGAGTGAGTTTGGAATCAACTAGCTGAGCTGGAGATCCACTTCATCTTAAGGTGCTGATCCCAGAAGATCTCCACCATTGGATTGCCCCCTGTCAGGGGTGGAGGAAGGGGGTGCGGTGGGTGTGGGTACCCCGGGTGTCACCACTGAGGGGGTGTGTGGCAAAATGCTGGGCGGTACTCACCGTGGGGCCTGTAGCATGCCCAAGTCATGCGTCTCTCCTGGGAGAGACATGGTGGCTTAGTCGTGCGCAGGCTCCGCCCTGCCCTGCTGCGCCCCGCCCCCAGCCATGGGGTGGCTGAGTGGGAGGAGGCCGGCAGACTCCGGAGGCCCCACAGTGTGCCCCACCCTCACCCTGCCCCTATGGGTGGCTCGCCCTGGTCCTGGGCGTGCCGCCCCAGGTGCCCTAGCGACTTTCTCTGCCATTGCCCCCTGTGTCCGTCAACATGACCCATTCCCTGTGAAGATGCTATTCTTCATCAAAGTGAGTGTCATTTCAGCCGCTGGGACAGGTAGCAAAGAAATGTGTCCTCATTTGGGGTTATATTTAATTGCAGTTTTTAATGTAAGCTGAGGTCATTTGATCTTCCAATAACATACAAAAAATAATAATATCACAAAGCATAGTGATGGTTTGGCACTGTCCTACTTCTTTAATCCTTTTGCTCACACAGAAGCGTGGGAAGCCTAGCGAGATTAAAGATAAGAGAACTAATAAATGTTTATGGTTAAGTGCTGAAATTATATATATATATATATATATATATATATATATATATATGAGAGAGAGAGAGAGAGAAAAAAACTACTACATTTGCAGCAGACACATAATTAATGCAAGATTAAAAACTTCATTTTCTACAGAATATAATGAAGGCCTAAAGCAAGAGCTTACATTATTGATAATTAAACCGCAGACTTCACAGTATCCAGAAATACTGCCTGAAATTCTATATACTCCATGTTGGTGTAAATTGGAAAAAATGGTGAAATTGCACCAAGGCTGGATCTAAACACATCCAAAAAGTGTTTCAGGAAAACGTGTTGTAAACTTCATAAAGGGAAATCACGTTGGCCAAAGACGGGACTCCACAGCACCACCTGGTGTCACAGTGTTGTAATGCACATAAAGCGCTTTTTCTTTACCAGTGTAGCTGAGTCCCAAGTGCTTCGTCCATGCCTGGATTCTGTTTAGAGTTACCATGCCAGCTGCCCTGGGTGGTTTAGAAACAATGCAAGGCTAAATGCCTGGAGCGTGGCTCATACACCCTCCCTTTTTCTAAGGAATGTGTGTACATGCAGAGGCAGGTATAAAGCCAAGGGTGAATTTAGCAGCAATGGCAGGAGTGTGAAGTATTCGTGAAAAGAGGTTTTGCAGAGTATTGGAGAAGCTGAAGGTTGCATGCTGTATGGTTAGGTTTGTGTGTTCAGACCCAGAGACCCACCCCTTAAATAAATTCGCACATGACTCAAATTTTAGTTTTGGTTTTTGGCAGAATTTAGGCCACAACTTTATTGATTACAGAAGGTGAGTGGTTGCATAGGCTCTGGTTCGACTAGCTCCCTGCACTCTTGCAGGCAGCACTGACCCAGGATTCCATAGGTCAGCCAAGGGTGAACACCTGGGAAGGCAAAAAACCAGGAACAGACTATGTTCACCACCCAGATGCCCCCTGGACTCAGGTATGGGCACAACCTCTCAGGGGTTGACCAAACCAGTTGAGTCCCTGGATTCCTTTAACAGAATACCCTTCACATAGGGATGGCGAGAGCGTTCTCCCATCCCTATCACCTGAACCAGTGCCTGTCTGCAACCTTACAAGTTGTGACAATTTGCTACGTGGCAGGTAAAACCCAAATGGCAACAGCCAATCAGCCAAGTGGGGAAATTCCTGTCCCAACGACGGGCGCCCCTGTCCCAACGACGTGCCCCTGTCCCAACGACGGGCGACACACGACGGCATAGCAAGGTCAAGCACAAAGCCCTAAAATTAGGGAGAGGTGGGTGGGTGTTCCGAATGCACAAGCCAAAAGAGGAAGCTTTGGGTCATGTGCATGGGTATAAATAGGTCCCTTGATCCATTGGTCAGATTGAACCCAACATCGAAGGAACTACCAATTGGGTGTTGTGGCAAACCATTCTAACCCACCCACAACACAGGAGGTCAGTCTCCAGGTCTCACCACAACACGTGCCCTCTTTTAGGGAGGACACAATATAGTAGGGTGAGCTAGCATGTTGAGGTGGTAGTTGATCTTTCTGTATACAGTCATACCTCTGGTTATGTACCGCTCTGGTTATGTAACTTTCAGGTTATGAACGCGGCAAACCCGGAAGTGTTTACTTCCATGTTCACCACACGCGCACGTGCAGAAGTGATCTGTGTGCTTCGCGCATGCGCAGAAGCGATCTACGCACTTCACGCATGCGTAGTAGTGGTGCTCTACTTACAGACTTTTCGGCGTGCAAACGGCACCCTGGAACAGATCGTGTTCTTAGGTAGAGGTGCCACTGTACTTGTATCTTTACAATGTTTACTTCTAAGACCATAAGAACGGTATTAATAGTAGGTTAGTTCATGATGCACCAACATCTCTTAAAGTTTACGTAGCTAGTGTGTTCATGCTTGTCTTGTGCTACAATACAATAAACACTTTATACTCTAAACTGAACTGAGTGGGAAAGGAATTTTCTTTACTGGGAACTCTGGAAATAGTTGGTTACTGGGAAGCAGGAAAACCAGTGCTTTTTTTCTGGGGGTACACAGGGGTGTGCATACCCCTAAACATTTTGTGAATAGTTGTACTTTTGTCCATTTACTGTATTTATTCTTCCCGATTTGAACTGTTACTTGTTTTAAAAAAACACACACACTCAAATATCATTTTCAAAATGGATACATACTTTTTGAAATTATTTCTAATATACCTGAAAGCACCATGGGAGGGATTGTTAAATTGCTTCCTAAGAAGAGGGGTGTTTTGCAATTTTGGAAGCTTCTGGGAAAAGGCCCATTGAAATGATGGCTGTGTCGGTTGGCATGTCAGATTTTCAGCAAAGCCATTTCCGAGCTCGGGAGGAGAGGGGATTGCGGGCTACCCCCTCCCACACACGCGGGGGCTGGCCTTTTGCCCCCGCGAGATCCAGGGAATCCCCGGGCGTGTCTTCGACCCGGCCCGCCAATCGGCGGGCTGGGGAGGCGTGGCCTAGCCTACTTGAGGCCAGGCACGCCTGGGGACCGTATGACTAGCGATTGTTCTCCTGACCTTGGTTTTTCTGTCTATTTGCTTTTCAGAATACAAGAGGGTGCACATTTGGTTGGTGGGCCACAGCATCATGCATTGGGCCAAGAATCGTGCCATGAGTTGGGACTAAACTTGATCTTGCCTGCAAATGTGGAGCTGGCGTGGATAGTGCAAAGAGGGATGCGCTGGAGCGAATTCAAGCCTGCTGTGATGGCGAGAGCTGCCTCTGAGGGCCCACCTGATGCCCTGGTTATCCAGTTGGGGGAAAACGACCTAGCATACCACAAAGCTATTGACTTGAGATGGAACATTTTTGACGATTTTGCTGATCTGATGGCGGTTTACCCAAACATTACTATCTTGTGGTCCTCGTTGCTTGAGAGGAGGACGTGGAGGGATTGTGTGAGCCCGGTTGGAATCAATAAAGCAAGAAAGGTCTTGGAGCGGGCTATGGAACGTAGAGTGGCAGCTCTGAGCGGGTGCGTCATAGGACACCCAGGCATCCAGTACAGCAACGAGGCCCTCTACAGATGGGATGGCGTGCATCTGTCAGATGCTGGAAACGATATTTGGCTGGGGGACATCATAGCAGGGATTAGGAGTTGGTTACAGGTTTGAAGGTATTGGCGGCGAGTTTTGCTCGAGTGGCGGTTAGGCATTGGCAGGGGTTATTGTTATGCAAATGAATGGGGGGGGAGGAAGCGCCATCACCTTCCCCCAAGGAAAAGGGTAGTCCGGTAGAGGACTCCGGGGGGCGTTGCCTTGTCCGAAACCTAGGAAGGTAAGGGCCTCCGGCACGCCCCCGAGCGGTGACACCCGTGGGATCCTAGTTGGCGTACTTCAACAGGACTCCCACGGCTTGTGGATAACCCTTCCCGGTCTCCATGCCGGGTAGTCAATAGGAGCCAATGCCTAAGGCCAATACCTTTCAATTCTGTAATCAATAAAGTTGAGGCCTTTTTGTGCCCATTAACCTTAAATAACGTGTCCAGTGTCTTTATTTCACATGGGGGAGGGGACTTGCCACGCAAAGTTGATTGACGTGTTTGTTCCCAGATGGATCCATGTGAGGCAACCAGGAGACTCCTAGAGCATTTGCCATCCAAACCAACAGCATGACTGATGGATGGAGCAAGTGGCTTGAAAAGAACCACTGTGCTCAGAGTTTGCTGCGAGAAGCTGGCCTAAGATGTGGTGCTAATTCTCAAAGCCTCAGAACAGCAGGCATATAATCTCAAATATTATTACAGAGTCATAAAGGTTGGAGGAGAGAGCTGGCCTGCTAGCGACAGAATGTGCCTTTTGCCTCCAGTTGTTACCGAAAGGATATAATGTACAACTGGCTGCCCACGTGTAATCATGGAACAGTGTGTATCTAAGCTATTTGCATGTGCGCGTGCTGAACCCTGTCCGTGGAGCCTCTCAGCCCAACTGGGATTGAGGATGTGCAGGGCAATGAGGTGCAGTGGGAAGGGAAGAGGAGGAAACTGTTAGAATATTCCTTTCCACCTTAAGAGGAACAGACTGTTGTGTGTCACATGCCTGTTTACACTCCAGCACAGCTTGCCGGGAACTTCTGTTTTGTGTATAGCTATTGCTTACGCTTCCTGCCAACCTAGCAGTTCAAAAGCACATCAGAGTGCAAGTAGATAAATAGGTACCGCTCCGGTGGGAAGGTAAACGGCGTTTCTGTGCGCTGCTCTGCTTTTCCAGAAGCGGCTTAGTCATGCTGGCCACATGACCCAGAAGCTGTACGCTGGCTCCCTCAGCCAATAAAGTGAGATGAGCGCCGCAACCCCAGAGTCGGTCATGACTGGACCTAATGGTCAGGGATCCCTTTACCTTTGCTGTTATGTACTGAAGTTCTCACCCTGGGCCAGCAGGGGGATACTGTAGATAGTTATGCAAATGAAGGATTGAAAAGTGACGTTCAGTGATTGGATAGTTTTGTATGCAAATGAAGGATCGAAAAGTGACGTTCAGTGATTGAATAGTTTTAGAAAATGGCAACAGTTACATTGTTCTGGAGCTCTATATAAGCAGGCTGACTGAGCTCCTCAGTTAGTTCTGTTCCAGCTTACAAAATAAAGAGCTGCTTTGGAGAAATTGCTGTGTCGTCTGCTATGTCAACCCACAACTTAACACTTACCTTATTGCTTATGCTGCTTGCTTGGACATGAAAGGGAGAAGGCATGTTTTTCCTTTTGTCCTGATGTATGCTGAATAAACTGCTTGTAAATATGCTTTACACAGTCTCTCCCTGCTGCTTCTGTTGTGTGTTTACCCTGCTGAGTTGCGCGCCCAGCTTCTGAAGCTTCTGAAGCTCTGGGTCGCAGATTCATGCTGCACCAAGGACTGGAGTTTGACTGGCACATCGGCCACTGGGCTGGAGCCAGCTGGGGGTCTGCCAATTGCTCCTGATTCCTTAGCAGCATCCCAACAGAAACAAAGTGAGGTTTCGCCGAAGGGGTCAGACTCTTTTCCCTTGGCCCTTGCCCCACCCCAGCCGACCATCCATTGTCCTCCCAGGCCGGGGGCGGGACGATGGCCACCCTACGCAGGTGGGAAGCACCCGACCAGGTACGCCAACTCGGTGTTGCAAACCCCGCCCACCTGTTGGGAAGGGAGGGTGGAAATTCTCTCTCTATCACTTGTTATTTTAGTTGTATCACATCCTCCTGCCCTCCAGCCACTATCGTATTCGTCATCACCATCCCAAGCCAATGGATTTAAGTTACAAGAAAAGGAGATTCCGACTAAACATCAGGAAGAACTTTCTGACAGTAAAAGCTGTTTGTCAGTGGAATGGCCCTCCCCATGGGAGGTTGTGAATTCTCCTTCACTGGAGGTTTTTAAGCAGAGACTGGATGGCCATCTGTCATGGATGCTTTAGTTGAGATTCCTCCATTGCAGGGATTGGACTAGATGACACTCGGGGTCCCTTCCAACTCTACAATTCTATGATTCTATCATCATCATCATCATCATCATCATCATCATCATCATTATCATCCAGTTCTCACTTCCCCTTTGAATTCAGGATCAAAATCTATTGTTTTCTATTCTCTTGGAGCGAATGCTAATACACATGTGTGCTTACATTTTTGATGATAAAAAAATGAGAGCCAGTGTGGTGTAGTGGTTAAGAGCGGTGGACTTGTAAGCTGGTGAACTGGGTTTGATTCCCCACTCCTCCACATGCAGCTGCTGGGTGACCTTGGGCTAGTCACACTTCTCTGAAGTCTCTTAGCCCCACTCACCTCACAGAGTGTTTGTTGTGGGGGAGGAAGGGAAAGGAGAATGTTCGCCACTTTCAGACTCCTTCAGGTAGTGATAAAGCGGGATATCAAATCCAAACTCCTCCTCCTCTTCTCTTCTTCGACACCTGGCTTTGTGTCACCAGTAAGAGGCAGCATAATAGAAGCATATAAAATTAGGCAAGGAGAAAGTGTGTAGAGAAAAGCCTTTTCTTCCTCTTTCATAACACTAGAAGTCACGGGCATAAAATGAAGGCGAATGTTGGAAGATTCAGGATGATTTTCGGGAAGCACAGAAGGGGCAATGTATCTTTCTAGGTAGGTGAGCTGTGTCCCACATGTTAAGATATCTGAAATTAAAAAGTAACAGTATATGTTAATAACAGGAGTCATCAATGGGCGCTAGCTCCTTGTTTTCTTCCGTGGGTGGGGTTTTTGCCACTTGCCCACCCCCTCTGGTGCCCCCCATGCTAATCAAGACATTGGCACATCTCTGGGATGGAGAACTTCATCCCAAACCGTGGCAGCCACATTAAATTCTTCCCTGTGTTTGAAACACAAACGGGAGTAGGAAAGCTTTGTCAGGCTTGCCATATGATCGCATCCTGCTACATTACCTCATTGACAATCACATTTGCCTCTGCTAAAGCATCTGTTGTGTTAGAAATTCTTTCACCAGTCTCTAAGCACTATTAATATGTTACTTAACAAACACCACAGAGTGTGTGACTCTGACGGGAACATTTTGAGGGGAAGAAAGTGCTATGACGCCCACTCTGTTGCCTCACCAGCAGTTTCCTGTAAGGGAATAGATATTGTCTTTTGTTTAATTTGATCCCTGGTGTCAACAAAGCCCACTTCTCTTAATACGAGTTTCCTACACTGAGATAACATTGCATGTTGTCAGGGCTGCCTCAAGTCTCAGCTCACAAAAGACCAACGCCTTTCTTTTCTTATATACAAAAGTGTTTATTGCAGTTCATTGTTTGCTTCAGATCCGAGGCGCGCAGCCCTACGTCTGTTAGGCTTAGACCGCTGAAGTCCCTTCTGAATCCGTCCCTCCCCTGCACCAGTTTAAGAGGCTTGCGCTGCTCCACCTCTTTCTCTCTTTCCTTTTCCGCAGGGTCTTTCTGCCCGCTAGGGTTTCGCCCCTCCTGGATTCCTCCGACGCGGAATCAGACTGCTCTTGCCCCCTCCTGCGGGCTTTGGGACCTGGCCCCTCCTCCGGGCTCCCTGTACTTCCGCGCGCCTCTACATTTGAACTTGGCGCGCGCGCCCAACCTCTAACTTTCCTTTTGACAGCTACGCTACTCCCTTCACTACTCCCCTCCCCTTCCGGGAGGGTGGCTTGCTCCGACCTCCCTCCTTTCTCTACTGCCGGAGCCGCCTCCCCTGATACACTGGAACCTCCACCCCCTTCGCTGCACTCTGGCGGGGAGGCTGGTCCTGACGCCCAGCTGCCACTTTGGGATCCCCCGCTGGCCCCCTGCTCCTGACACGTCCCCCCTGGGGCTCCCCTGGCCTTGACCACCGGCGCCCCCTTCTGGGAATCCTCTGATTCGCTGGAAAGACTCATGGAATCTTTAGAGTCATCGTCATCCTCTTCCTCGCTGTCCTGGGATTCATCCCCATCGCTCTCCATCTCCTGCCTACCCTGTGCCTCTGTCCCTGAACCCCTGACACATGTATATGCTAGACTATGAATGGCGAACCTGTCTTGGCTGTAGGATGTGTTGGACTTCAATTCACATCAGTCCTGACCACTGGCCATGTTGGGTGGGGCTGATGGGAGTTGTGGTCCTACAACACCTGAGGGCCACAGGTGGACCATCCCCCCACTCTGTCATCTTCCCAGGAGTCCAGGCGGTTACCCAGGGTTTGTGTCTCCTTTGGAAATGAGGAACAGCAGAGACTGTGGTGTCTTTATGGTATCTGATTTATTTACCCACATATACAACCAGAGCTGGCTCCTTGGATTCAGACTGTCAGCCCCCACTCTCCAGCTGGAAAAAACTGCTTGCAAAAATGCAACCAACTCACCTTCCATTTACATCATTGCCCACTGCAAGTCTGCCTCTCTCTCTTGAAACTCCTGCTAAGGATCTCTCTGCTCAAGGTGGTTCTGGTTTAAAAGATTTTCTTGGGTAACAAAAGTACACACAGTGTCTCTGTTTTCAATACATAGAGTCCTTTGTACAGATCATTTACATTTTCAGCGTGAGATACTGCTGTTATAGGCAGTATATTAGTTATAGGGGCGTGGGTGGTGCTGTGGTCTAAACCACTGAGCCTCTTGGGCTTGCTGATCAGCAGGTCAGCAGTTCGAATCTATATCATGAGGTGAGCTCCCGTTGCTCGGTCCCAGCTCCTGCCAACCTAGCTGTTCGAAAGCACGCCAGTGCAAGTAGATAAATAGGTACCGCTGCGACGGGAAGGTAAACGGCATTTCTGTGCACTCTGGTTTCCGCCACAGTGTCCTGTTGCACCAGAAGTGGTTTATTCATGCTGGCCACATGACCTGGAAAGCTGTCTGTGGACAAATGCCAGCTCCCTCAGCCTATAGAGCGAGATGAGCGTACAACCCCAGAGTCGTCCACGACTGGACCTAATGGTCAGAGGTACCTTTACCTTTTTATAGCAGTATGAGGTTAGGGGAGGAGAGAGGTGGGAGGAAAGAGCAGAGGAGAAAGAAATGGGGGTCATAAATGTTCATTATTTTACATAGTGTATGTGTGGGGGTTTTGTGTAAGCAGTACATGGACAGGTTCTTCATCTCTTCGCTAATTTGTTTTCATTGGTGATGAGAGAGACTGGGGAGCCCAGGGCTGGTTATGTTCACTTGCCTGGCTTGTATTTTTAACATAAGTTGAATCCAGAGGTTGAGTTTAACTCCCCAAGCGTTGATTAATTCTAACTTTTATTGGAACCAGGAGTTTAGGGTGTCTCTTTGTATTTGTCTCACCTCCACAAACCCTTAACAGAATAATAATCAGCGTAGGCAATGCTGAGCTACATGAACCAATAGCCTCACCTCTGTATATGCAGTTTCCTGTGTTCCTAACCAGCACATGCCCCATTATCATGCAGTTCCAGTGATAGACACACTTCTCTGACCTTGTCATCACTAATACAAAGCCTTTAGCAGCAGACTGTAAAACAAAAAAGCACCAGAACTTTAAGCCTTGCTAGATGAAAGTCTTTGCTGCCTGCAAGCTTTTCCCCAGAGAGAAGATGCAAGGAAATTGTGGAAGTTTGTGCAACAGAACTCATCTATCATATCCCTTAACATCCTCCCTGTCATTGAGCTAAATAGGTCCAGTTCTTTCAACCTCTTCTCATAAAATATGCCCTGTTGACTTCTTCTTTTACTGTCATGTTCTCCTGGCCTTCTGCTGGCATGTTAAAAACCAGCCATAGGGGAAATCGTGCAGATTTCACCACATGACTCTTTTCCAGAGCCTCAGCAATAGAAATAGTCTTAGCAGCAGCCAGCTATGACGTAGCTTCTCACTCCTCTGTCCCAAAAAGGTGGGATGGTCTGGGGAGCAGCATATGGTAGGAGCGACATGGGCCCCAATATTTATCTGAGCATTTTTTAAAAATTCTGACTGGTTTGCTCTATGCTTTCTCCACTTTGATCTCCAATTCAGATTCTGAGCCACTCTGCATATAATGAAGCTTTGGATTCCCCATTCACTATAATGGGGAATCTTAAAGTGGCTATTTCCCCTTTTGGCCAAAGTGGATGAAATTTGCCAGCAGATGAGCCCCTCCAGTGTGAATTAAGACTGCCAAAATGCAGACTAAGAGTTCCATGGGCTTTTTGCAGAAGAAGTAAAAGGGATTCACCGCCCTCCATAATTCCTTATGAGGAAGTGTGGGGTCTACTACTTACTCTTACCTTAAAATTAAGAGGTGATATAGTGGTGTGTTATCTGTACCTTAAAAAGGGGGGGACTTCACACTGGCTTTTCTGTTGCTTTTCTGTGTCCTCCAATGGACCTTACAATATGAGGCTGTCAGTAATGCTGCCTGAAGAGCTCAGTCTTTTCTTGTTAAAGGAGAGCCATGTGGGATTTTCTAAGAATCATAAAGGAAACTTGTAATCACTTTTTTAAAAAAACCCTCTGCTATTGTGATGATGATGATGATGATGATGATGATGATGATGATGATATAAAACAACAGCAGCCCAGAGGTCTTCTGTGCTCTGTAGGCAACATTTTTGGCAACTTCCCTTATTGCAAAAACATAGTTATAGAATGCTAACTTTCTGAGTAAGAGATTCACCAGGGGTTGTCTGGTTGGTAAGGCGCACTTTGGAGCTCTGAGGATCCTGGGGGAATTGGACAGGGACAGGGTACTTGTCACAGGTTGCCACACCCACTTTTGGCCACACCTACTGCTGACATGCAGCCCTCAGGGGGTGAATGTGATCCTTGGGCCAAAAATAGTTAGCTCACTGGCCTTAAATTTTAGCACCACATTAATTTATTTTCTTACATCTATATCCCACCTTTCTTGCAAGATGCTGAAGGCAGCATCCATGTAATTTCTGAAAGGTGGTCTCCCATCCAGACACAGACCAGAGCCAGGTCTGCTTAGCATCAGCAAAGTGGTGACCTCATGTTCCTTCAGACCAGGCCTTCAGAACCACATCACAACGGAGCCTAATCTTCCTTGACCTGAAACACAAATAATCCACTCCACCATGTTCTGGTCCTATTGTGAAGCACATCCAAAGCTCTGCCATAAACCTTTCTTATGCTCCTGTGCATTACTGGTTGCTCACAGACAACCAGCTCTGCATGGGTGAGGCTGAAAAGTACATGCAGTCCCAACATGGGATGGACACCTGCTCAGCCAGGCAGATAGTAGAGCAGAGCAGGCATTGGAAGTGCAAGCTCATCATTTTGTCTAGTATATACTGTGGGAAGAGAAACCAAGATTAGTAATGATGAGCATCGTCCCACCTGCTTGCAGATGACCTTGCATGAAGGATAAAGCTGTCAATGGCTACTGGTAGCCATGAGATTTTATGCCTCTGAATATCAGTTGTTGGGAATCACTACTGGGTAGAGTTTTATTGCACCTGTTTTGGGGCTTCCCACAGGCGTCTGGTTGGCAATTGCAAGAATAGTACATTGGACCACATGGGCCTTGGGCTTTTCTCTTGTTCTTGTGACTTGGTGACAAGCTGAACTCTTCTTCTTTGGCAATTACTCGTAGCTGAGTAAGATTGTCTTCCATGAACACGGTCTTAACAGTGAGTCCGTAAGTGACTGTGGAGGCCAGTTCTGGAACCACACATGCTTCCACAGTGGGAACATAGGTTTCCGGGTGGGAGTTGATCATGGTGAGGGTTTGCCAAGCGTGCCTTCCTCTTAGCGCGTTTCTCCCTTTCATCCTGAGTTCAAGCTTCTTCAAAGTCCATGACACCTTTGGTAAGGCTGTTCTCCAATTGGAGCGCTCACAGGACAGTGTTTCCTAGTTGTCGGTGTTTATATTACATTTTTCAAGATTTGCTTTGAGAGAGTCTTTGAACCTCTTTTGTTGACCACCAACATTACGCTTTCCATTTTTAAGTTCGGAATAGAGTAGCTGCTTTGGAAGATGATCATCAGGCATCCGCACAACACGACCAGTCCAACAAAGTTGATGTTGAAGAATCATTGCTTTGACACTGATGATCTTTGCTTCTTCCAGTACACTGGCATTAGTTCACCTGTCTTCCCAAGACAGTCTACTCCCCCCCTCGAAAAAGTCTGGGCAATAGCATGTATTATTTCTGGGACAGTTCAGATTGAGTCAACCCACCCACCAGCTCTTCCAGCATGCACTGGGGAAGCAGACCCCAGCAGGATCGCACCATCTGTTCAGCAGCTGGTAAAGAGATGAAGCATCTCCTTTGCTAGCCCACCCCTTTAGACCCCCAATCCACCCCAGTTAAACACTAAGCCCACCCCTGAATTGATTCAGTGGTGGGTGGGGTTAATCTGGGTCCCTGGATCAGGGCCTTGGATTGGGTTATGGGTGCTGGTGTGCACAGCTCTAATTAAAACTCAGTTATTTTGGATTAGTCCTCTTCTAATCAAACACATCCTCTTTCAAGCATTGATCCTCAAGCTTTTGAAAAGATCAGCATGCCATTATATTCTTTCTGAAGGACTCTCCCTCCTCCTTTACATCCTACTAGTAAAATCATTAAGAAAAAAATTGTTGCCAGATGGCCTCAATTGTGAGGTGTATTGGAATATTATCTGCAGACATATAAAAACAGATTTACTAAAGTATATTTAATTCATTGTGGTGAGGATGGATCTAATTGCTCTTTAAAAAAAAAAAAAAAAAAAGCAGTACGAATAGGAATAGGAATGAAAGCAGCAGAAAGCCAAGAAACATTTCTTGAGGGTGAGAGAGGGAAATGTTCTATTATAATCTAAAGAAAAGAGAACTCTGTAAGATAATTGCAGCCAGCCAAATGGACTGCATTATGTAAGGACAAAAACCCGAACAATTAAATTAATAATTATTGGAGGAATACAGGACAGCGAACCCAAGCAAAGGGCAGTCCTCAAATGAAATTAAAAACTAATTCAGCAAACTGGATTTTAAAAATTATTATTGCAGCAATAAATCATGTTGCCTGCCAACAGAGGACTAAGATGATTTATCTAGTCCTGTCTTTTTGTTGAAAGTGTATCCATTTCCCCCCTCTGTGGTAGGAACTGGCAGGTTTATCCTATCATTTTGCTTTATTTATATCCCATCCTTCCTCCAAGGAGTTCACAGCAGCATGCTAGCTCAGGGCTCTCTTAAGCATATGTGGCACCGGGTGCAAAGATCCACCTGGTGCCCCACCCGGTTGCCCAGTCCCAGGCGTGCAGGAGGGAGGAGCCGGCTGGCTGCCTCAGTGTCTCGCTGGCTCGTTCACTCCCGAACTCGCGGCGCTCCTGAACCCGCAGCAGAAAAGCCATGGTGCTCCGACCGACGGGAGGACTCTTCCCCGGATTCAACTCTCGGGCCTCGGACTCTCAGCCAGGCGCCCCTGAGAGCCTGGCGCCCAGGTGCCCTGCACCCCTAGTGCCTATGGGTAAGACGGCCCTGTGCTAGCTTCACAACAACACAAGGTTTGGTTGCACTGATATCACTGCTGGGGACCTGCAAATCTGAGGGGTAATGCAAATTTCAGATTTTTGCAAAGAGATTTCGTCTCATGTTAATCTGGGACCTTGCTAGGCCTGTGGTTATGGGATGTTTAGCTCATTCAGGCTTAGGCAGAGCAGCAACAACAGCCCCATTGATGAATGGGGTTTGGATCTAGTGTAACTTTGCATCTTCTTAACTTACACTGTCTTGTTTCTTGTGCTCCCTGTTCATTGATTGATTGATTGATTGATTGAATGTATAGACCACCCTATACCCACAGCTACATTCTTCAAAATACATATTTTCATGTACTGTCAGATGGATGATGCCACTCAGCTGTCAAAGCTGCTTCATGGGGTAGGAGCAGTGGTGGACTTTGGGCTTTCAACTTTCAGTGGCACCAAAATTCAATGCCCACCCCACCTCTCACCTTCCATTCTAAGTCATTATTTTGGCACCTTCTGCCATGCCCCTGAGGCTCCATACCCAGGGAGGGCAAACGGGTTGTGCTCCCCTATATCTGCCTTTGGTAGTGGAAGAGAAAGATCTGATCCCCCGAGTCAAAAGGGTTCCCCTCCCCTGCTATAGAGAATATAGGAAGATCATCCCTAAGGATGATGCCTTGAACTGCTTAGTAGGAGAAAGAGACAGAAATCTAGACAGAAAGGCACATGACCATACTTATACAATTCAGGATTCTAACCAGACTTCCTGTTTTACATTGGATGGCACCGAGATGATTGGTTTTATTTTTGTCCCTACCATAGGTGGACAGTGGAAGGGCTGGAGAACCGGTGGCATTTATGGAAAAACACCTGATCTCAATACCCTAAAATGGCATATGTAGGAATATGGTATACAGTGGTACCTTGGGTTACAGATGCTTCAGGTTACAGATGCTTCAGGTTACAGATGCTTCAGGTTACAGACTCTGCTAACCCAGAAATAGTACCTCGGGTTAAGAACTTTGCTTCAGGATGGGAACAGAAATCATGCAGCCAAAATGATGAGCTTGCACTTCCAATTCCTGCTCTGCTCTACTATCTGCCTGGCTGAGCAGTTGTCCACCCCATGTTGGGACTGCGTGTACTTTTCAGCCTGACCCATGCAGAGTTGCTTGTCTGTGAGCAACTAGTAATGCACAGGAACATAAGAAAGGTTTATGGCAGAGCTTTGGCTGAGCTTCACAATAGGGCCAGAACATGGTGGAGTGCACTGTTTGTGTTTCAGGTCAAGGAGGATTGGACTCCCTTGTGATGTGGTCTGAAGGTGTGATCTGAAGGACGTGTGGTTCCAGAATTGGCCTCCGCAGTCACTTACGGACTCACTGTTAAGACTGTGTTCATGGAAGACAATCTTACTCAGCTATGAGTGATCGCCAAAGAAGAAGAGTACAGTGGTTCCTCGGGTTCAGGTTACAGACTCCGCTAACCCAGAAGTAGTACCTCGGGTTAAGAACTTTGCTTCAGGATGAGAAGAGAAATCGCACGGCGGCAGTGAGAGGCCCCATTAGCTAAAGTGGTACCTCAGGTTACGAACAGTTTCAGGTTAAGAACGGACTTCCAGAACGAATTAAGTTCTTAACCCGAGGTACCAGTGTATCTGTATCTTTCTCTCTATCTAGTCATTTGCTGACTTGCCGAAGATGGTAGCCTTTTTTCTTCTTTCATCAAAGCCCAAAGTGGCTCTGTACTCTCCTTACAAGTCCCAGTCGTGGGGGAGGCTTGCTTCAGGGAATAGGCGGGTGTCAAGAAGCAGCGTCTGATCAAGTCGGATAACAGACAGCCTGGTTGGAAACTCTATTATCAGACGTCCCAGAGGTACTGCTGTTCATCCTGAAAAAAAGGGGATCCTATAGAGGTTTGAATGCTGCTCGCAATAACAAAATGTTCTGTTTTGTTTTGAAGGACAGCAGGAAACCTGTTGCCAAGAAGCAGGATGACATAAACACAATGTTTGAATCAGCAGTCATTAGAAGCCCACCACAGGCATCTTCTAATCAAGTTCACTGAGCTAAGTGTCCTTCAAAATCTCTCCCCCTACCCAGCTGCAGACTAACTTGGTAACTCTGTGTATGTCTGTGTGTTTCTGTGTTTGGTGTTATAAGAATTTCAAGGTCTTATATATAGATATGTTCATAAATGTACCAAGCAAACACATACATAAATATACAAATCACATGTCTGAAACCCACAGAAAAAATCCTTAAGCCATTTTGTCTCTCCCCAGATTGACCTCATATATTTCTCTGCAAGACTGAAGTAAATGGGAAGCCTCCCCATTGTCTCTTTGTTCACAAATCCTGCCCCAAGGGCACATTTAAGATATGAATAGGGTGAGCCTGTGACCCATGACCTGGATTCAGGGCTTAAGTAGTTATCGTAACAAAAGATTGGTCAAAACCCAGGTATTGCAGTCAGGTAACCTGGCAGACAGGAGATAAACAACACAATCAGGATTCTGTTTTAGACAGCCCCCTGTGATGTATTTCTGCTGGAGACCATCTCTTTCTGTGATGTATGTATGATGTATTGGGGGGTGGTCTTGGGCTCCAGGGTGGGCAGTTCAAAAGTCTATATAAGGGGTTGCACACCTTTGTCCTGGGTCCTCCGGACACTGACAAACTGGAACGTGTCCAGAGGAGGGCAACCAAAATGGTCAAAGGCCTGGAAACGATGCCTTATGAGGAACGGCTAAGGGAGCTGGGCATGTTTAGCCTGGAGAAGAGGAGGTTAAGGGGTGATATGATAGCCATGTTCAAATATATAAAAGGATGTCACATAGAGGAGGGAGAAAGGTTGTTTTCTGCTGCTCCAGAGAAGCGGACACGGAGCAATGGATCCAAATACAAGAAAGAAGATTCCACCTAAACATTAGGAAGAACTTCCTGACAGTAAGAGCTGTTCGACAGTGGAATTTGCTGCCAAGGAGTGTGGTGGAGTCTCCTTCTTTGGAGGTCTTTAAGCAGAGGCTTGACAACCATATGTCAGGAGTGCTCTGATGGTGTTTCCTGCTTGGCAGGGGGTTGGACTCGATGGCTCTTGTGGTCTCTTCCAACTCTATGATTCTATGATTCTCCTCCTCCTCTCTCCTGTGTGTGGGGGGGGAGGGCACCCTGTTGCAACAGTTTTAATAAAGATCAGGCTTACTAGCTGCTTTGCTTCTCAATATTCTCTAGTTGGCCTCTGTTATTTTCTCCTACTGATAGGGAACCCACTTAAGGACTCTATATGGGCACTTGGATACCCCATAAGGGAAAAAGGGCAGATTTTGTTTACAGCATTGGCAAGATTGTAGCTTGCTTGTTCTATTTCATTTAAAACATCACCTGGTATTTACCTGTAGATACAGCAATTTATTTATTTTTTAAAAGTGGTTTACAATACCCCCCCAAATAAAAACTATGTAAAAAAATAAATCAAAATCACAGATCGTCAGCTGTTTCGGAAGACCTTTTCTGAACTGTGTGCTCAAGCTTGGCAGAACAGAAGAGTTTTCAGGTGTCTTCTGAATCTCTATTGGAAGAGCATTCCAAAGGCCTGCCCTTTGGTTGGTGACAATGTCAAATGAGCCCTGCCAGTGCAGAGGATGACCAACAAAACTCCTGCTATGATCTCAGTCGATCAGGTGATCCCAGGAGCAAACGAAGGCTTACACCCGGGGCAGGGCAAACCGCCGGCTGCACACGCGTTGCACCGCTACATACGATGCATGCATGGTGCTGCTACATACGACACATGTGCGGGGGCGCTATGTACAGCGCAAGCGTGCGACACTGCACATGCGTTGTGCAGTTTGCCGCCGGCGCTGCCCAAGTGCCGTACAGATGGTGACAGGATCCTCTGCTCGCAGCTGCGGCGGCAGCAGAGGGATCCTCCGCTTGAGGCTGTAGTGGCGACGGAGGGATCCCACCACCGTCTGTACACCACTGTCCATATGGAGGATTCTCCACATGCAGATGTGGTGGCACAATGGCTGCTCGTGCCACCGCACCCGGGGGCAGCGGGTTGAGCACCCCATGGGGTGCCTTCTTGCCACCCCTCCAGACATGGCACCTGGGGCACATTGCCCCCCCTGCCCCCCTTGCGACCCCACTAGGTGATCCCTAACATGTCTTGTTGTCCAAGTTGTTCAGGGCTGTGTAAATCAATACAAGGACCTGCTCTGTAGCAGATGGGCAGGCAGTACAGATGTTTTAGCAATGGTGTCAATGTTTTCAACCATGTGTCCCCGTCAGCAGTCTGGCTGATGCATTGTGCAACAGCAGAAACCTCTGGACCAGGGCTAAGGGCAGCTCCACTTTGAGTCCCACATGCACCTTTTAAAGACACAATACAGTGGACTCTCGGGTTGCGAACATGATCCGTGCAGGATGCACGTTCGCAACCTGCAGCATTCGCAACCCGCAGCGGGGCGTCTGCGCATGCACGGGTTGTGATTTGGCGCTTCTGCGTGTGCGCAAAGCGTGATTTAGTGCTTCTGCGCATGTGCGACTGCTGAAACCCAGAAGCAACCCGTCCCGGTACTTCCGGGGTTTTGGCGGTCTGTAACCCGAATAAATGCAACCTGAAACGTCTGTAACCCGAGGTATGACTGTACTCCTCTCCAAAGGCAACAGGAGAAAGGTATCATAGAATCATAGAGTTGGAAGAGACCACAAGGGCCATCGAGTCCAACCCCCTGCCAAGCAGGAAACACCATCAGAGCACTCCTGACATATGGTTGCCAAGCCTCTGCTTAAAGACCTCCAAAGAAGGAGACTCCACCACACTCCTTGGCAGCAAATTCCACTGTCGAACAGCTCTTACTGTCAGGAAGTTCTTCCTAATGTTTAGGTGGAATCTTCTTTCTTGTAGTTTGGATCCATTGCTCCGTGTCCGCTTCTCTGGAGCAGCAGAAAACAACCTTTCTCCCTCCTCTATGTGACATCCTTTTATATATTTGAACATGGCTATCATATCACCCCTTAACCTCCTCTTCTCCAGGCTAAACATGCCCAGCTCCCTTAGCCGTTCCTCATAAGGCATCGTTTCCAGGCCTTTGACCATTTTGGTTGCCCTCCTCTGGACACGTTCCAGTTTGTCAGTGTCCTTCTTGAACTGTGGTGCCCAGAACTGGACACAGTACTCCAGGTGAGGTCTGACCAGAGCAGAATACAGTGGCACTATTACTTCCCTTGATCTAGATGCTATAGATGGGAGTTCTTCTTAAATACAAACGGCATAATCTCTTTTTCTGCCAGTCCAGTGTTCTTAAAAATACTTGTCTACCCTCTGAACCTCTAGGAAGAAAAGTGAGCCCTTTCTTAAATTGAATCAGAGAAATAAAGAGTGATTTAAGAGCTGCTGGGGGAATATTATGCAGTGCTAGTTTTCAGCAAAGGCCCTGAGTACAATTTGAAAACCACATGGCCCTTCTGCTTCTTTTGTAAATATACAAAAGTGAAGATTAGCCAAGAGGCAGAACGGCAGGTGTTTCAGCAGACAAATAGGCTACCACAGCGTAAATAGTGTCTCCAAATCCATGGTTCCTGAGGCAGATTGCAGCTAGCCTAAGTGAGTGTGCTGCTCATTCCGAAGAATGGCTAAGATTTCCTCCGCTGTGCTTTTGAACATGTTGGATGCACACCTCAAGCGATGCACATGAGAAGTGGTGGAGGTGGCGGATGGGAATTCATATTCCTATACACCCTGCAAAATGGATGGGGACACTCACCTTTGATTCCACAGCAGCTATTTTTTAAAAAAATATTTTTTATTGAATGCTTTTATGTTACAAAAAACAATACAGATGTCAGGGAACTGCCATCGGAGCTAGAGGCGGAGCGAAGGCTCCAGAGGGATGGCGGAGAGGGTCCCAGTAGGGAGAGAGGCAGCCCGTCCGCTGGGGAAGGAAATCAGCGTAACACCAGTAGAGAAGGGGGGCAGATGGGGGAATCGGAGAGGAGGCTCCAAGACTCCTCGCCGGAGACCAGCGGAGAGAGTACGGGTACTCTGCTGCCCACACCCTCCCTGCGCAGAAGACTTCCGCGTAGGGAGAGTAGGAGGAGACTTGGCGTCAAAGAACTTTTGTGCTGGAAGAAGTTCAAGAAACGCCCACTGACGGATTCTGCCAGTGACTGAGACAGTCACGATGCTGGAGGCTGTTCAGTCAGAAAGGGTTTAACCAGGTAACCTCACCAGCAGTGGCGGCAACTTACGCACGAGCAACCCCTAAATCCATCACAACAGCCATACTACCACTAAATATAATTAAGAAATAAAAATTACATACATCGATATTTAGTTTATTATTTGTTATTTACCATCTTCTTTCCTCCCAAACATTGCATACAACACACATATGTGCACACACCCACACACCCACACCCGCACAGAAAATGATAATAATGAAAGTAAATATTTTTTCCCTTTTATCTTCCAAAATCTTTTCTTCAACTTTGACTTCCTGTCAAGTCCCTTTGCATATGTTTTATCTTACATTTGAATGTACACAAAACAATAAACCTTTCTATATAATTTTTCTAATACATTCTGGAAACATAATAAATCCTTAATTGTAGTCTACCTCCTTTTAGTTCCTTTATCACTCGAATGCTAGCACGGATTCAAAACTATCATTGTATTTTTGAACATATTTTTTATAAACATCCCATTTTTCCGCTAATTTTTGCTTTGAGTTTCCTCTGAGTTTACTAGTCAGTTGAGCTGTCTCCACCAATTCCTGTAATTTGATTTGCCAATCTGTTATTTTTGGAGCCTCGTGATCTTTCCATCCCTTGGCCACAAGTATACGAGCTGCTGCGGTTGCATACAAAAATACCTCTCTTAAATTTTTTGGGATCTCTTTATCTAAAATACTTAATAGAAATAGCAGCTTAGAAGTAGGACACCCTCATCTGATGAGTTTCAGCTGGGACCTCCACACATATTCAATCTGCATCCATGCAGTTCCAGGAAGGATATCTATGCACAGAAGATGCCAGCTATATGGGTGTGTGGTGCCTTGTTATTGCCTCACGACCCTGCTCACAATACTGATTCAAATAAGAAAGCACACACACACGTGTACTAGCAAGACCCCCATGGGGTTCCAGGCACTCCCCCAGGGTCTGCGTTCCTTTGGAGAACTGAGACATGGTGGAGACTTGTCGTAGCATTAAGAAATATGGTTTATTCACCTATTTACACCTTCCGTTTGCATGTAGGGAGTCCTGCCCCAGAGTCCAAGGCATCTTGCCCAAGACAGCCTGCCCAAGATGGATCCCAGATGGTTTTATTTCCCCATCTTCTTCCCAGCACACCTCTCTAAAAGACTCTCTTTTCCTGTCACCTCACACCCAGTTACCCTGGCAACCTTCCAAATACCCAGTCTTTGCTCACATCTCAAGGCAATGGGGAAAGGGGTGGGTGGGAAGCATAGTTACCTTGTATTGCCAATGGCCCTCAATGGCCCTGTATTGTTTCATAACTGGCCTAGCTAGACAACATCTTAAAAAGCAGAGACATCACCTTGCCAACAAAGGTCCGTGTAGTTAAAGCTATGGTTTTCCCAGTAGTGAGGTATGAAAGTGAGAGCAGGACCATAAAGAAGGCTGATTGCTGAAACATTGATGCTTTTGAATTCTGGTGCTGGAGGAGACTCTTGAGAGTCCCATGGACTGCAAGAAGATAAAACCTATCCATTCTTAAGGAAATAAGCCCTGAGTGCTCACTGGAAGGACAGATCCTGAAGCTGAGGCTCCAATACTTTGGCCACCTCATGAGAAGAGGAGACCCCCCTGGAAAAGACCCTGATGTAGGGAAAGATGGAGGGCACAAGGAGAAGGGGACGACAGAGGACGGGATGGTTGGACAGTGTTCTCGAGGCTACCAGAATGAGTTTGACCAAACTGCGTGAGGCGGTGGAGGACAGGGGTGCCTGGCATGCTCTGGTCCATGGGGACATGAAGAGTCGGACACGACTAAACGACTAAACAACAACAAGCTTGGCCAGGTCATTTTGCCTAAGCTATCTCACAAATTCCTCCTTAAATTTGGTCCGTTTGCCTTTAAATGCGATATAATTTCTCCCCCATCTGTACCCAAGGCCCATCGAGGCACAAATGAAACAGGAGAGAATGTTATTATTAATTTAATTTATAGACCGTCCTGTACCCGCAGGACACAAAACTTCCAAACAGATCTCAAATTGATTAGGGGATGGAAAGGAGATTTATAGGTAGCTTCTTCCATAAATAGGATTTCTGCTTCCACCGGGATTTAACATTCCTTTAAATGTGAGGAGGTGGGGTATTTGCTGCATCAACAAGGAAAGAGCAGATCTCTGCTTTCAGAGTTCAAGCTGTAGACACACCTTTCTTTCTTTCTTCTTTAATTATTTGCTGTTGCCTTCCACCCTCTTTGAAATCAACATGTTATAATTACGGTTGAGAGCACTCAGGACAAACAAATCTAAATTTAAACTCCAGAGAAGGTCTGTAGGTTGATGTATTAATTGGATCAGACGTCAGCCCAGCTGGTACTTCAAAAGTTTCCCTTTTGAAATGTACAGGGAAGATGGTCACCTGACAAGGGTGCAATTTCAAAACGCCGCATCTCCCCCTCAATCAGAATCCTAGCCTCTAATTCTTTTGCTTAGTAATCCCAAGTTCTGTCTAGCAAGAGCTGCAGTTTGAACCTTTAGAAACTGCCTCCCTAGTCCAGCCCTACAGTCTGTTGTGCAGTGGCAACAGGAGCTGGATACTAATGAGAAGGTGAAATTATAATTGGAGGGAAACAAAATATGAAGTCTCCCAGTTTTAAAAGCTGGATCCCATTATTTATATTTGGGCTCTAGATGGACCAGTGGTCTAACTCGGTATTTGATGGTGCCTTATGGTGGTTTCTTCTGGAGCAACGAAAGCAAAAACTCCCTTGCCTGGGCTCCTCCTATCATGAGTCTGACGCTCATGGGACAGGTCAAAGGCCAATCTTAGTCCAGCATCCTGGCAGGATGTTGTCAGCGGCTCCCGGCTGGTTGCCCAGGAAAGTATAAAGACAAGGGAAAGTTTCTTACAGTCCTTCTTTATTTCAAATTTTACAGAGAGAGGCTACAGAACCCAGGATGATGGTGTTGTCCCAAGTGAATCTCCACCCCCCTTCTCTCTCACTTCCTCATTTGTCATCATCATCTCCTCTATGGGTGCTGCCCGCTGTCTTTGAGCTCTTTGCTCTCCTACTTTTAAGGCTTGCTGGGTTCTGGGAGATAGTGGGTCTGGAATGCTTTCTAGTGACAACATGTCAGTCAGCTGCTGCTCTGGCTCTGCCTGCTCCTCCTCTTCCATTATTTCCCAACCACTGTTGTAAATCTATACTGTCTTCCTCTTCTCTGGAAGGGTTAAGATGGGGAGACACAAGCCAAACCAGGTAAGGGAGCCATTGGGTCTCAAAACCCTTGGTGAGTTAGGGACAATGCATGCAAAAGACAGGCTCTGGCGCATTGAGTAAACGAGACCAAGAGTGGGTCCAACAGTCAAGAAGGTGGTTTCTGCACATGCGGTAGAGGCAAGTGAGGGGCAGATGGGGTTCATCAACCTGGGAAGGTGGCCCATCTAGGAGAAGGAAAGCTCTGATCCTAAACTCCCGCTGCCTTTCCAGACATCTTTAGGAGAAGAAAAGGCTAAGGAGTTGGGTGGCACCCTGCCCGCCTACCCCAGCCCCATCTCTACATCTCACAGGAACTTTCCTACTGCCTCTTTTCTCCCAAATTCCAATAATCCTGAAGTTCAGAAGCCTGCAACACTTTCCTTGCGAGGCTTACCCAGCTCCCCTGAATGCAAGCTATTAGAACATAAAGAAATATTGCATGATGAGATCATTATATAATTTGGTGGGTCATTTTAGGGACCCTAGGGAAGCTACAAAAAAATTAAATACAGTTGTCAGGGTGGTGTCAGTGGCTTTCCGGCTGGATGCCCAAGAAGGTGTAAAGACAAGGGAAAGTTTCTTACAGTCCTTTTTTACTTCAAACCTTATAGAGAGAGGCTATAGAACCCAGCCTCTTGGTTGATGGTGTTGTCCCAAGTGAATCTCCAACCTCCGTCTCTCCCACTTCCTCATTCATCATCATCATCATCTCCTCCTCTATGGGGGCTGCCCTCTGTCTTAGAGCTCTTTGCTCTCCTACTTTTAAGGCTCGCTGGGTTCTGGGAGATGGAGGGTCTGGAATGCTTTCTAGTGACAACGTGTCAGTCAGCTGCTGCTCTGGCTCTGCCTACTCCTCCTCTTCCATTATTTCCCAACTTTCCCCCTCATCTGCCTCTGAGCTGTGACCTCTGGCAAACCACTGTTGTAAATCTATACTGTCTTCCTCTTCTCTGGAAGGGTCAAGATGAGGAGGCGGTCTCCACCATTTCTCATCCTCTGCCCATCCCCTGACTTTACCCCCTTCTCCAGTGTCCTCCTCTTTTGCCCAGTCCCTGACACATTCAGTTCTCGCCATGGGCCATCAGATGCCAACGAAACATCAGCAAACAGGACACAAGAACAATAGCGCCATGCCACTTGTGTTCCCCAGCAGCACCAACTTCAGCTCCAGACCGTGGGCTCCCCAGAGCAAGTGCTTTTTAAAAAATAAAATAAAAAATATTTATTAAAATTTCAGAGAAAAAAAGAATTACAGAAAAACAAAAAGTAAAAATACAAGAAAAATACAAAATACAGAATACAGAATAAAAGAATAAAAGACACTTAAAAAGAGAAAAAAGAAAAATGGGTCAATCTTTCCATAGCTTACATTCATATCCTTGTTTCCCTGACCTCCTCATACCTCCCTATTTTGTATTCCAGTTCAATTAGTTAAGTCAGCAATTTCTTTCCCTCTTTGTTTTCTCATGATCCTTTAACTTAATATACTATAACTTTAAATTTTCATCTATTAACAATCCTTTTTTACATACACCTTTATAGCATTACTGCTTAAACCACCTAACTTCATTCCAACATCATTCTAACATTCATTAATTTTGCAATATTTCTGTAAATAATCTTTAAATTTCTTCCAATCTTCTTCCACCGACTCTTCTCCCTGGTCTCGGATTCTGCCAGTCATTTCCTCCAATTCCATGTAGTCCATCACCTTCATCTGCCATTCTTCCAGAGTGGGTAGGTCTTGTGTCTTCCAATACTTTGCAATAAGTATTCTTGCTGCTGTTGTGGCATACATGAAGAAAGTTCTGTCCTTCTTTGGCACCATTTGGCCGACCATGCCCAGGAGAAAGGGCACTGGTTTCTTCAGAAAGGTATATTTAAATACCCTTTTCATTTCATTGTAAATCATCTCCCAGAAAGCCTTAATCCTTGGGCACGTCCACCAAAGGTGAAAGTCCCCAGAGCAAGTGCTGAGTGCCATGACATAATGACGTCACATCATGTTGTGACATTATGACGGCATGGCGCAGCGTGTTCAAGCACTCTGGCAACTGGCTGGGGCCTGTGCATCCACCGTGGGGTCTCTGTTGGGGCCCATGCAGTCACAGGCGCATCCCAGAAGCATATCTGCAGCCACAGTGGGCCTAAACAGAGACCCCATGGTGGAGACGCAGCCCCAGCCCAGTTATCACTGTGGCGCCGGAAGGCCAAAGGTAAGGAAGCGTCCAGCAGTAGCAGTACATGGCGCATGGCAGCAGTGGGGGGCGGTGGAGCTTGGGCACCCCCTGGAGTTGGTGCCAGTGTTCCCCAACAACTTTTGCAAAATGTTAACTGAGAAAGAGATTTGCATGCAAAGCAGTCTACACCACAGTGGCTGCAGAGGTGGTTGTACTGCCGCATTCCACTCAAAATTCCAGAGGATTGTGATGTTGTTCACATTTAGCATCCTCTCATTAGCCTCATTTTTAACTGCCAATGTAAGTTATTTGACGATATGGATAGTATTACCAGATTCAGATCAGGGTTGTCAAACTGAATGGAATGGATATGCTGATAAAGTGATGCCTAGGAGCAGAGAGCTTCTCATCGAGACTAGATGATTAGATGCTATCTGTCAAATACAATCAAAATTCCCAGCTAAATTGTTTTTTTCCCTTCTTTCAAAAATGATTATCCCCAGATAACCTTCTCCAGTTTTACAATTTGCATAAGAGTTTTAATTCCCACAACTTTCCCCCTTGCATCTCTTTGCTTCATTCAAGCTCACAGCTACAAGACTTCTTCATGGAGATTAAGGCAGAACAACTTCCAGGTTCTCACCAACAACTTACAATCAAGTACATGGGAGCACAGACAGAACACGAACCTAACTGGCACTAACCGAACAGCCAGCTCATGTTGTTTGACATGAATCAGTTTGGTCACTGCTCCTTGTAAGTGACATAGTCTGGAAGTTCTCAGACTGTGTAGAACTGGAGGTCATTTCTTGAGGACCAAGATCTGTTTTAGGAAAGTTGATTCTGAGACT
The DNA here is from genome assembly GCF_964106645.2 of Podarcis pityusensis. Lineage (NCBI taxonomy): Eukaryota > Metazoa > Chordata > Lepidosauria > Squamata > Lacertidae > Podarcis > Podarcis pityusensis. Next base: position 11,505,862 of record NC_138031.1, on the reverse strand, counting down.
AAGCAGGTCTGAATCTGGTCAGCAACTGGATGAGAGACTAGCAAAGAACGTTCTGTGTTCCACCTCAGCTTCCATCCTAGAATAAAGGTCGGATGTAAATAAAATATCAGTAACTTATGCGCAGAAACATAAGCATCTTGCTGGGAATTGTGTAAATATCTGTAGGGATGGATGGATCTCTCTCTCTCTCTCTCTCTCTCTCTCACACACACACACACACACACACACACATATTAATGAATATTTTATTATTTTTCCATATTGGAAAAACATTTGTTACTCAACAGTTATAGTCCAGTTCAACAAAACTAGTGACTTCCTGCTTACCAAACATCAATGCTTATAACCCAAATTACATACAATTGCACTTTAAGGTTCCATTTCATCCAATTTCATCCTCTTTAACATGTTTCTTAATATAGTTTGCTATTTTCTTAAACTGCAAAGCCTTTATCGACTGACAAAAGGTTTGTTTTGCTCTTTGTATCCCAATGCTGCTGCTTCTTGAGGAAATGTAGGGGTCTTTTGTGGAATCTCTAAACCCACCCCCCTAACTCAGGCATAGGCAAACTCAGCCCTCCAGATGTTTTGGGACTACAGTTACCATAATCCTTGACCACTGGTCCTCTTAGCTAGGGATCATGGGAGTTGTAGTTCCAAAACATCTGGAGGGCCGAGTTTGCCTATGCCTGCCCTAACTATTCAATTCTTAGACAAATCATGCCCCCTACCCCTGGCTGGCACTTTCGGTTTCTCTCCCTCCCCCAAGTCTGGGGCAGGCAGCAAAAGCAGGAGAGCTCCCAAGGCCTTGCTGGTCCTTCATACAAGGTGTGATGAACTGCATTCGGCTTGAGTTTTTACAAGCCTACCTTACTATCGTGCAACCTCAAAGAGGTTGAGATAAACAAATAAAACAAAATGCGAGCTGCAAATATCAGGTTTAAACATTTCTTTGGCATAGCTGCTGGTGTGTAAACCCTCCTTCCCTTCCCAGTTTACGCACACAGTGAGTCACTCCATCATCACAGCATCTGGGCTACATATCCTAAGTATATATACAGAGATCATGTCTAATTACAGGTGATTTGCCCAGGTTGGCTCCTCAGTGGGGACTGTCGTCTTCAGGTACATGAATGTGACTTGTGGACTAATTGGAATTTACATTGTGTGGCCATTTGCTGCCATTTGCCTCAACAATGACTTCCAGCCTTCCTAATTAACTAGCTAGCGCATTTAACATTTGGCACTTTTCTCAAGCAGAAACTAACAAGATCGGAGCGAGCTTATTATGTTGTCAATGTGTCAGTTCTCAGCAATTTGAATCCCTCCCCCCTTTGATTTGTCCTCCATTCATATGATGTAAAATGACTTCGTTCTCCATCTCTCCTACTGTTATTTCGAACAACAAAGTGGACAAGGGCAAAATGTTAGTGTCCTGAATAAAATGTGGCCGCCCTTGGTCTCCCACTAACACAAATAGTGCTTATTAGAAGCCATTTGCTCACATAGCGCAATTTCTCTCTATTGGTTTTTATTCTGTGTTTATTTCAAACACACACACACAACCAGAATTCTCACATAAGTAGCTTTGTATATTTATGGCTTACTATCTGCCGAGTTTTGTTATTCCTTTTGTACATGGCTATGAAGCTGTGCTCCCTTGCGATTGACAGGTTATTTCTCTAGCAGAACTGTGGCAGCACACACAAGGAATTATCAAACCAATCTTCCACAAGAAGAAGAAGATGAGTTTGGATTTGATATCCTGCTTTATCACTACCCTAAGGAGTCTCAAAGCGGCTAACAATCTCATTTGCCTTCCTCCCCCACAACAAACATTCTGTGAGGTGAGTGGGGCTGAGAGACTTCAAAGAAGTGTGACTAGCCCAAGGTCAGCCAGCAGCTGCATGTGGAGGAGCAGGGAAGTGAACCCGGTTCACCAGATTACGAGTCTACCGCTCTTAACCACTACACCACACTGGCTCTCACAAGCAGTTTGGAGTACTGGCATCTTGGTTCTGTTATCTCATGGTGCTGGTCTGCTACCAAATTTATGACTCTGTAGGAACATGGGGACCAGGGATGGCCCGTCCATGAGGCAGACTCAGGTGGCAGAATCCAATGGGTGCTTACGCCAACATGCCCGCCTCCTTGCCAACACTGCCAGAGAAGTGAGGAGAAGCAGATGTGGTTCTGGTGAGAACTCGCAAGATCTTCCAGGTTCTGGTGCAATCTCGTGAGAGCTCCATAAGATCCCCATTAAATCACAATAAGGTCTCTGGAGGCTGCAGCCATGTGACCCCAGTAAGCAAGACTTCTGCATGGGTGGTAAGGGGTGTTGGGTGGCATGTGGTGTGTGGTGTGTGTGCGGGGCTACACCTTCCAGTTTTCCCTTGGATGGCAAAATAGAATGGACTGCCCCTGATGGGGACAGAAGAGCCCTGCTGTCAGGGACTGGGCAGAGGAGGAATGGTGGAGACCACCTCCCCATCTTGACCCTTCCAGAGAAGAAGACAGTTCAGCATTACAACAGGGGTTTGAGGGAGGTCACAGCTCAGAGGCAGATGAGGGGAAAAGTGAGGCAGTGGAAGACAGGAGTGCCTGGCGTGCTCTGGTTCATGGGGTCACGAACAGTCGGACACGACCAAACAACTAAACAACAACAACAATAGGAGAGGAGGAGGAGTAGGCAGAGCTGGAGCAGCTGGCTGACATGTTATCACTAGAAAGCATTCCAGACCCACCATCTCCCAGAATCCAGAGAGCCTTAAAAGTAGGAGAGCAAAATGCTCAGAAGCAAAGGGCCCTCAGCGGCACCTGTAGAAGGGATGACCAATGAGGAAGTGGGAGAGAAGGGGAGTGGAGATTTACTCGGGACAATGCCATTGTTCCAAGAGGATGCATTCCTAAGCTTCTCTCTTTGAATAGTGAATAAAAGCAGATGGTAAGGGTTTTTCCTTGTCTTATTTGTTCCTGGCAACCTGCCATGGTAGGGTGGGGTGGATCCTCTGCTGCCTGACACCTGCTGGATCAATCAGGGGCCTCTGGGATGCCCACAAACAGAACCCAAGTGTAACAGAACTCTGCCCACCTGTGATTCGCAGCTACTTGCATTCAGAAGCATACTGACAGGAGCGAGCTAGCAATCAATCAATCAATCAATCAATCAATCACATGAAGTATGTGAAGTTAACGTTAATGGAAAAAACAACAACTCAGGATTTCCCTGGCATGTCAGGCCCAATGAGCACAGCAACTCTTCTTCAGTAGGTCTTGCCCCATGAAGTAGTCGCAGAGATGGAAAGTCCCCACCTCCCCAAAGCTGCCTATGTCCCCTTCTCTCAAGGGTTTCCCTCAAGCAATCAGAGACTGCGCCTGCATGAAGCTAACTTCTCCTCCACACTTTTCATGCCTCTCCTGGTTCTGGTAGACCAGCGGGGACGGGACCTTGTCGCAGCAGGAGAGAGAGACATCCATGACTCTTCACCAGCCTAAGTCATCTCTGCCTCTTGGCCTCCCGCATCCCGCTCTTCTGCTTCTGAACTTCTCTCTGCTATAGACTGCCCCAGCTTCCAACACCTCCTCCTCCTTCCAATCTTCTTCCTCTTAGTCGTCCCACCACCAGTCTCTGGGCTCTGAGCCTTCTTCCCTTGGTGGTTCCCCAGCTGGTTCCTCCTACCATTCATCTGCATCCAACCAGTCCATGACACATACTGCCCCCAACAATGGAGATGGAACATTCTAATACATACAGTAGCATTGAATCTTTTGATGTATCTCTTGTGGGTTGAATCAGGCAATGGATTTTTAATCACACTACCTGTGCGAACTGTCTTACCAATGCAGACTGTCGGTGTTGTCAGCTAATGTTTTGGTGAATAGCCGCTATTAATAAGGCAGTTAGCACTGTTCTTTTCTGCATTTCCCTGTCTTCTGCACCATAAAAGGAAGGACCCGTTCTTTTCCAGGGTGCAGTGGTACAAAACTAAAATGGATCCAAGGCCCAGTTCTTTCTGGAACCTCATAATTGCTGCTAACATCTAAATCTTGACTGATTGGAACTGCGTCTAGTCTGTTGATGCGTCTCCACTTTGGAGTGCCTTATCCCAGTTGACTCCCTCCTCATTGACATTTTGTACAAACATGAATATTTTTTATTTTTATCATTATTATTCCATCGTGGTTTTTGCCCATGGAATGATTGGTTCTCTTTGTCTGATACCTTGGCATTATTTATCTTTATAACGGGCTGCCTCCTGGGTCTCTTGTTTCTTTGCGTTCAAACTGATGTGCTGTTTTCGATTCTTTCATTTGATCATGTTGCAAGTCATCATGAGCATTGGGAGGGAGAGGTACTATATGAATATTTTTATTTTAAAAAAATATTCTATCCTTGATATAATTTGCTGTGATACTGCATCCGTGGTCTTGAAGGAGATTGAAATCTGGAGGGAATAGGATGCTGCAACGGGGATGATGTGGGGAGCAGTTTTCAAATCGCTTGCTTCAGCTGACAAAGAGCTGCATCACATCAGCAGTTGCAACAACACAAGCAATTCTGGGGTGCACTTCAGAAAGAGGTGGAAGAAGCCAATGGGCATGGCAAGAGATGGGATAGCTCAGTCATTAGAGCATGAGACTCTTAAGGCAAACTAAGGCCCGGGGGCCGGATCCGGTCCAATCGCCTTCTAAATCTGGCCCGCGGATGGTCCAGGAATCAACGTGCTTTTACATAAGTAGAATGTGTCCTTTGCATCTCTGGGTTATTTGTGGGGCATAGGAATTCATTCATTTCCCCCCCAAAATATAGTCTGATCCCCCCCCCCCCAGGTCACGGGGAGAAGAGGGAGAAGACTGGAGAAAGGAGGTGCTGGGAGCTGGAGGGATAACAGGGCTTAGTGAGTGGGGAGAGTCTGCGGCAGAGAGAAGTTCAGAATCAGAGGCAAAAACTGAAGCATGAGAGTTGGATAAGGGAGGCCAAGAGGCAGAGATGAGTCAGGCTCATGAAGAAGAAGAAGAAGAAGAAGAAGAAGAGGAGGAGGAGGAGGAGGAGGAGGAGGAGGAGGAGGAGGAGGAGGAGGAGTCTGGATTTGCTATTCCACTTTATCACTACCCGAAGGAGTCTAAAAGTGGCTCACAATCTCCTTTCCCTTCCTCCCCCACAACAAACACTTCAGAGAAGTGTGACTAGCCCAAGGTCACCCAGTAGCTGCATGTGAAGGAGCGGGGATGCAAACCCGGTTCATCAGATTCCAAGTCTACCGCTCCTAACCACTACATCACACTGGCTCTCGAGTCATAGCTCTCCCCCTCCTGCTGTGCCAGACAGGAGAAAAACAATATTCAAATTTCTGTTTTAGACTGCCTTTTCTGTGATGTAGGTGTGATGTATCTGAGGGGTGGTCTTAGGTTACACCCCTTCTGTGATGTATGTATGATGTTTCTGGGGGTGGTCTTGATCTACAGGGTGGCAATTTCAGAAGTCTTTATAAGGCCTTGCACGCCATTTTTCTGGGTGCTGCTCCCCTGCTGCCGGTGAGGGGAGCACCCTGTTGCAACAGATCAATAAAGATCAAGCTTACTAGCTGCTTTGCTTCTCGATATTCTCTGATTGGCCTCTGTTATTCTCTCCTACCAATAGGGAACCTATGTAAGGACTCTATATGGGCTCTTGGATACCCCATAAGGGAAAAGGGCAGTTTTTGTTTAAAACACTTTTGGTCCTGGTAACTGATTTCTGTGGAGGAAGACTACGGGGAGTGAATTGCTCTGCTCATTAGCCCTGACACTCCATCAAGTCTGTGGAGATTGTGTTTTTGCCACTAAAGAGTTAACTCTATCTTTGAACTGTGCGATTCCTGACCGACATGCTCTTGTGACATGTGCACATTCTCCCTGTGCAGAGTGAAAGCATTAAGTAAGCAATTTTATGCTGCCTTTTGCCAGCAGCAGCTAAGCAACAAAGAGCTTTGCAGTGTGATCCAGTCCAGGCCTCCTTGGAAGTTACTCCCAAATGGGACTTGTTTCCAAGCTGGTCTGTATAGGGCTGTAGCCTTTGTGTGCTCTTTCTTCTGGGTTAGATAAAGCACGACGTTTGATTACTGACAACAAGCAACACAATAGCTTATCAAATAGGATCATAGTAGCCTGGCCCAGGAGCTCCCATCTCATCTCATTTCAGTCAATGTTGTGCATGCTGTTAAAGCATTTAACAATGCCTGCAGCATTGATCAATGTCACTCTTGCAAAGAAACGTTCATGCTGCCGATTGGAAAGTAAATGGGAAACTTCATCAGATGTGGCAGCAATTAGGGTCTATAAAATTAATTCTGGGAATTTTGCCGGAATTATAGTCAACCCCCTTGCTGTTCTTTATTTTCCAGCAATTTTGCAGTGCAGTTTAAATTCAGTTGAACAGCCGTCTCCACAAACCAGTCCAAATGATGTCCTCAGGTTTAAACAGACTTAGGAGGAGGCCGTCCTGAGCCTCAGTGAACTTCTGAGTAGAAAGATATAAGATTGCATTGATAGTCCTTTGGGGCCCCTGGCAATGCATGAGTTTGGACTTATGCTTAAGTGGATTGTGTCCCATCAAGCTTCTAGAACAGCGGTTCTCAACCTGTGGGTCCCCAGATGCTGTTGCACTACAACTCCCATCATCCCTGATACCTGGCCTTGCTAGCTAGGAGTGATGGGAGTTGTAGTCCAACAACATCTGGGGACCCACAGGTTGAGAACCGCTGTTCTAGAAGTAGCCATCTGTTTTGGTTTCATTTTCTACAATGGAGAACCTTCTTCATGAGGAAAGTATCACACCTGTCATGTATTATCTAGTTAAGATTCCTGCATTGCAGGGGTTCATAGAATCATAGAGTTGGAGGTTACCCCCTGCAATGCAGGAATCTCAGCTAAAGCATCCATGACAGGTGGCCATCCAACCTCTGCGTAAAAACACCCAAGGAAGGAAAGCCCACAACCTCCTGAAGGAGTCTGTTCCACTGTGGAACCACTCTGACTGCCAACAAGTTCTCCCTGATGTTTAGGCAATCTGCCTACTTGTAACTCGAAGTCATTGGTTCAAGACCTACCCTCCAGAGTGGGAGAAAACAAGCTTGCTCCATCTTCTATGTGACAGCCCTTGAGATATTTGAAGGTGGCTATCATATTTCCTCTCAGTTTCCTCTTTTCCAGGCTAAACATACCCAGCTCCTCCAACCGTTCCTCAGGAGGCTTCGTTTCCAGATCCCTGATCACCTTGGTCACCCTCCTCTGCACACGCTCCAACTTGTCAAAATCCTTCTTAAATTGTGGCACCCAGAACTGGACACAGTATTCCAGATGTGGTTTTACCAATGGAATATACTTGGAGTCCTGTAGTGATTTCATGCTCTTTATTGCATTGTGAAACAGTGATTGAATTGCCCCCCAAACCTCAGGCTTTTATATACATTATTTACACAATGAGTCCCGTCTGATTGGCTGATTCTGCTTCCTTCCTGGAGCCTGATTGGTCGTTTCCTGCAGCCAATCAGTTGTTGCATTCTACGATCCTACCAGCCTAATAGGCTGATTAACTTCCTCCTGGAGCCTGATTGGTCTTTTCCTGCAAGCCAATCAGTTGCTGCATTCTAGGATCCTACTTGCCTATTGTTCTAAGATCCAAGCTTAGCACATAACAACCAAGACAGAATAGAGCGAGGCTATGACTTCCTTTGATCAGGACACTATACTTCTGTTGATGCAGCCTACAATAGCATTAGCTGTCATCACTTCTTGAAAGTTTCTTCAAACAGAGAAAACATAGGAACCTGTCTTACACCAAGCTAAGTCCAAGCTGGTCCATCTAACTCAGTATTCTCCAGTCTGACTGGCAGTGGTTCACAAGAGTTTCAGGCAGGAGTCCTTCCCAGCCGTACCTGGAAATGCCAGGATTGATCCTGGGACCTTCTGCATGCAAAACAGTTGCTAATCCACTAAGCCACACTCCTTCTACATCTCTTATACTGTGATACCTCGGGTTAAGTACTTAATTCCTTCCGGAGGTCTGTTCTTAACCTGAAGCACCACTTTAGCTAATGGGGCCTCCTGCTGCCGCCGCGCTGCTGGAACACGAATTCTGTTCTTATCCTGAAGCAAAGTTCTTAACCTGAAGCACTATTTCTGGGTTAGCGGAGTGTGTAACCTGAAGCGTATGTAACCCGAGGTACCACTGTATATAAATTTTTATTAGTTTTTCAACATATCATTTTCAACAATAGTTAAACGTACTTTTACATCTTATACAATTTTTTGACTTCCATCAATCACATCTGAAAATTTATCAATCTATTCACTTAATTTACATTTCTTATTTTCACTATCACTTTTAAATCTCATAACGAATATCTCTTTTCTTTCTCTTCTTTGCAATATTTCATATATTTCTCCTTACACAACTTCTTGTAGTCCTACTAGCGTAATTTGTTGATTACAGTCGCTCTTCAAATAATTCATATATTTCTTCCAATTTTCTGTAAATCTCTGGTCCCGCAGGTTTCTATTCCTTCCTGTCATTTTATCCAATTCTGCGTAGTCCGTTAATTTTTTCTGCCATTCTTTCATCGGTATTTCTTCTTGCTTTCCAGTCCTTCTGCATCTCAGTCTTTAGAGAAATATACATTTCTCGGCCCTCCTCCCACAACATTGATTTCATACTGCCAGAAAATTTGCATTCGAGTAATATGAAGTGCCTATGACTAGGAGGTGCTGGCAATATTTTATCATTGAGCAGTGGGTCCAATCATGGCACAAAGGAGTTTTACGCCTCGGGCTCCTTTTTCCTCCTGAATAATGTGCCCAATAGGAATATAGATCCTGGATTTATGACATGCAAACTGTGCTAGGATGTAGCCGAGTGCCAAAACTTATTTAAAAACAAAGCAACATGTGGTCTTCCCTCACCGACAATGCTTTGCATACAAATAAGTAGAATCAATGCAGGAGAGGGAGGGCTGGGGGCGAGGGACAGCTTCACATTGCTTTCAGTTCATTAGACTGTGGAAACTACCCAAAACCTTCTCAAAGGAATATGCTCAGTAAGCTCTTTGCATCAGTTCTTAGAATAATTAGAGTGGCTTTGGCTGCAATCCAACGCCTTTCCTGGGAGTAAGGCGCACTGAACTTAAAAGGATTTACTTCTGAGTAGACATGTGCAGGATGGTGCTGTCAGTCAGGCAGAGGACTACATTAAATAAAACATCAGGTACAAGTTGTTGACTTCTCTCCCTTAATCACATTCTCTCTAGATTTGAAATGCCAACAAGGCTTTGGATGGCAGAAATAAAGGCAATTTAGTAGTCTCACACTTAGCAGTCTCACACCCTGAAGTAATTGCTGTCAGGGAGCCTTTCTTCATTCTGTTGGAGGGGAGTGTCACTTCAAAGTTGGTCTTCTTTACACCATGCCAGGAGAGACAATGTGCTCCCCTCCAGATGTTGCTAAGGTACATCTCTGATCATCCCTGGTCACTGGCTGATGGGTTCCTACAACCTCTGGAGGCAACTGCCTTCTGGGAGCCCAACAGCAGGTGGAGCCAGAGCAAAATGTCAGGGAGAACCAGCTCATTCTAGTTTTGTCCTCATCCCCTCTGCTGAGTTATAGAATCATAGAATTGTAGAGTTGGAAGGGACCTCCAAAGTCATCTAGTCCAACAATCTGCAATGAAGGAATCTCAGCTAAAGCATCCATGGCAGATGCTCATTCAATCTCTGCTTATAATATTTTTATTAAATTTTCAACTAACAAAAAAACCCCTACTGGTATCTGAAGAAGTGTGCATGTACACGAAAGCATATACCTAGACCAAACTTAGTTGGTCTCTGTGGCGTTTGCCCTCCTATGTGTGTGACATCATACTGGGTTCATAGGGAAAGGGTTAACCAATTGTAAAATGACTAACCAATGGGAACCCAAGGGGCAGAGTTAACTGTGTATAAGGTTTAAGCACAGAGGGCTTTTTGGAGGAGTTAGGAGTTAGGGTGGTTGAGAAGACAGTTTGGAGTTAGAAGAGACATAGAGGATAGGCCTGTGAATTGGGCTAGTCTGATGTGAGAGAGTGAGAGAATTTGTTAAGAGAAGTCAGTCAAACAGTGGAGATAATCAGTCAGAAGGTATTAGGAAGGTATAGTCTGGTAAAGAAACTAAAGTTAAGATACTGACAGGAATATTATTTAAGAAGCCATAAACTTGTTAATGTTTGTAAAATAAACTTGGGGTTTTTTGGTTCATTTTTAACAACTGACTGGACTCAGTGTTTTACCAGAGAGTAACTGGTTGGTGGCAGCGGGGAAGCGAGCAAGGTGGTGGCACAGGGATCAATAGACCGTTAAACGTCTGGGGACCCTGTGTGATCACCACAGTCTCTTAGATGCTACTGGACTAATCTTTTAACATGGCTACCTACCTGACTCTAAAAAATACACAATAACTAATACAAAAAACCACAAACAAAGAAAAACATACACAAAACGAATGTCAGTTCAATCTCTTCTTAAATCCACCCTCCTTCTGCTCCCTGCCATACCCCCAGAATCCTTCTTTGGGGGGATTTTTTACTGGCCTCAGCTGAACCAGCTTCAACTCAACCAGCTGAGCCCTGGCTGAGTTGGGCTGAAAAGTTATGCTTGAGTATCTTTAGCTGAGCCAGGGCTGGGGACTTAATTCTGGCTTAGTCTGAGCCAGAGATCTGCTGTTTCCTAAGTTGCTCATCCGGGAAGATCTTGACATAGGAATCCCCTACCCAAAAGAGATACATTGCTTTCAATACCACTTGCTGTGCCCTACCTGTGCATCTAAGAGCTCTGTCTTTGAGCATCAGACTGGGGGAAGAGATATTTAATGCACAAAGGAGTAGTGCTCAAGGCATGTTTTCCAGACCTTCTTTAGTATTCAGGAGAGACTCTAATTATTGCTGCCCGAGGGAATTCTCTGTAGGAAACTTCCAGTTTGCTTTTATGCATTGCTCCTGTTGTGGCATGATTTAGATGGCACAGCCAAATGAGATGCAGCATTCAACGAATAACCTCCTTTACACCGGGTTCCAAGCCATATAATAACATTTTTTCCAGGGAAATATACATATGTGCGGGCTTGTCCACATTTCTGCTTGTTCCCTGCCTAGAAAGCACAGGTCAGAGTGGTTTTCCACTTCACCCTCAATTTCGAGGCATGTGTCCGAGCAGTTTCCCCCTTAGTCCCCTCCTTTACAAGGGAAAACCTGCTCTTTAGTGATAAATCGCAACAAATGTCAATCCAGGGGAAACCCAAATTGCTGTTTGCTCCAATGGAGCACTAAAGAGCGGTTTTCCCTGGGGAGAAAGGACAAAGAGGAACTGTGTCCTTCTGTTTTCAAAATGAAACCATTCATGCACAAAATCTCAGTACACACACACACACACACACGAAGTTAAGAGAACACCCTATGGAAACTTCCATGGGTCAGTGCATGCTTCCATGGGACAGACTGTTTGGGGTTGAGGGAGTGAAAACAATGGGGTGAAATTGGAAGATACTGTTTTGGAGAGGGGCTTGGTGAGCTGGCTGGATATGTTTACGTGTGTGTGTGTGTGTGTGTGTGTGTGTGTGTGAAAATAAGAAACCCAGAAGGAGTAACTGTAGAAGTTAAGGTTTTTGAAAAGCCAGTTTCAATGCCCGCTTCTATCTGGAACTGCTGATTATGCCGAGTTGAGGAGAATTGATAGCTAGCTGTATCAAAGCGAAGGCAGCCTTTGTAAGTTCTGAAGCAAGGCAGATACATCCTGCCAATTTATTGAGAACTATGAAGCCTGACTGCAATAGGTGCCTGGGGGACTTTGATAGAGGGGAACGGCGGTCGGGTGGGGTGGGGGGCTTAAGGGATTGAAAATGTATATAAATAAACTGAATTCTGTATGGTACTGGGCTGGATGAAATTCCAGATGCGCCGTGTAACAGAAGCATTTTGTAGTAACTGAGTCTTGAGTTTATCAATGCATGGACCACTGTGGTTAGACTGTTACAGCCCAGAACAGCTGCAGCTGGTGTACAAACTGGAGTTGGTAAAAAGCACTCCTCAAGAACATATGTCCATGAGTACTGTTATTATGTGTAAAGGTGGTCTTTCCCCTTCGCAGTAACACACCAGCACAGTCAGTGTGGTATTTACAGTCTTTATTACATATATACAAGAAACAGCTACAGTTCAGAATTACACATCCAAACCCGTTGAGTCAGGTTTGGGGAAATGATATATAATGAGATGAAAAAGATGTTGAAATATTCATTTATTAAGAAACCAGAAGCATTTTTACTGGGCATTGTAAGAGATGGTATTAATAGACAGGATTGTAAGTTGTTTTTATAAGCAATGATGGCAGCAAGAATATTATTGGCACAAAGCAAGAAAAATTACCAACGAAAGAAGAATGGAGGATGAAATTGATGGACTATGCAGAACTAGATAAATTAACAGGAAGGATTTGAAACCTGAGTGTAATGGTTTCTAAGGGGTTGCTCGTGCGTAAGCAGGCACCTATCTCCCTGGCTGGGTGCAAACACCTGGCTGGGCTGCCAAAGTGAACTTTATCTGTCCGGACCGCCACTCACCCGTGGCTGACTCAGTCGCTGGCAGAATCCGTGAGTGGGCGTTTCTTAAACTTCTTCCAGCAAAGAAGCCCTTTGACGCCTAGTCTCCGCCTACCCTCTCTGCGCGAAAGCCTTCTGCGCAAGGAGGGTGTGGGCAACGGAGGACCCCTACTCTCCCCGCTGGTCCCAGGCAAGGAGTCATGGGACCGCCTCGCCACTTCCCCCACCTGCCCCCCTTCTCCACTGGTGCTACGCTGATTCTCTTCCCCAGAAGATGGGCTGCTTCTCCCGATCCCTGGACGCTCTCTGGAATCCCTCTGGCTTTTGCTCTCTCCCTCCAGTACTGATGGCAGTTCCCTGACACTGAGGGACCAGAGATTCTTAGAAGACTGGAGTAAATATACGAACTATTTGAAAAGTAATAGTAATGAGCAGATTACACTAGTAGGACTGCAAGAAGTTTTGTAAGGAGGACTATTTGATATATTGCAGGAAAGACTATGAGGAGAATTATTAGTTAATGATAATTAAGAGTAATAGAGAAATCAAGAAATGCTGAATAAGTGATAAAGAACAAAAAATCATCAGAGGTGTTGACGGAAGTCTAAAACATTGTATAAGATAAGAAGTTATGTTATATGAATGTTGGAAATGATATGTTAAAAAACCCCAAAACCAATAGAGTCGGGTTCGGGGAGTGGCTTCCTACAATTCCCGCGCCAACAAAGATCCTTACGTTTCATTTCACTCCTTGTCTGTCCTGATTTGAAAGCCCCCTCCCTTCCTGAGTCTGAGCTTCCTTCCTGAGCCTCTGGGTGGTTGCAGGGCTCTTGAGCATCCCTGAGCCCCTGTGGTCCCTGGCTGCTCTCCGCCCCCTCTTCTGCTTCCTCTGTCTCTGGGTGGTTGCGGGGCTCTTCAACATCCCTGAGCCCCTGTTCCGCCTCTTCTGTCCATTGCTCCTCCGAATCCTGCCTGACATTATGAGAGAGGGAGGAAAACTTTTAATCTATCCACTTTCTCCATGCCATGACTTCAGCTCACACAGGCTGGTGTAGAGTCTTAGCATTGGCCATTATGAATACACACAACATTCTTCTCTGTTTCTCCCCCTGAAGATCTGTCATGGCGAGCTTTCATTCATCTGCATTTCTCATTGAAGTGTCCAAAGATAAGACTCCAGTGAATTTGAAGCTCCCTGGAAGACAGATTGAGAACCACTGGCATATCACGTTTGACAGGATTTGATGTTTAGCACGCTGTGTATTAAACATTAAGTAGTATTTGATAGCTGACATATAATGACTTGGGAAAAAAATCTGATAGCCTGTGATAGATAACATGCAGAGGTAATTAGTTTCTGGCCGTTGACAGCTTATGAGATTTCCTTTGTGAAGACTGCCAGAATCAACCGGATGCCAAAAAGTCTAAAGATTTTGAATTCCATTCACAGGAAACTGCACGTCCTTCAGTGCAGACAAATATCAACTGTAGTTCAAGGCTCTAAAGTGGAAGAAGAAGAAGAAGAAGAAGAAGAAGAAGAAGAAGAAGAAGAAGAAGAAGAAGAAGAAGAAGAAAGGAAACACATTTCATATTAAATGTGACAGGATTCTATTTGCCCAAATGGCACTTCATATGTGTACAGTTAAGATTAGGAAATCAGTAGAAATTATGCTTAAAGCAGCTTGCAAGAGCAGTAAACAAATTATCAATATATGGGTACAACAGGTACAAACTTTGATAATGTTATGTGCATCCCGGTGAGTGGCAGCGCTTGCTTAAGGTTTGGTTTCCTTGGAATGAAGATCAAGGGAGACTTCAGGATATATGGTTTTATTTACACATACAGTGGTACCTCGGGTTAAGTACTTAATTCGTTCCAGAGGTCCGTACTTAACCTGAAACTGTTCTTAACCTGAAGCACCACTTTAGCTAATGGGGCCTCCTGCTGCTGCCGCGCCGCCAGAGCACGATTTCTGTTCTCATCCTGAAGCAAAGTTCTTAACCTGAAGCACTATTTCTGGGTTAGCGGAGTCTGTAACCTGAAGCGTATGTAACCTGAAGCGTATGTAACCCGAGGTACCTCTGTATATACAAGCTGAGCATAGAATGAAGATCTCATACCATGAACACACCAACAGATCTTGCTTCCCTATTGGATTTCTATAGAAGCACCAAGTCTCATCTTGGGGTTCAGCACAGAGCAAGGCATCTCTCTGTGACTCCAGCTTCCAGCATCAGCCAGACACACTCACACACAGCCCCACCGCTCGGCCTACTGTTCTCCATTCTAAGAATACATGGCATCCATCCAGGTGAGGTTGGAAAAGGCCCACCCATTTGTCTCTATGCCAACATGTCTTTGGACATGTAAATTGTGGTACTTAACCGGCCAGCTCAGGTCATTTTCGTACAAACAATCTTGCTTGATATTACCAGGTCACAACCAAAGTGGTAGGCAAAATTTGATTCAGTTCACATTTAAAGCTGAACTTAGCAAATCTGTCCTTTCCCCAAAAATATGAAAACTGAAACATACCCATCTCTTGAAATTTGCATGTCTCTGAATTTTGCAGTGCGCTTCTCCAGCCAAGAAAAGTGTACAGAAATACATAAACTCGGGTCAAGTATGAATAAAAATGCATGTGTTTGTGAAGAGAAGATTGGGTGGTTGCTTAATTTTGTCTCTGGATCACATTTGGATCGAGACCAGTTCTCTATGTGTGGCCTTGGTTTGTTTGGACTGTGCCATATCGGCAACCCTGCCCTCATTGGTGTGTGCTGTGGTGAAACCTTAAAACTTCTGTAACTGGGTATTTCACCTCTGAGGGTATCCTCTGGCATGTGAGAACAGAAAGTGGCAATCCAGTTTGTGGGATCTTCTTTGACAAAGCTGCACAGATAGAGCGGGGGAAGACACTTATTCAGGAACCAGTAGTGCTGATTGCACATTTTGCATCCGTGTTCTGGCAGCCTATAAGATTCAGAACTGCTTATAGAGCTTATAATTACTCCTGCACTGTGGTGTGTGTCTGTTCTTTTTTGAAAAAAAAACAAAAACAAAAGAGTTCCCAGGTATTCTATTCATAAAAGGAACACTCACAGTCATTCTGTCAGGCATCAAATGCAATAAAACAAAGGGGTTATTCTTTCAGCTGAACACCGTGTGCAACTTTCTTTTTTAAACAAAAACAAAAAAAATCCCCCACAAAACTCTTGCTATTGTATTTCCTGCAGGCCATTTCAATTCATTTTTTTGTATTAAAGAAATGTGAGAAGAAATGAAAGTTGGGATAGGCATGGGGGAAGGTTCATTGAATTTTCTTCTTAAAAAGAAAAAGAAAAAAGTGAAGTAATATGCATGCATAATTTAAGCACCCAACTGTCTTATTATTTAAGTCACAATATGCAGGAAGTTGAGGGAAGAACGATCACATTGGCTTATGTTAGGGATGCAATGGCTCTCTTTATATCTCAGTTTTCCCAGGGGGGGAGTGATGGCAGGATTCTGGAATATGCAAGAGAAAAGAGAAGTAAAATGCTTCCTCTGGCATTTGAAAGCCCCCAGTGCAAAGTCAGAAATTGTACTTCCCAAAGTCCTGCAGAGAACTCTGGGCAGGAAGAGTTCACTGTCTGTAGGATTGTTGTCATCTGCCTAGACACAAGCCAACACACCTGCTGGCCTCTTAAGCAGTGAGGTGGTGGAGTCAAAGTTCACAGTCAAATAGTCCGCACAGGTCTCAGATTTGTAGGTTCCTGGTCCAGCTTGCTCTCTTTGGGTAGTAATACTGGGTTTGAGAGGTTGGGTGGATTTCGCATTATCCATATTACCTTCTGCCTGTGGTTAAGTTTGTGGCTTGGAGAATGGGGATTGTTTCAGTGAACTTTACATTATCGAAGGATCATCGGAGAATCACTGAGTAATGAAAATGGATAGAAGTGCTTTGTGTGGGTCATCAAGTCCAACCTTCTACCAGGAGCCCACTGTGCTCGTTTGCAAGAAACAGAAAAGGAAAGATAAAAGACAGAAAAAGCAGAAAGGAATGAAACAGGCAAGAGGAAAAATCTATCTGCATCCATCTATGACAAGGGTGGGGGACCGGGGACCGCAATCCCTTCTGGGTCATGTTCCAGGGGCCACATGGCAGTGGTGGGTGAGGCTAGAAGCAAAAGTGGGTGGAATAATGAACGCGAATTTTGCCTTTGTACAGCTGTCACAGACACAACTTTCTATCCTCCTCCCAGGCAAGCAAGAGGAATTATGGGAGTTCAAGCAAACATTTCAGTCAGGCAAAAACAAGCAGGACCAATAATGGATGTGACCTTAGGAGAGTTTGAAGGACGAGATAGTCCTTGAGGGCTGCATTTGGCTTCTGGGCTTGAGCTTCTTCACCCCTGATATGTGAGGATAGCACTTTTAGATACACGGCAAGAAGATAACATAGAATAGGAATATTCAACATGGTGCCCTCCAAGAGCTCTCCAAGAGCCCCAGCCAGCATGGTCAAAGCTCAGGGATGATGGGAGCTGTGGTCCAACCACAGGTGATTTGCCAAGAGTTATATCAGCATCCAATTGTTTTGGATATTCCCAGGGGAACTGAAGGAGGCAGTGGTGTGCCCGCTCTTAAAGAAAACAGCATTAGATCCCTTAGATCTATCCAATTACCGCCCGGTTTCGAATCTTCCATTCCTGGGTAAGGTGATTGAGAGAGCAGTTGCTGAACAGCTTGGTAGGTTTCTGGATGAAACATCGGCTCTGGATCCATTCCAGTCTGGCTTCCGCGCTGGTCATGGGACCAAGATGGCTCTGGTCGCCCTAACAGATGATCTCTGCAGGCAGCTGGATCGAGGCGGGTCAGGGCTGCTGATTCTTCTAGACCTGTCAGCAGCCTTCGACATGGTCGAACACGAACTCCTGGACCACCGCCTTGCGAACGTGGGGATCCAGGGCACAGTACTTCAATGACTGCGCTCGTTTCTCTCTGGTCGGGGACAGAGGGTGGCGCTTGGGGGGGAATTGTCATCTCGCCACTCCTTGGTGTGTGGAGTGCCTCAGGGTGCGATACTCTCCCCGATGCTTTTTAACATCTTTATGCGCCCCCTCACGCAGCTTGTCCGGAGTTTTGGGCTGGGTTGCCATCAGTATGCCAATGACACCCAACTCTATCTGTTGATGGATGGCCATCCTGACTCGGCCCCAGACACACTGACCAGATGTTTGGAAGCTGTGGCTGAATGGTTATGTGGGAGCCGGTTGAAGTTAAATCCTTCGAAGACAGAGGTCCTCTGGCTGGGACAGGACGATATGGGATTGAGGGGGCAACTCCCATCTCTTGCGGGGGTGCAATTAGTGCCAGCACCGTCCGTTAAGAGTTTGGGTGTAATCTTTGATGCCTCCCTCTCTATGGAGGCGCAGATTACAGCTATAACAAAGGCGGCATTTTTTCATCTCTGCCAAGCTAAGCAGTTGGCCCCTTATCTCTCTCGCCATGACCTAGCCACTGTGATCCACGTGACGGTCACCTTCAGACTGGATTATTGTAACTCGCTGGACGTGGGGCTGCCCTTGAGACTGACCCAGAAACTCCAGCGGGTGCAGAATGCCGTGGTGAGACTCCTTATGGGGTCTTCGCTGTGAGATCCCATTCATCCGGTACTATACCAGCTGCACTGGCTCCCGGTGGAGTACAGGATCAGGTTTAAGGTGCTGGTTTTAACCTTTAAAGCCCTATACGGCCTAGGACCCTCGTACCTACGGGACCGCCTCTCCTGGTATGCCCCACAGAGGAACCTACGGTCTGCAAATAAAAACATCTTGAATGTCCCAGGCCACAGAGAGGTTAGGCTGGCCTCAACTAGAGCCAGGGCTTTTTCGGCTGTGGCTCCAATCTGGTGGAACGCTCTGTCACAAGAGACTAGGGCCCTGCGGGACCTGACATCTTTCCGCAGGGCCTGCAAGACAGAGTTGTTCCACCAGGCCTTTGGTCAGGGCGCAGCCTGACTCCCTCCTCTGGCAATCTGCACAGAATTTTGCTCAACGGTTGCCATTAATTTGATTTAAATTAATTTTTATAATGAAATGTTTTTAGAATGTTGGATTATTTGATTGTCTGATTATTTGATCGTTGTTAGCCGCCCTGAGCCCGGCTTCGGCTGGGGAGGGCGGGATATAAATAAAATTTATTATTATTATTTATTATTATTAAGAAGGGCAGCAACATAATGAATTGAAAAAAATGTTGAAATATACATTTATCAAGAAACCAGAGGCCTTTCTTCTTGGAATAATAGGTTTGGAATTGCCCAAGAAGGATGCTAGATTGTTTTTGTATGCCACAACTGCTGCTAGAATTTTGCTGGCCAAAAATTGGAAATCACAAGAAGTACCAACAGTGGAGGAATGGCAGATGAAGATGATGGACTTTTCAGAGCTAGCTGACCTGACCGGAAGAGTCCACGACCAGAAGGAGGAGGAGTATAAAGAGGAATGGAAGAAATTTAAAGACTATTTAGTTAAATATGTTAAGATAACGTAAATAGAATTACTTGCGAGTACCAAATCGGCCTAGGATTTAAATATGTGATGTTGTAGAATACTATGGACAAAAGTTAAAATGAAAAGAAAGAAAGATGTTAATTGGACTAAATAAATTTTATGAAAAATTAGTTTTGGAAAACTGCTACAATAATTTATATGGAAACTCAGCCAGGGGGAGTCAAGGAAGTCATCTAACAATGTTAACAAAAGTGGAATTTCTATCGTTAGGATATATGTCTGTTTGTTTGTTTTTGATGTTTTTGATGTTTGATGATATGTTTGTTTTAAATTTGGAAAATTTAATAAAAAAAACTTGAAAAAAATAAGAAGAAGAAGGGCAGCAACAAAAAGTCATTTTCCTCTTGTCCAAATTAGGCTGCTGAGATGAAGAAAGCTTGGGGGGTGGAAGAGGGAACCAGGAGTGGATTTTTGTGCTAGAGGTTTTTGAGTTCAGTCCTGCTTACTGTGGGGGGGGGGGGCATAGGGTTGAGCCATGTGCTGAGAGGCATCCAGTTCCCTCATTTTATATCCCCTCCCCCCAGAGGCACCATCTTGCACCCAAGTTTTGTTGGGTGGGGCAGCGTGTGCACAATGTCATGCTCCCAGTGCATGTTGTGCACAATGTCCTATCACTGGGGGGGTCAAGCATGGATCCCAGCATGGCGTGGCTTCCTCTCTAGCACTCAAGAGGAGCCAGTCACTGAACCAGGCCACACTCTGCTCATCCGCCCCTGCACCATCAATATTGAGGGGTCTGAAGACACCTCCACTCCTAGGAGCTGGTACGTCTGTCTCCCTCAGCCACTAAGCTGCCACTTGACCCTAGTTGGTGGAGCTTGGGGTTCTAATGAAAAACAAAAAATGGAAGTAGTCCCTGACCATCTAATTTGTCAACGCAGCACCCAAAATACCATTAGTGCAAAATAAAGATGTATTGCAGAGCTACTACCCCTCTTCCTGCTACTTGAAATACAACTGTACCAGATGTGGAAACACACCAATTCATTTTCTTCCAACCATTTGTCATCTCAGCAGCACACTAGCTGCCAAACAATTTCCCTTCCTGTGCTTTTTTTAAAATTGATTTGATTTGATTTCTATACCACCCTTTATCTGAAGATCACAGAGTGATTTACACTATTAAATACAGGTCCTGCCTCCTTTTCACCCCTTAATTTGGATCTTATCGGTTTATCAACTATATGTTGCATCCAAGTAATTCCTGCTCGGAACAGAATCGTTGGAATCTAGGGATTTGTTTCCTTAGTTAGGTCCATTGATGTCACAGGGTCTCCTCTGAGTAGCAGTTAGCTGGATTCAACTCAGCAATTGCCCATCACCCAACAGCAAGGTCCTGTGGGTGACTTCTATAAGCATCAAAATAGGTCTTAAGAGAGCCAGTGTGGTGTAGTGGTTAAGAGCGGTGGACTCGTAATCTGGTGAACTGGGTTCGCCTCTCCGCTCCTCCACATGCAGCTGCTGGATGACCTTGGGCTAGTCACACTTCTTTGAAGTCTCTCAACCTCACTCAGCTCACAGTGTTTGTTGTGGGGGAGGAAGGGAAAGGAGATGGTTAACTTTGAGACTCCTTTGGGTAGTAATAAAGTAGGATATCAAATCCAAACTCCTCCTCCTCCTCTTCTTCTTCTTTTTCTTCTTACTACCATAAAATAATAAACCACTGGCATCAAATAGTAACCAAACTCTGAAGCGACACCAACAATATTTTAAACCGGTTTTAAGAGGAAGAATACAAACCTTTAAGGTTTCAAAATATGCTAAAAGAATGGCAAGAACAGTTTAAAAAAAAACAAAACCAGAAGGTCATTGCCTGGCACCAAGAAAAGCCCAGAAGAAAAGTGATAGTTGTTCCTCATCCCATCTAAAAGCAGTGCAATGGGTTCTATAATTTTTTTTGCCTTGTTCTCTGCACCTTCCATTGTTCCACAAACCTTGCTCAGCTTTGGCACCGCTCTGGCCGAGAAGATGCCAAGTCAGACAGAGTTTAAACTTCTCACAGATTTCACACTCCAGCAGGGAAACATTTTGTGACCTTTACCCATCAGCCTCCCCCAGTTGCAATGGTGATTTATTTATGGGTATTGGTATTCTCTAGCTGCTACAAAGCAACTCAAGACAGGAAGCTGACGGAGGAGATAAGGATTTCATACAACTGTATCCTTTTGATTATTCTGTGTTCTTTTGAGCCTATGGCCTAGCTAAACTGAAATGGCCTGTGCCTGCCTAACCTTTAACAGTGCAGAACTAGTTGCTTTTAGGTACTGTATGTAGCAAATGTTCGTTCAGAAACACTGGAAAGAATAAACTGTTAGAATCTATGGTGGGCATTGAATAGAATCATAGAATCATAGAATCATAGAATCATAGAATCATAGAGTTGGAAGAGACCACAAGGGCCATCGAGTCCAACCCCCTGCCAAGCAGGAAACACCATCAGAACACTCCTGACATATGGTTGTCAAGCCTCTGCTTAAAGACCTCCAAAGAAGGAGACTCCACCACACTCCTTGGCAGCAAATTCCACTGTCGAACAGCTCTTGCTGTCAGGAAGTTCTTCCTAATGTTTAGGTGGAATCTTCTTTCTTGTAGTTTGGATCCATTGCTCCGTGTCTGCTTCTCTGGAGCAGCAAAAAACAACCTTTCTCCCTCCTCTATTGGACATCCTTTTATATATTTGAACATGGCTATCATATCACCCCTTAACCTCCTCTTCTCCAGGCTAAACATGCCCAGCTCCCTTAGCCGTTCCTCATAAGGCATCGTTTCCAGGCCTTTGACCATTTTGGTTGCCCTCCTCTGGACACGTTCCAGTTTGTCAGTGTCCTTCTTGAACTGTGGTGCCCAGAACTGGACACAGTACTCCAGGTATGAACAGAGAATCAGCTAGACATGGCCATTGTGATTAATCTTAAACTGGTTTGCAGGTAGGTGAAAGAGGATATTGGGAGACATATAATGAATAGGAAGACTTGTCAAAGTCTTTATAAACAAAGACACTGAAAAAAATGATTATATGTAATCACACGAGCTTATGATTAGGGCTGAAGAGCTAAATGACTTTGATTGGTTCAAAATGATGATATTGAGTTATAGCTATCAAGATTGCTGTGATCGTTTGAGTGGTAAATAAAAACCACATGTGTTGTACAAGCATATAAGAAACATTGCTTTGGATGTGGTTCTTTGCAGCCTCTTCCTTCCTTTTGAGGCTGTTTCTATGCACATTTGCAATTTAATAAAGGCCTATATTTTCACTTGGAGCCTGTGTCCTCTTCTTTCAGATTTCTGGGAGGGAGACCTCCAGTCTAGGAACCATTTCTCCAACAAAGTCACTGAGTGAAAAATTGAGTCCAAAACGCAAACGTTGTTGCTGACAGGGAGAGCAAAATACTGTTGGATGGATTGCCAAGTGGATCCATTCTCCAAGAACCATGCAAAGTCCTAAAGGGTAAAGGTAAAGGGACCCCTGACCATTAGGTCCAGCCGTGGCCAACTCTGGGGTTGCGGCGCTCATCTCGCTTTATTAGCCAAGGGAGCCGGCGTACAGCTTCCAGGTCATGTGGCCAGCATGACTAAGCCGCTTCTGGCGAACCAGAGCAGTGCATGGAAACGCCGTTTACCTTCCCGCCAGAGCGGTACCTATTTATCTACTTGCACTTTGACGTGCTTTTGAACTGCTAGGTTGGCAGGAGCAGGAACCGAGCAATGGGAGCTCACCCCGTCGCGGGGATTTGAACTGCCGACCTTCTGATCGGCAAGTCCTAGGCTCTGTGGTTTAACCCACAGTGCCACCTGCGTCCCTAAAGTCCTAAAACATATAGCTTAATAGACCTTAGGGCTTCAGTCTTTCCCAACCTGGGTGACAACTCTCATCAGCCATGCTGTCCTTCAAACCTTTGCTCCTTCCTGGAAGATCCAGTGGGCAGCCTTCGTGGGTGGAGTCAGTCCAGAAGGCACTTCACTGAGAAAACTGTCACTTGCAGTTCAGCAGTTCACCACACGCGGCAGCTATACAGAGAATCCAAGAGTTCTTGACTTAGAATCATAGGAGGGTAGAGTTGGAAGGGACCCCAAGGGCCATCTAGTCCAACCCCCTGCAATTCAGGAATCAGGACTAAAGCATCCCTGACAGATGGTCACCCAACCTCTATTTAAGCACCTCCAATGAAGGAGAGTCCATCACCTTCCTATATGTACTTCTTGGTCATTCTTGCAGTCAGTAGAGAGTAGCTAACCACACACACACACACACACACACACACACACACACACAATGTTAATCAGGGTACACTGAATTAATTAACTGAAATTAATTAGGAATTGTAATCTCATTATAATCACATTTCCTTCCTAATTAAGTTATGTTAAATCAGCAATTGCCGTCAAAGGTCTCAGTAATGTTGAGGCTACCAATATGTTAAACAGGTGTATGAAAAATGTACAACAAATGCGCTCTGCTCATATAACCAGTCTGCTGTTCCAAATGGAGCAAGGAAGGTTGGTCTCTCTCCTTCCTGGCACATGGCTCAGATCTGTAGCGACATGTCATGCACCAAAGAGGAAAGACGGTAGAGAGACTGCACTCCTCCTCCATTTCAGTGCCATTGCATGAACACAGAAACATAGGAAGTTGCCTTACAGTGAGTCAGACCATGCTTAGTAGCGTATACATTGACTGGCTGTGACTTTCCAGGGTTTCAGTCAGGGGGAATTCCCAGGCCTACCTGAAGATGCTGGTGTTGAGTTTAGGACCTTCTGCGTGGAAGGCAAATGATCTACCAGGGGCGCTACAGTCCCTTTCTGCAGCAAGCCAGATAAGTGAATGGGTGGTCAATGAGATGGACAGTTTAGGTGTGTTGGAAGGAGAACAGGAGCTTGCAATACTCTCATGACATGTCCAAGGGCATGTTCCTGTTTGGCTCGCTGGGATTGGCCTCAGCATAAGCCATGCTATTTCCCTAAATTTGTAAGAAATAGTTGTGTGCCCTAAACCCAATCTCAGATTTTACTGCCCCCTCAATGCTACCTAGTGAGTATTATACAATAGCTTGCAAGATGGGGACTCATGAAACCATTGAAATGCACATTGAAATCACTATCGTATTTCAGCATGCATAGAGGGTTATGCAAAGAACTAGTAACTCGTGAGACAGATAATGGGTTCAGCCCATTTTCCATAGAGTGTACAAATTTATGCATCAGAATATTCTGCTCTGAGCATTGCAGCACAAATTCTTTTGTTGGCTGAGGGCAGGTCAGTGTTGCTAAGCAATGCCTACAAGAAGGTCAACTTCCTGCTACATACTGAGATCATGCCCAGAAGACTATTGATTAACTGCCATGTTAATTAACATCTCTTTGGTCCCCCCCCCCCCGTCCTTGTAGAGTGCTTGTTATCCCAGGTGACCAAAGGTCCAACTAAACCACGGGGAAAGGACACTCTGTGAAAGAATGTTGGATGGTTGCCTGAAGATACTCAGATTGTGGCTGTGGCATTCTCCACAGGTGAGCTATGATGGAGAACTTGTGGCCCTCCAGACATTGGATGCCAATCCAAATGGTTTTGTTTTTTTTTAACCTTCTTTTGGGAGCAGCAGCCCCTGGAGACCAGAGAATAAGAATCACCTTCATATGTCTGTTACCTCTCCCCACTGTGAATTAAATGGGCCCCTTCCTTCAGAAGCTATACTCAGCCCAAGGACTGCCACTCTCCTTTTTGTGGGTCCGCTACATAAGAAGCTGCAAACCATTGTTCCATCTAGTTTAGCATACTATTAAGTAGTGGGTGGACATAGCAGATGACACAGAGATTTCTCCAAGTAGTTCTTTATAAGTAAGCTGGAACTGAACTGAACAGCAAACAGCTCAGCCGGCCTGCTTTTATAGGCAGCGGGCTGTCAACATTGTAACGACAACAACCTAGGGTTTCCCACCTAAATTAACTTACGTGGACCTGAGTGAAAACTATATACACAATACCCCCTGGTGGCCAGGGTGAGAACGTCAATACAGTGGTACCTTGGGTTAAGTATTTAGTTCGTTCCAGAGGTCCGTTCTTAACCTGAAACTGTTCTTTACCTGAAGCACCACTTTAGCTAATGGGGCATCCAGCTGCTGCCGCGCCACCAGAGCACGATTTCTGTTCTCATCCTGAAGCAAAGTTCTTAACCCGAGGTACTATTTCTGGGTTAACGGAGTCTGTAACCTGAAGCGTCTGTAACCTGAAGCGTCTGTAACCCAAGGTACCACTGTACATAATACATACCAGTGGTTCCTACAGTGGGCACTGCCACATGCTGGGGGCAGCAGGGCAGCACTGGAGGTGTAAATGACAACCAGAAATTGCAAAGCTGGTGTCAGCTACATCCCATTGCTGACGGAGGGGGAGAGTGTGGAGAGACAGGTGGAGGTAATTTGGCAGGAATGCGGAAGGGAGGAGGAGCAGCCAATTTGCAGTAGAAGCCTGAGTGCCGAGAACAAGGAGAAGGAAGTGGGGAGTTCCAGGGAGAAGATGTAGACTGACAGCTGTAGCTCAGACTCAGAGGGAGGGCTATCAGGAATTCCCCATCCCCAAGTGCATAGGCTTGCAAAGATTAATGAAAGGCACAAACAGGAAAGGAAGATTAAGGGGGGCTTTAAAAGTGGGAGGAGGAAGGGGCGTACTTCATACTTGGCACCAGCAAACTTGGAAGCCGACGCTGAGTGACTGAGCTCCGGAGTGATTTGTGTGTTTTGAGCAATAAAACCTGAGTTAATTGCTGCCAGCGTTGTCTTGCTTCTGTGGGAGAGACCTAACCATAACAGCTGGTATCAGTGGGTGTAGTTCACCAGTCTCATTGACTTAATTAAACAAAATAGTTTGGATTGGATGTTAAATAAATGAATGTGGCATTAATTGTTACTGTTTTGTATTTAATTGTGCTGATATCCTCCTTCGTGCATCCTGCTGTTCTCCCCATATGAACAGACTCATACCTTACAATCATCATCTGACACCCTTTAAGTGTTCCTCCTCTGCGAGAGGTCTGGAGGGTGGCAATAGGAGAGTGGGCCTTTTTTTGTGGTTCCCCATTTGTGGAATGCTCTCCCCAGGGAGGCTCACCTGGTGCCTTCACTACATATATTTAGGCACCAGGCAAGACCATCCCTCTTCTCCCAGGCCTTTGTCATATTAAACAATCTACGGCCTTTTAAACAGGAAGGGTATTGTTTTGTTTGTTACCAGTGCCATTCTTCTGGGGGGGGGGGGAAGTGTCAGTACTGGGTACCCTTGAGTACCCCAGAAAAACCACTGTTTGTTATTATGCTACTGTTTGTATGGTTGTCTTTTTATGCTGTAAGCCACCCTGTGATCCGTGGATGACGGGCAGGCATAGAAATCTAATTAGCAGCAGCAGCAGCAACAACAACAACAATATTCTGAACAATGTTTTAATAGAGTACAGTGGTACCTCTGGTTGCGAATGGGATCCATTCTGGAGGCCCATTCATAACATGAAAAGCCTGCAACCTAAAGCGCCGTATCTGCACAGGTGCGTGACGCGATTTGGTGCTTGTGCACATGCGCGAGTAGCAAAATCTGGAAGTAACCCTTTCCGGTACTTCCAGGTCGCCGCGGGACGCAACCTGAAAAAACACATCATGAAGCAAACGTAACATGAGGTATGACTGTAGGTAAAAAGAGCTAAAGGACTCCTGGACAGTTAAGTCCAGTCAAAGGCAACTATGCAGTTGTGGCACTCATCTCATTTTCAGGCTGAGGGAGTCACCGTTTGCCCACAGAACGCTTTCCAGGTCATGTGGCCAGCATGACTAAACCACTTCTGGCTCAACGGGACACTGTGATGGAAACCAGAGTGCACAGAAACGTTGTTTACCTTCCCGCCACAGCGGTACCTATTTATCTACTTGCACTGGTGTGCTTTCAAACTGCTAGGTTGGCAGGAGCTGGGACAGAGCAATGGGAGGTCATGCCGTCACGGGGATTTGAACCGCCGACCTTCTGATTGGCAAGCCCAAGAGGCTCAGTGGTTTAGACCACAGTGCCAGGGGGCACTGAAGATGAGGTTATGGAACCAAGGGAGTGTTGGCCTGAAAATGCTTGAGGACCACTGATTGATTGATTTAAATTTGTATACTGCCTTATACCTGCCCTATACACAGATTGGCAGTGGTTATCTGGGACTTCAGACAGGAGGCATTCCAAGCTCTATCTGGGAATGCTGGGAATTTAACCGGGAACCATCAGCATACAAAGGAGATGTTCTTCCACTGAACTATTGCCCTCCCCCCTCGCCCTTCCTCCAAGCTGTGCCTAGAAGCTCTGGGGAACGCTATTCCCATTATGCTCACCCTACGTAAGACTTTCCCTGCCCCTCCCCAAGCTGAAATCTCTTTACTTTTTGCAAGAGTGACCAGGCCATTTTCCTCCCGGATAATGTCTCAACCTTCTCAATGGAACAATGGGTTTATGATTTCTTGCAGCACCAAACATCACAAGAGCCAATTCATCAAGGCTGCCTTCTCCAGCAAAAGCTCCATCACAAGCCGATAAATAACAGCAGGCTGAAAACAGGAAGCTACACTGGACAGGAATGCACAAGACACACGCGATTGTCGGTCTTGGAAGCTGTCGAAGTGGTTGACCAAGCAGAGGACAATCAGCTTTGCCAGTTTTTATGGGCATCCACCTTGAATCTTCAAGCTGTGTGTGCAGCTGAGACACACAGCAGCTTTCCTTTCCGGCATGGATGTAAATCATGAGCCCTCTTCATGCATATGGGGAGAACACTAGGAGAGACTGGATGGGAAGATCAACACCACGGACCTGGGCTTCTGGCACAGCATTACTGTTGCATACTGGGATGGGCACTGGCAAAGTCAAGGTGGTCCAGGAACATCAGTAGAGTCACTGGTGCACCTAAACTGCTTTTATCTTCTCATCTCCCTTCCCTCTCATCATCCTTAGCGGCTTCAGCCCTGTATACTTGAAGGAGCATTTCCACCCCAATTGTTCAGCCTGGATGCTGAGGTCTAGCTCCAAGGGCCTTCTGGAGGTGCCCTCATTACGATAAGCAAAGTTACAGGGAACCCGGCAGAGGGCCTTCTCGGTAGTGGCACCTGCTCTGTGGAATGCCCTGCCGGCAGATATCAAAGAGATAAATAACTATACCACCTTCCATAGACATCTGAAGGCAGCCCTGTAGGAAACCCTCAAAGTAAAAGGTAAAAAGGTAAAGGACTCCTGGACGGAGAGCCAGTGTGGTGTAGTGGTTAAGAGCGGTAGACTCGTAATCTGGTGAACCAGGTTTGCGTCTCCGCTCCTCCACATGCAGCTGCTGGGTGAACTTGGGCAAGTCACACTTCTCTGAAGTCTCTCAGCCCCACTCACCTCACAGAGTGTTTGTTGTGGGGGAGGAAGGGAAAGGAGAATGTTAGCCACTTTGAGACTCCTTTGGGTAGTGAGAAAGCGGGATATCAAATCCAAACTTCTTCTTCTTCTTAAGTCCAGTCAAAGGGGACTATGCGGTTGCAGTGCTCATCTCACTTTCAGGCCAAGGGAGCCGGCGTTTGTCCACAGAATGCTTTCCAGGTCATGTGGCCAGCATGACTAAACCACTTCTGGAGAAATGGGACACCGTGATGGAAACCAGAGTGCACAGAAACGTCGTTTACCTTCCCGCCACAGTGGTACCTATTTATCTACTTGCACTGGTGTGCTTTCAAACTGCTAGTTGGCAGGGGCTGGGACAGAGCAACGAGAGCTCACACCGTCACGGGGATTCAAACTGCTGACCTTCTGATCGACGAGCCCAAGAGGCTCAGTGGTTTAGACCACAGCGCCACCCGCATCCCTAAAGCCTTAAGCAAGACCCAAGCACAAGAGTCCTTTCTTGCTCCTGTGATTTCCAGCAACTGGTATTCAGAAGCATTGCTGCTTCCAACCACAGAGGCAGAGCATAGCCATTGCTCTCTCCTTCATGAATTCGCCTGAGATGCAAAACTTGTCCTATGTGACCTGATTGGGGCCTTTGTCTTCCAGTGCCAGGAATTGGCATCATACTGGCGCTGAAAACCACACCCCAGTAAGGGGTTCACTAGTTACCCAGGGCCCTGCTGTTGCGGCTGCGTAACCATGTCAAAACCAACTGCTCGGCAAGAATGTTACTTGCCCAAAAATGGAAAGAAGAAGAAGTCCCAGCAAAAGAAGAATGGATACAAAAACTTATGGAATATGCAGAAATGCCAAAACTTACTGGGAAAATAAGAAATCAAGATAACAAACTTTTTTCTAAAAGAATGGAAATGGTTTATTGGCTATTTACAAACAAACTGTAAACAGATCAGGACATTGGCAGGATTCTCATAATCAACCTGCAGTTTTATAAGAGTATATATTTAAAGCGGATGAATAAATGAGCAAATTAAGTTAATTTGGAATATGCAGAAAATATTAAAAATAAATTTAAGGAACCTAAGAAAGATGGGGGAGGAAGTCAAGTTTTGAAATGTTAAAATGATTGTAAAATTATTGAAATATATAAAATTGAACATCATAAAATAAATAAATTAATAAATATATCAAAACCGACTGCTAAAATAAGTACAATATTTATCTCCTGGGTGTGCTACATTGGAGATACTGGAGCAAGAGAAGTAGTGTTCATCACTACTAGGATGTGCCAAGAACATTAGCCATTTGGCTTCAGGATTTAGAAAGCATAGCAGGCACAGTGGAATATCACAGCCATTGCAGAGCATCTGGTGAAGACCAGGCCGCATCATCAATCATCAAAAAGTTGACAGTAGAGCTGACCAATGAGACTATGGACTTCCAAAGCCAGGTCCACAATGTAGACCACAGTGGTATTAGAATAGCCATGTGACAGTTACTAGCAGGGAAACATGAATAGAATGAATGCAGCAATTAACTTAATTAGGCAAACCAGAAAAATAGAATTGGCCTTTCTTGTGATAATTTCGCTGGTAAGATAGCAGTCTTTATCTTTATGGCTCCAGGAATTTGTTGGCAGTTCAGGTAAGGAAAGCTATCCAAATGTTTGACACACAGTGTTTTCGGGTCCAAGATTTTGCTCAGAGATCTTAAAAGAGCTACAATGTTTCCTAGCTCTCTCATGTTTATTTATTTACTTATTGAGTTTGTGAGTCACTTTGTCTTTCCCCAAGGCAGCCCAAAGCAACTTACAACCATGCTTGCAGGTGGTCAGTGTTGGTTTCTCTCCACTTCTCATCTTTGCAAGCTTCAGTTTGTTTCATTTCCAAATCCATTTGTGATCTTTTCTTAAAAAAAAAAAAACCTGCATGAAATTTTGTATGCATTTTCCTATGCACTTTCATGCACAATTCTTCCAATATGTGCCTTGAAATATGCGATTTCCCCCCTAACATAAGCCTGTTTGAAAGCAATTATCCTTCTGTATATTTTTTCCAGTAATGTATGCATCTTCTTGCTCACTTTTGGGTTGCAGAATTGCATTACAAAAGAAGTGCAAATTTAAAAAGATAGCTGGTTTTCTGTTCACCCATAAGAATGTAAGAGGTAGAGCTAAAATGCTATTTCCACATTTGTAAGAAATCAGTCTTTCGGGACTCAGCTACATTACTAAAAAAAAAAAAAAAGCAATTTATATGCGTTATAACACTGAGACACCAGATGGTGCTGTGGAGTCCCATATGTCACCAATGTGATTTTCCACTATGAGGTTTACAACATGTTTTCCTAAAATGCTTTTTTGATGTTGTCTAGATCCAGCCTTGGGAGAAAAGCAATGACAAACCTAGACAGCATCTTAAAAAGTAGAGACATCATCTTGCCAACAAAGGTCCGTATAGTAAAAGCTATGGTTTTCCCAGTAGTGATGTATGGAAGCGAGAGCTGGACCATAAAGAAGGCTGATCGCCGAAGAATTAATGCTTTTGAATTGTGGTGCTGGAGGAGACTCTTGAGAGTCCCATGGACTGCAAGAAGATCAAACGTATCCATTCTGAAGGAAATCAGCCCGGAGTGCTCACTGGAAGGACAGATCCTGAAGCTGAGGCTCCAATATTTTGGTCACCTCATGAGAAGAGAAGACTCCCTGGAAAAGACCCTGATTTTGGGAAAGATGGAGGGCATAAGGAGAAGGGGATGACAGAGGACGAGATGGCTGGATAGTGTTCTCGAAGCTACCAGAATGAGTTTGACCAAACTGCGGGAGGCAGTGGAAGAAAGGAGTGCCTGGCGTGCTCTGGTCCATGGGGTCACGAAGAGTCAGACACAACTAAACGACTAAACAACAACAACAACAACAGATCCAGCCTTGGTGTGACAAAACCCACACTTTAGAATTCCCTGCCTATTGATATCAGGCAGGCATCTTCACTGTACTAAAGCATATTTGTTTAGGAAAGCCTTTCCAGACATATAGAATGTCAACATGTCTTTTCATCTGGTTTTTTTTAAGCTTATCATTGATTTTAATTATATTTTGAACGTTTTAATGTTGTTTAAAATGTTAATTATAATGTCATTGTTTTATTCTTCTGATAAAATGCTTTGAGGTTGTTGTTATTTTACAATCAAGTAGTATATACATGTTATGAAATGAAAAGATCACCAGTGTTGAAGCAATGATCCTTCAACATCAACTTCGTTGGACTGGTCATGTTGTGTGGATGCCTGATTGTCGTCTTCCAAAGCAACTACTCTATTCTGAACTTAAAAATGGAAAGCGTAATGTTGGTGGTCAACAAAAAAGTTTCAAAGACACTCTCAAGGCAAATCTAAAAAAATGTGGTATAAACGACAACTGGGAAACACTGGCCTGTGAATGCTCCAACTGCCTTTCTTTGGGATTGGGATGTAGACTGATCTTCTCCAATCCTCTGGCCACTGCTGAGTTTTCCAGACTTGCTGGCATATTGAGTGTAGCACCTTAACAGCATCATCTTTTAAAATTTTAAATAGTTCAGCTGGAATATCACCACTTCCAACGTACTGTATATAAAAACATAACAAAACATTAAACATTAAAAAACTTCCCTATACAGGGCTGCCTTCAGATGTCTTCTAAAGGTTGTATAGTTACTCATCTCCTTGGTTTGAAGGTCACATAGCTCCATACCCTCCGACATTTCTCCAATGGAAATAGGGATGTCTTAAGGAAAGGTGGGACATTTCGGTATCAAATCAGAAACTGGGAAGCTTCTCTAAATCTGGGACTGTCCCTGGAAAATAGGGATACTGGGAGGGGTCTGCAACTACACTTTAGGGCTTCCTGTCTATTGAAATCAAGAAGGCTCCTTCATTGTACTATTTTCCCTGGATGACCCTCGTGGTCCCTTCCAACTCTATGTTTCTATGATTCTATTAATAATTTGTGTTTGGAGAGATCAATTTGCTTTGAGGCTAAATAATATTAGCAGCATCTGTTACAAATCCATTTAGCTGAGTGGCAGGCAGGGTCAAGTATTGTCACATTCTGGAACGGGTTCCTGCCACTGGATTCATGACAAGAAAGCCTACTGGCACGTCCCAAATGCTCCTTCAGAATTAAGCGTCTCTGAAGGTTGATAAGGCTGCGGTGGGGAATTTATCCTGAGCATCAAACGCCCAACATTTTACCCCCATAAAAATTCATGCAGACAGCTATAACTGTTATAGCGGATGCTCCTTGTCTCTTGAGAAAACCTCTGACATCAATGGCTCAGGGATAACAGTAATTGAATATGATCTGTGCCAGTGGATTCAGGTCCTAATTGGAGATGCTGGAAGATTTGAACTTCATGGGTTTTTGAAACAAACCGACTGGACCTGCAAATCCTAGACTCGTGTTCCTCAGAACTTAGTCGACCAACAACTTTTTTGCCTCCTGAATTTTCTGATACAGTTACTGACTTAAAAAAAAAAAAGACGTTTCAAAGGAAGTTCAAATTGTGTAGTTTTAGGGCCCTGCTGGATTAAGCCCAAGGCTAGCTGATGGTCAGAAGCAATATGGATTTCCTCCTATAATCAAGGGCAGAGGGCACAGTGTCTGTGAAGGAGACGTTCTTCTCCTTCTCTTATAATATTAGAAACTCAGGGATATCTAATGAAGATGAATGTTGAAAGATACAGGACAGACAGAAGGAAGTACATCTTCCCACTATGAAATTCACTCCTCCAATATTTAACAATGGCTACCAACTTGGAGTGCTTTAAAAGAGGATTATAGAAATTCATGGAAGATGAGTCTATCAATAGCTAATGGCCATGAAGAATGTTTTAGCTCCACTGCCAGAGGCTATGTGCCTCTGGGTACCTGTTGCTGGGAGCCATTTGTGGAGAGAGCCCTGTTTCACTCATGTCTTGCCTGACAGCTCTCACAGGCACCTGACTGGCCACTGTGAAAACAGGATGCTGGACCAGTCTTTAGCCTGATCCACCAGGGCTCCTCTTAAATTATTATGTGTGTGAAAAGAGCAAGAGAGTGTAACTGAGAACAACACAGAGGGCTCTCTAAGATTTTTTTTTTAAAAGATATTTATTAAAGTTTCAAGAAATACAAAAAAAAATACAGAGTACAAAAAAAGAAGAATAACGTTTTTAAAATATAACAAAAAAATAAAGAATAAAAAGGAAACATACAAAATAAAACAGTTAAAAAGACATTGATTTTCCAAACCTATCTTCCCTACACTTATTTCCCCAGACCTCCTCATACCTCCCTTTTTTGTATTCCAGTTCAGTTTGTTAGTTCAGCAAATCCTTACCATTAAGCTTTTACCCAGTTGTTAACCTTTTTTCATATCTCTTAAAGCATTACAGCTAAAAACCTCTTAGTTTCTATCCAACATCCTTCTAAGATTCCTTAATTTTGCAATATTTCTGTAAATAGTCTTTAAATTTCTTCCAGTCTTCTTTCACCGACTCTTCTCCCTGGTCTCGGATTCTGCCAGTCATTTCCGCCAATTCCATGTAGTCAATCACCTTCATCTGCCATTCTTCCAAAGTGGGTAGATCTTGTGTCTTCCAATACTTTGCGATGAGTATTCTTGCTGCTGTTGTAGCATACATAAAAAAGGTTCTGTCCTTCTTTGGCACCAGTTGGCCAACAATGCCCAGAAGAAAGGCCTCTGGTTTCTTCAGAAAGGTATATTTAAATACCTTTTTCAGTTCATTATATATCATTTCCCAGAAAGCCTTGATCTTTGGGCACGTCCACCAAAGGTGAAAGAATGTACCTTCAGTTTCTTTACATTTCCAACATTTATTATCGGGCAAATGATAAATTTTTTCAAGCTTGACTGGGGTCATGTACCACCTGTATATCATTTTCATAATATTCTCTCTTAAGGCATTACATGCCGTAAACTTCATACCTGTGGTCCATAACTGTTCCCAGTCAGCAAACATAATATTATGTCCAACATCTTGTGCCCATTTAATCATAGCAGATTTCACCGTTTCATCCTGAGTATTCCATTTCAACAGCAAGTTATAAATTCTTGACAGGTTTTTAGTTTTGGGTTCTAACAATTCTGTTTCTAATTTTGACTTTTCCACCTGGAAGCCTATTTTCTTATCCAAATTATATGCCTCCATTATCTGATAGTAATGAAGCCAATCTCTCACTTTATTTTTTAGTTTTTCAAAACTCTGCAATCTCAATTTATCTCCTTCTTGTTCCAAAATTTCCCAATATGTCGGCCATTTGGCCTCCATATTGAGCCTTTTCAGAGCTTTTGCTTCCATTGGTGACAGCCACCTTGGGGTTTTATTTTCCAATAAATCTTTATATCTTATCCAAACATTAAACAATGCTTTCCTAACAATATGGTTTTTAAATGCTTTGTGTGCTTTGACCTTATCATACCATAAGTATGCATGCCATCCAAATACATTGTTAAAACCTTCTAAATCCAAAATGTCTGTGTTTTCAAGAAGTAGCCATTCTTTCAGCCAGCAAAAAGCTGCTGATTCATAGTAAAGTTTAAAGTCTGGCAGGGCAAATCCACCTCTTTCCTTGGCATCAGTTAATATCTTAAATTTTATTCTGGGCTTCTTGCCCTGCCAGACAAATCTAGAAATATCTCTCTGCCACTTCTTGAAACAGTCCATCTTATCTACAATTTGCAGTGTCTGAAACAAAAACAACATTCTAGGCAATACATTCATCTTTATCACAGCAATACGGCCCAGCAGTGAGAGTTTCAAATTTGACCAGATTTCTAAATCTTTTTTCACTTCAGTCCAACATTTTTCATAATTATCTTTAAATAAGTTCCCATTTTTGGCTGTCATATTAATCCCCAGGTATTTCACTTTCTTTACCACAGTCAATCCTGTCTCATTCTGAAACCTCTCTCTTTCAATCGGTGTTAAATTTTTCTCTAAAACCTTAGTTTTTAGCTTGTTCAATTTAAAGCCTGCCACCTGACCAAATTCCTGAATTAATTCTAAAACTCTTTTAGTGCTAGATTCTGGCTCCTGTAACGTCAATACTAGGTCATCTGCAAATGCTCTCAGTTTGTACTGTTTAGCTCCGACCTGTATACCTTTAACCAACCGGTCCTTTCTAATCATGTTTAGCAGAACCTCCAGGACCGATATAAAAAGCAGTGGGGAAATTGGGCACCCCTGTCGTGTCCCTTTTTCTATCTTGAATTCTTCCGTGACCACATTATTTACAATTAATTTGGCCTTTTGTTCAGAATATATTGCACCTATACCATTTTCAAAACCTTGGCCTACCCCCATCCCATGTAAGTTCTTCTTCATAAAACTCCAAGAGATATTATCAAAAGCTTTCTCCGCGTCCACAAATATCAAAACTGCTTTAGTATTTATGTTCACTTCTAGTTTTTCCAAAATATCAATTATATTCCTCAAATTATCGGACAAGTGTCTTCCCGGGAGAAAGCCCGCTTGGTCTTTATGAA
Organism: Podarcis pityusensis; assembly: GCF_964106645.2. Classification (NCBI taxonomy): domain Eukaryota; kingdom Metazoa; phylum Chordata; class Lepidosauria; order Squamata; family Lacertidae; genus Podarcis; species Podarcis pityusensis. The sequence goes on along the minus strand of NC_138031.1, from coordinate 11,469,784 downwards.
TCTCTTCCATCAATACTTTTTTCAATCTCTTGGCCAAAATGTCTGCAAAAATTTTGTGATCCACATTAAGTAACGATATAGGGCGGTAGTTCTTAAGCTGAGTCTTTTTAGTCTCTGTTTTCGGTATGAGTGTAATATACGCCTCTTTCCACGACTCTGGCGCCCTTTTCCCTTCCAATATTTCATTGCAGACTTCCTTCAAAGGTTGCAATAACCACTCTTTCAGAGATCTATAGTATCTGGAAGTCAGCCCATCCAGTCCTGGAGATTTGCCCAGTTGCATGTTTTGTATGGCACCTTCTACTTCCTGTTCAGATATTTTATAGTTCAGCATTAATTTACTTTCTTGAGAGATTTTTTGTAGGCCATTTGTCTTCAAAAATTGGTCTATGTCCATTTCCTTCTGTGGCCCTTGTGTGTATAATTGTTTAAAGTACCTCTGGAAGCAATTTCTGATCTCAATTGGATTGTGTATACTCTTTCCTTCCACTTCTAAATTTGTAATGGTATTTAATTTTTGTCTTTTTTTCATTTGCCAGGCCAGCAGTTTCCCACATTTGTTAGCTGATTCAAATGTTTTTTGTCTCATTTGTTTGATTTTCCATTCTATTTCCTGATTCATCATTTCCATATATTGTATTTGATATAATTTTATTTCTCTCAAAATCTCCTGGGACTTTGGTTTTGCTCTCAATTTCTTCTCGCCTTCTTTTATTTTCTCCAAAATTTTGTCTTTCTTTTCATTTTGACTTCTCTTCTTTATTGCATTCTGTTGTATCAAAAACCCTCTCATGACAGCTTTGCTTGTGTCCCAGATTACTCTTTTTTCTACATTGGTGTTCATGTTTATTTCAAAGTAATCTCTCAAAGTTTTTTGGGCCTTTTTATAGACTTCTTCATCTCTAAATAAGGTGTCATTCATCCTCCATCTAAAGGATCCAGTTGTTATTTGTTTCATCTCCATCCTTACAGCGTTGTGGTCGGAGCAGGTTTTTGGGCAGATTTCTACTTTCTTTATCTTTGGTGCCATTCCTCTAGTTATCCATATTTGGTCAATTCTAGTCCATGTCATCTTGGCTTCAGAAAAGAAGGTTCCCTCTCTTCCCAGGGGGTTCTTTACCCTCCAAATATCCACTAAGTCCATATTGTCTATCATCTCAAAAAATGTTTTCGGTAGTCTACCATCCTTGGTAACTACCTGTCTTTGTGCCTTGTCCATATTTGTAGATACTACTCCATTCATGTCCCCCATCAAAATCAAATTATAATCCAAATAATCCAGTAAAATCTCATGCAACTTTTTATAGAATTCAGATTTCCCCTCATTCGGTGCATAAATTCCCACAATCAAAAATTTCTCTCCTTGTACCTGGATTTCAACTGCCACAAATCTTCCTTGGTCATCTTTAAAAATAAATTTCGGTGAAAATCTCTCCTTTACATAAATCACAACTCCTCTTTTTTTAACTTTGTCAGATGAAACAAACTCCTGTCCCAATCTTTTATTAATCAATAACTTCCTATGTGCCCTTGTTATATGTGTTTCTTGTAGACAAATCAAGTCCAATTGTTCTTTTTTTAATAAATGAAACACACTTTTTCTCCTCCGAGGAGAGTTCAAACCGTTACAATTCCAGCTTAATAGTTGCAGAGCCATGATGGGGGCTACTTCACTTTACCTCCAACTGCCCCGAGTTTCAGTTCTTGTTCTGTGGGTAGTATCGCTTTTTCTGGACCGTGTAGTCCAAAGGATAGATTTGATATGTCTAGTATACCTTTTGGTTCTTCTTCAGATTCCCCTTCTTTCAGTAGGTCTTCCTCGTGATCTTTCAAGAACCTGTCTTTTTCCTCAACTGGTTTTATTTTTATCTTTCTTCCTTTATATTTGAAGGACAGGCCTTGAGGGAATTCCCACCTGAAAAGAATTCTATTTCTTTTCAACAAAATCACTAGGTCTCCGTAATTAGACCTTAAGTCCAACAGATGCTTTGGGATGTCCTTAAAGATCACCAAACTTGAATCGTCAATTTCCAAGGTTTTTTGATAGTGCAGATTCAGAATTTTATCTCTCTCTTCTTTTGTTCGAAAGGTAATCAAACAGTCTCTCACCTTGTCCTTACCTTGTCTTCTTCCAAGCCTAAATGCATTCACTATCTTAAATTCTTCCTTCCCCGGGTCCAGTTGCCAAAAATCTGTAAATTCCTGTGTAAGAAAGTCAGCCAAATTATCTTTCTCCCGTTCTGGAACAGCCCTGATTCTTAAATTTCTTTGTCTATCTTTCAATTCAATCATAGAAAATGTCACATCATGGTCCTCCAATTTCTTATATACTGGTGGAATTTTCTCTTGAGTAACAGTTGCAATATCTTTTGCTTCCTCTGCAGTCTTTCGAATCGAGGCAGATTCCTGTAGTAATTTTTCGATGGTCTCTGTATTGGCATTCACCTTCTGTCCCAAGGTATTAATACTTGCAGTGTTTAAATCAATTTTGTTTGATGCTTCCACAACTTGTCTATTTGTCTCAGCTACTTGTCTATTTGTTTCAGCTACTTGTCTATTTGTCTCAGTTAGCTGTTTACTTAGGCTTTCCAAAGATTCATTAATTTTTGCCAGTGCCTGTGCCAAAACTTCTTCCGACGACATAGCTTTTGGTTTAGCCTGTGGGAGTGCGGCCCCTGATGCTCCAGATGCTCCAGATGTTGAGCTCCTTCGCGGCAATGCAGTGTCTATCCGATAATGTCTGCCAGACCTAGTAGTTTTTTCCTGCGGTTCTGTCTTCCCCTTATCATCTGCCATAACAGTCTCATAGAAATTCAAGGTCACTCCCACAGTCAGTCAGTTGTTTTGGAATAGAATGGAATTTTCCTCTAAACCAACTGTTATTGTAACTGTTGTAACAATGTCCAACTTCCTCTAGGGGGACACAGTAACAGTCAGAACTTGTAACTTTTAAAAACAAAGATAGTCTTTATAAGTCCCCCAATTTACTTTAAAAAAACCACAGTCTCAGTGCACTTAAACAGTTACTTTCAAGCCAAAAGAGGTTCAGAAACACTGTATCCCTTTTGCAGAATTGGCTGTCAGAAATAGACTTTCCACTATGCACCCTTATCTCAAGGCAGTCCGTTCCAAATCTTAAACGGTAAATTTTTCCTTCCTCTCCCCTTCTTTATTGCAGGGAAATTCAGCTCAGTCTTTCCCCCCCCTCCTCTCCTGCAATCCGGAGGGGGAACCACTTTCAAGGTGTTAGGATTTAGCTCTTTTTCAAGTAACTTTCTGTGTTTCCGCTTTAGAGTCTCTTTGCTTTGATCTATTTACAATACAAGGAAGGCAGACTTCCTGGTTGTGCCTTCCCCACTCCGTGCCAAATTAACTTTTTTTCCTTTTGAATCCAATTTGATCCTACTCACGGGTAGTTGTTTTCAAAGTCCGATTATCCCAGGAAAAAGGCAGCGCTCTCCGGTAACAGCTTCGCGGCTTCGCTCCACGGAAGAGGCAATTTGCTCACAGCACCACGCCACCCCCGCTCCGCTCCGGAGCCCGTTGCCGAGCTCCTTTAGCAATTGGGGGGGCGCAAACGGTGCCCGCTGAGTCCCACGGTCACAGGCTTCACCCGCCTGTGATTTTTTTTGGGGTTCCTGCTGCGCCGTAGCGGCAGGACCCAAATTCCGTAGAGCCAGTTCTCTCCGAATTAGAGAGAAGCAGCCATTACCGATGGCGCCACCCCGGAAGTCCCACAGAGGGCTCTCTAAGATCTTAGGGTGCTGACTGTCTCCCTAGAGCAGGGCTGGCTCAAGTCATTTTAGCACCAGAGGCGAATCACAAAATGGCACCCCTTTCCTCACCAGGAAGCAGGAGCGAGTGAAGATCTACATCAGGAACAAGGAAGGGATAAAGATCTACCTCAGGATCTGCTAACCATGTGGACCCTGGTGTCTCACCTTGCCTTGTGTATGGGCCAGCCCTGGACTAGAGATCTGAGGTGGGAGCAGTAAACTTTGGCTTTCTCTGGAGTCTTTAAACCATGCCTCTACCAGTGCTCAATCCAGTGAGTAAGTGTGTGTGTGTGTATGTGTGTGTGTGTGTGTGTGTGTGTGTGAGAGAGAGAGAGAGAGAGAGAGAGAGAGTGTTATCACCAGTACATACTATCATCTCTCTCTTTTTTGCAGCTACTGTATTTTTCACTCTATAAGACACACTTTTTCCCTCCTAAAAAGTAAGGGGAAATGTGTGTGCAACTTATGGAGCGAATGCACAGCTATTGCTGAAGCCAGAAGAGCAAGAGGGATCGCTGTGCACTGATCCCTCTTTCTCTTGTGGCTTCAGAGATAGCCACACAAAGCCTCTTGAGCGCAGCGGGAGTGCTCCTGCCTCTTCTCTCAAGAGGCTTTGCATTGCTTTCTTGTTTCTTGTTTTCCTACACTGAGAGCCAGTGTGGAAAACAACTAGAGTTGTTTTCCACACTGAGAGCCAGTGTGGTGTAGTGGTTAAGAGCGGTAGTCACGTAATCTGGGGAACCGGGTTCGCGTCTCCGCTCCTCCACATGCAGCTGCTGGGTGACCTTGGGCCAGTCACACTTCTTTGAAGTCTCTCAGCCCCACTCACCTCACAGAGTGTTTGTTGTGGGGGAGGAAGGGAAAGGGGAATGTTAGCCGCTTTGAGACACCTGAAGGGGAGTGAAAGGCGGGATATCAAATCCAAACTTTTCTTCTTCTTCTTCTTCCTAAAAACTAGGTGTGTCTTATGGTTGGGTGTGTCTTATAGAGCGAAAAATACGGTATTTTATGCTGGCACCCAGAGTGTTTTCATCAAGCTATGGGTACTGGCACCTCACTTTGAGCCCCCACCCAGAAAAGCACTGGTTCAATCGATATCCTTCTAAATAAACACATGTGCTACAAGATGCCAATTAGCTTTCAATGGACTTCTTCCAAAGGAAACGAAAACTGGGTATACACTGCACTCGCAGAACTGCTCCCTGTGAGTGTAGCAAAAGGGAGAGTTTCTGCAAAGGCACGAAAGGGCAAGTTTGCCCATGGAAAGTTTTAGCACTCTCCACACTCCACAGCCTGAACTGGCACATTTCTTCACACATGAGAACTTAGGGCGGGGGGACGGGACCTGAAATCCAGGACAGGGAAGCTGCTTGGCTCGGTTTTTTGGTTTTTTAAAAATTGCCACAGTTTTATTTGGGCAGCTGCTATAAATGCCTCACTCTTGTCCACAGAGCCTTGAAAATTGCCTTCCTTTGTGTGATTCATAGCTTGTTGATTCAAATAGCTTTTCGGATGGAACTATCCCCATGGTGCCACAGATCATTAGGTAGCCAGCCAGAGGAGCAGAACCTGCCAGTTCAGTTCATTAAAAAAGACTCATAATTCAGAGGACCAATAAAGGAGAAAGGAGAAATAAAACCCTGTCTAGCCATCAAATTAGCTGAAACTTAGTGGGGGTGGGGGAGGGGAGCTCGGTTGGAGCAGGATTAGTGTTACCATCATGCTTTGTGCTAAGAAATTCAAGGATTTAGTGTGAAATAAGTGGCTGGCTGGTTTCTCCAAATGCTGAAGGTCTCCTCTCTGCCAGATGATGTCTCAGGAGCAGAGCTGAGGCCGAGTTCAATGTGTCAGGGAACAATCCCTTGTTGTTCAAACCAGAAGGGAACTCCAAAACAGAAACATCTATAGAGGTCTGGACCTGATCAAAGGACATGTTTTGACTTATTACTGGTCAAAGCAGAACCGCAGCTGCACATTTTTATTTGTTTGTTCCTTTCGCAAACCACCTTGGGAATACTTCTTGAAAGTGCCAATACATGCAACAGCATGTGAATAAATAACATGAAAGGTTGCAATCCTGACCCACAAACTTAACTGGGCAGCAAGCCTCATTTGAACTCCATGGGGCATACTTATGGGTAAATGGGCTCATTGGATCATTCCTCACACTTAATAGTAGGGCTTGAAGGCTCAAGAGGAGCAGTGATAAAAATTGGGAATTTTTTAATTTGTTTTTTAAAAACCCTCCTTCCTATTTAAATGTGAACATGTGGTCTGTCTGCAGGGACTTCTTAAAAAAAAAAAAATCAGTGTAGCACCCCAGGGAAATATATTTGTATTCCACCCAACCATAGCTGTCAACGTTTCCCTTTTTTAAAGGGAAATTCCCTTATTCCGAATAGGATTCCTCGCAAGAAAAGGGAAAAGTTGACAGCTATGCACCCAACCTACATTTCCCCCCCTAAACTGATTTTGGTTGCTATCTCTTTTTTTGTCTTATTACTGGTCAAGGCAGTGTAGGGATAATCATAGGTGCTAGGAGAGGATATATTTATTAGATATTACCATTCCTTCCTCATGTCTGCGAGTTCAGCAGAGTGCATCCCTTTGCAGCTTAAAAGGGAAGGAACATTTTCCCAACCTTCCCAGGATGGAATCTGGGACCTTTTGCATGCAAAATGGATACTCAGCTCTGCTGAGAATGAATACTCTTCTCTGCTGTAGAAATCAACCTTGCTTTTTACAGCCAATCAACCTTGCTTTTAGCAGCCCCCTTCCCATTCCAGTTTAGGAATGCTTGGCTCTGCTTCCCACTTGCCAGGAACAGATGCCTTACCAGTTCATCTCGCCTGGTTGTGGACCTAGGTTCTCCAAATCCAAGATGCTGGCAGCGAGATGGAGACGATATAAAACCTGGATAAGTGGGTAACCCAGAACCAATATAGAGCAGTTCTTCCAGGGTGATCCCTGGAAATGAAGCGACTGAAGGCATGAGATTGTTCTCTACCTCCCTAATACCACTTTCATTGGAATCCGGGGGAAAACTATCCATTGGCAGTGGAAGGTCACTCTTTTGTTTACAGCTGGGGTTAGAGCACAGCTGCATGATGTTCTGCTCGCACAGCTGCTGCATCCGCTCCTAATGTGACATTTTTACAGGTTTACTAGCTCAATCGACTCATGCAGGCTCTGGGTGTTGCAAAAGGGGTGGCAGTTGCTGCTCTCTTTGGATAGAAAGAAAAGAAGTTGCTTCCCAGTGTGTCAGAACCTCCAGGTGACTGTTCTATTGACACCATGGGTTGACCTCTCTCTTCCTGAAGGCATCACAAATCAGAGTGAGACATGGCAAGTTAGGAGTTATCCACAGTTCCTCTTGTCCCACTGCTTCCGCTCGGGGGAAAACGAATCTTTAGTGCTCAATTGCAGCAAATGGTAATTGGGTTTTCTGCAGATTGCTGTTTGATCCAGTTTAGAACTAAAGAGTGGGTTTTCCCTGGGCAAGGAGGAGACAAGCAGAAAACCACCCAGAAATGTGCTTTCTAGGCACAGGATGATATTTGTTCTAAAAGTGATTCCTCTCATTCCTTTTCTTCTTCCTGTTGTTGTTGTTGTTGTTTAGTCGTCTAGTTGTGTCCAACTCTTCATGACCCCATGGATCAGAGCATGCCTGGCACTCCTGTCTTCCACTGCCTCCCGCAGTTTGGTCAAACTCATGCTGGTAGCTTCAAGAACACTATCCAGCCATCTCGTCCTCTGCCGTCCCCTTCTCCTTGTGCCCTCCATCTTTCCCAACATCAGGGTCTTTTCCAGGGAGTCTTCTCTTCTCATGAGGTGGCCAAAGTATTGGAGCCTCAGCTTCAGGATCTGTACTTCCAGTGATCACTCAGGGCTGATTTCCTTAAGAATGGATAGGTTTTCTTCTTCCTAGTTCACAATTAATCCTAAAAATGGCTGCTGCTTCCCTCTTCTTTTACAGAAATGGATGAAATTTTCAGGCACAGGAGCCCCTCAATAGTGGATTAAGCCTGCCAAATGGTGGACAGACACATCCAGGGGTTTTCATGCAGGGCACCTTTGAAGTTTACTCATGTGTTCATTGGTTTTTTAAAGAAAACATCTTGCTTATTTTCTGCTGGATTGGATCCAATCTGCAGGTACGGTCACACCTTCTGAAGAGGAGAAGCTTGCCAAGAGTAGACTATACAATTTTCAGGGTGGGTACAATCAAAATCATAATGGTGTGAGGATACTGGCGGAGGAAAAAGCACGGATCCCCAGGAAATATAGGGGTAGGATACATCTCACCCTCAGCAAGGACTCTGTTATCCTATGAGTTATTGGTGGGAGGGTGGGCTTCTGCCCTCCACCAGGGAATTGAGAAGACGCCACCTTTTCTCTGTGGCAGAGCTGCCCCCATTGACTTGCATGGTGGTGGGGAAAGTATCAAGGTTCCACATGAAAAGCAAATATTTTATTTTTATTATTATTATTATTATTCACTTTCCCACCCCTGTCCCCAAATCATTCAAACACCAAGGGACTCGCTGTGGTTAAAACCTAGACCTGCTCATCAATATGAAAGATCCCTTCCACGTTCCTATCCTCTTCCCACTCAAGCTTAGAGTGTTTCCCTAGTCAGGTTTCACTTTTCAAAAATGCAGCGACAATCGCTTTAAATATGCATGAAAATGACTTGAAGGAGTCCCTGACTGAAGCTGAGAAGCCTTGTCAACGACACAATCTGACTAGGCCTAGGGCATGTGGAAATCTTATCCCAAGTCACCCCTATTTGCCTCATAATTTGGGTACACACCTCTTACACATACTTTGCTTTGTTTGAACAGAAGACCTTGATGGCAACAATAAAAAATGGGGTTCCTTTGGCCATGAGAATAAACACATAACATTTGCCCTCCAACTATCCCTAATCTAAAACTATTCTATACAGAATGGAGACCAAGTTGACATAGAAATTGACATGTATATGTATATGTGTTTGTGCGGGGGGCAGGTAAGGGTAGAAAATTGGGTGGTTTGTGCACGGTGGGTGAAGTCATTCCTGACCCCTCTCTGATCTGTACAACACCATTCAAATGTGGCTTGAAATTCATCTGGCAGGAATGACCTCTCTGCATTTTAAGTCGCTATTGTGTACTTGGACTACCGCAATGCGCTCTATTTGGGGCTACCTTTGAAGGTGACCCAGAAACTACAACTAATCTAGAATGTGGCAGCTAGACTGGTGACCGGGCATAGCCGCTGAGACCACATAACACCGGTACTGAAAGACCTACATTGGCTCCCAGAACGTTTCTGAGCACAATTCAAAGTGTTGGTGCTGACCTTTAAAGCCCCAAACGGCCTCAGCCAGTATACCTGAAGGAGCATCTCCACCCCCATCATTCTACCCGGACACTGAGGTCCAGCTCTGAGGGCCTTCTGGCGGTTCCTTCACTGTGAGATGTGAAGCTACAGGGAACCAGGAAGAGGGCCTTCTCGGTAGTGGCGCCCTCCGATCAGATGTCAAGGAAATAAACAACTATCTGACTTTTAGAAGACGTCTGAAGGCAGCCCTGTTTAGGGAAGCTTTTAATATTTGATGAATTATTGTATTTTAATATTTTGCTGGAAGCCACCCAGAGTGTCTGGGGAAACCCAGCCAGATGGGCGGGGTATGTATGTATGTATGAATGAATGAATAAATAAATGTAAAGGGACCCCTGACCTTTAGGTCCAGTCACGGATGACTCTGTGTTTGCGGCGCTCATCTCGTTTCATTGGCCGAGGGAGCTAGCGTACAGCTTCCGGGTCATGTGGCCAGCATGACTAAGCCACTTCTGGTGAACCAGAGCAGCGCACGGAAACGCCGTTTACCTTCCCGCCGGAGTGGTACCTATTTATCTGCTTGCACTGCTGTGCTTTCGAACTGCTAGGTGGACAGGAGCTGGGACCGAGCAATGGGAGCTCACTCCGTCGCAGGGATTCAAACGCCGACCTTCCGATCGACAAGCCCTAGGCTCAGTGGTTTAGACCACAGCGCCAAGTTGAAAAAAGGCTTTAGCGCAAGTCATGCCTGAATCTGATGCCACACCACTGGCACACAATACTGCATTTCCAAGATGAGGTTGGTCAGATGTGATCGATAACAATAAAGGAAATATCACACATTAATTCTTTCTTTTATATACAATTTTTGTCTTACATTTCTCACACAGCTGGGATTGACTTTGCACTTACCACGTCGATGGAATCTCCAGCAGAGACCTACAAAATTCATGCACAAACCGAAAAGAACATAGCTCTGGGTTCCCAGTTGTTTTTGAAGGCGGAACTTTGTCCGACAGAGGGTTGGTCGAAGCTGTTTTTCATTGGTAGCTTGGCGGCCAAGAACATCTTTTGCATGCAGAATGTCCTGGGTTCAATTACTGGCATCTTCAGGTAGGGCTAGGAGAGACCCCTGTCTGAGACCCTGGATAAGCCGTTCTAGTCAGTGTAGACAATAATGAGCTAGACAGACCAAAGTTCCGACTCAGTAAATGGCAGCTCCCTGTATTCCTTAAGAACACAGGAAAAGCTTGGCGGAGCAGGTCAATGGTCTGCCTATCTTGTCCTGCCAGGGACAGCCCTATCCACAATGAATTTGTCTCATAATCCTTAATCAAAACACCAGTCTTGAAAGACCTACATTGGCTCCCAGTACGTTTCCGAGCACAATTCAAAGTGTTGGTGCTGACCTTTAAAGCCCTAAACGGCCTCAGCCCAGTATATCTGAAGGAGCGTCTCCACCCCCATCGTTCTACTCGGACACTGAGGTCCAGCACCGAGGGCCTTCTGGCAGTTCCCTCACTGCAAGAAGCTAAGTTACAGGGAACCAGGCAGAGGGCCTTCTCGGTAGTGGCGTCCTCCCTGTGGAACGCCCTCCCACCAGGTGTCAAAGAGAACAACAATTACCAGACTTTTAGAAGACATCTGAAGGCAGCCCTGTTTAGGGAAGCTTTTAATGTTTGATGTATTACAGTATTTTTTTGGAAGCCGCCCAGAGTGGCTTGATGGTGACATCCCTGACAGCTACTACACACCACAGTTACCACAGAGCTCCAGGACAGGGGTGGAGGAAGAGGTGGGTGGGGGCAGTCCACCCTGAGTGTCATCACTGGGGGGTGACATTCGGTCTGCCGCCCGCCCATGGCTCCCAAGCCTCCCCCGAGCCGTTGGGTGAAGGGGCGGAGCTGTGCTGTCTTGCTGGCGGCCTTCCCCCTTCGTTTTGACAGCTCAGGGGAGTCTTGGGAGTCGTGGGCGGGCAGCGCGCCATTGCCCCCCACTCCCGGGCTGCTTTCTGGGGGGAGAGCCTCCCCCAAGGTGTCAAAAGGAAGAGGGAAGGGAGGAAGGCTGCTGGCAAAGCAGCAGGGCTCCCACCGCCACCCAGGAAGCAGCCAGCCATGGGTGGCTCGGTCCACCCCCCCATGGGCGACTTGCTCTGCTCGCCCCCTGGAACGCTTGCCACAGCACCCCCCAGGAAGGCTTGCCCTGCCAGCGCAGCTAGTTCCACCTCTGCTAATCTGCTAATCTGCTAATCCATACTTCTGTTTGCCCCTTGACTTTCACCTGTGAAAACCCAATCTTTAGTGCTGAATCAGAGCAAAGGTCAATCAGGTTGACCTTTGCTCCGATTGGGCGCTAAAGAGCAGGTTTTCAAAGGGAAAGCAGTAGGGCAAGGCAGAACCGCTTGGACCCATGCCTAGAAATCATGGGACAAGCGGAAAACCTCTTGGACCTGCCCTGTCTAAGCATGGGGCATGCAGAAGAGTGTGGATGACCCCCAAATCTTGCACAGGTTCCCAGGCTGTCCAAGGCTCAGTTCCTGGTATCTCCAGGTAGGGCTGGGAATGTCCCCTGCCTGAAACCCTGTAGAGCCCCTGCCAGTCAGTGCAGACAACACTAAGCTGAACGGATAAAAGAGCCATTCAGTCCCAGTGTAAGGCAGATTCCCACGTTCCTGTGTTCAGGACTTTCCTCAATAGCTGAAGTGATGGGGATGGCTCGGGTGTGCCTGAACCTGAATATTCAAGCATCCTTGGGTACTTTTCCTTGGTAGAGGGAATGTGTCTGTGTGTTGGGGGAGAAAGATCACAGAAGTCGACCTAACATGTAGGCTGGCCTTATGGCCATTGATTTCAGAGGGGCTCAGGTGTATCTAATTTAACACTTAGTAAAGGTAAAGGGACCCCTGACCATAAGGTCCAGTCGTTGCCGACTCTGGGGTTGCGGCGCTCATCTCGCTTTATTGGCCGATGGAGCCGGCGTACAGCTTCCGGGTCATGTGGCCAACATGACTAAGCTGCTTCTGGCGAACCAGAGCAGCGCGCAGAAACGCCGTTTACGTTACCACCGGAGCGGTACCTATTTATCTACTTGCACTTTGAGGTGCTTTTTAACTGATAGGTTGGCAGGAGCAGGGACCGAGCAATGGGAGCTCAACGCATCGCGGGGATTCGAACTGCCGACCTTCTGATTGGCAAGTTCTAGGCTCTGTGGTTTAACCCACAGCGCCACCCACATCCCAATTTAACACTTACATTAACTCTTAACTAACTTAACTTTTTGGAACCTGGTCATTTGGTGTAGTTATGCAACTTTTCACTCTGAGATAGTGCTTCGGGCTTTGCAGTAGGAAATCCTCTTGACAGGTCCGTACCCTGGGGACGAATTTTCCGATTTGAAAGCATATGTTCCTTGCACTCAGTTTCCAGGCAACTCAAGGTGTCGAGATGGTGTCGCACTATTTGCTGGACTGTGTGATAATGCGCAACACAGGGGGTGTACGCACAGCTTGACTTTCACAATCCTGTTTGTGACAAGGTCACTTTCAGCTTACACCTGCTCCTTGTGCCAAAAATCCACAAGCCCCAGAGAGGAACAGCCCCATCTTATTCCTGTAGAAGTGAAAATGTTAGCCACACATTTGCTTGGATGTGAACCAATGTCCGAGGCTGACCCTGGAAGTTCTGCCTTTATGCTGTTGATGAATAATCTCTGAGTTGGTTATTGACTAAACCATCAGGTTATCAGGGAATAATTGGATATACAGCAAATGCTCTGATTGATCAAGAGGGCTCACTCGCAGCATAAATTGATTACTGTCTCATTAGGTTCCTTTTAATTAAAACAAGGCTGCTAATTCCCCATCACAGTGAGCCAAATGTGCAGACAAATGTATAAATTGGTGACAAAAACCTTTGATTGAAAATAAAATTTATTAGCTGTTCATGCTGAAAGGCCAGTTATTATCGATCAGGGATCAAACATAAAGGTTATCTGGCCATGCAGTAATAGAAAAAGCATAAGATCATAAGGGTTGCTTTAGAACAGCAATGTCCAACCAGCTGACCGTGATCTGCAGGTCGATCGCCGGTGTGTTCCAGGTTGATCGCAGGAGACTATAAGGAGATTGCTATGTTTCTCCTGAGTGATCACAACTCGCCCCACCCCCTGTGCTATGTCCCTCTGCTGCTTTTATTCCCTGTGTTGGCTGCTGAGTGGGGGAAGGAAGAAGTGTTCAGCAATTTCATACAAGCATTTCTGACAATAAATCAATCCTTCCCAAAAAGAGCTCAAAAACTCTGGTCTTTTCCCCTAGAAAAAGCTCAATAACTCAGGTAAAGGTAAAGGGACCCCTGACCATTAGGTCCAGTCGTGGCGGACTCTGGGGTTGCGGCGCTCATCTTGCTTTATTGGCTGAAGGAGCCGGCGTACAGCTTCCGGGTCACGCTGGAGCGGTACCTATTTATCTACAGTGGTGCCTCGCAAGACGAAATTAATCCGTTCCGCGAGAGTCTTCGTCTAGCGGTTTTTTCGTCTTGCGAAGCAACCCTATTAGCGGCTTAACGGATTAGCGCTATTAGCGGTTTAGCGGCTATTAAAGGCTTAAAGGCTTAGGGGATTAGCTGCTAAAAGGCTATTAAAGGCTATTAAAGGCTTAGCAGATTAGATAAAGGGGGGGGGGGAAGCGAAAAAAAAATCTCTAGACTCGCAAGACATTTTCGTCTTGCGAAGCAAGCCCATAGGGAAATTCGTCCTGCGAAGCAACTCAAAAACGGAAAACCCTTTCGTCTAGCGGGTTTTCCGTCTTGCGAGGCATTCGTCTTGCGGGGCACCACTGTACTTGCACTTTGATGTGCTTTCAAACTGCTAGGTTAGCTGGAGCATGGACTGAACAACGGGAGCTCACCCCGTTGCGGGGATTCAAACTGCTGACCTTCTGATCGGCAAGTCCTAGGCTCAAGTCCTTTTTCAGTGTCCCTCAGCAACATTTGATGCAGTGTTAGCCACCCTGAGCCCGGTCTTGGCTGGGGAGGGCAGGGTATAAATAAAATTTAATAATAATAATAATAATAATAATAATAATAATAATAATATGTGACCTGCTAATTCCGTGTCAAAGTACTCTTGCTGCCCATTTGGTAAGCAGAGTTGGACCACCCTGACTTAGAAGAAAATGGCAGTTTTGGAGAACAGGAGAGGTTTGAGTGGAATAAGAAGAGAGAGAGAAAAACTGAGCGAGTGGCCCAGAGCTCCTCCACCCTTGCAGTTGTCCCCTCCTCGCTCCATGTTTAGCTAATAAAAGCTCACTCTTTTTCTCTCATCACAGTTGCTTTTCTTAACACAGGGTCATGTCATGAGTACTGATCTCTGCACCCCTTTCCAGCAGATCAACTGGTCATTCGGGAAACATCTGCAGCCATTAAGAAACATTGACTTCCTTTTTTTGTCAAAGGCCCTGACCACTTTCTTGCCAGGATCAGGCCGGTCAAGGTCACAAGGAAAAAATATAGGCTCTTCTCTATGCCATGCAGCTGCTTGGGAGGTGTAATACATTAAGAAATGCTCAGGGCTATAAATACAGAGACTGTATCATCAGTCTTTCCTTCAAAGGCATCAGGGTGGCGGCAGTGATGATTTTGTTGGTCGTGGGTCCTGTGATTAGGACATGTCAAGTGAATGGCAATGTGGCGTGCTGTTTTTAGAATGAGTCACCGACACACTTTTGTTGATTGCAGACAAATGAACTTCGTTGACAGAGGCATGAGACAATCTCATTTTCCAATCGGAGATAAAAAAGAAATGCAAAATCTACTCTTTGAAAGTGGCGGCGGCAGCAGGGGGGAACAGATGTTTTGATGGCAAAAAAATAAAAAATGTGCAAGGGCGGTTATGGTATATTATTAGCTTTGCTTGGTTATCTATGGAATCTTTATATAGAGATACAGAACAGCCAAAAGTTGAGCTCGAGTTGTTAGAAAACATGTTCTCTCTGATTTGCTTTGGGTTTATGGTGGACCTGTGAACAAGATGGCCTCTGTGGGCTCTTCTTCTTAAGTGGTGCAGCCTTTTCATCACTCTCTGCCCTCCCTCAGGGACCAATCCACACAACTTCTCAGAAGCAGAGCAGAAGGACTGTAGCTCAATAGCAGAGTGTCTGCTTTGCATGCAATGATGCCTCCAGCCAGTAGAGGGCAGGTTTGAGACTAACAGGTGGAAATACCCTTTGTGGTTTCCTGCCAAACTCCCTAGCACAGAGAAATGCCCTTGGCAGAGAAAGAAAAAGTTATATATATGGTTTTTTTAAAAACATATCATTTCTAACAATCATATAACATAACTTCTTATTTTATACAGTATTTTAGACTTCTGTCAACACCTCTGATGATTCTTCGTTCTTTATCACTTATTCTGCATTTCTTAATTTCCCTATTGCACTTAATTATAATTAACTAAAAAAATTCCTCATAGTCTTTCTTGCAATATTTCAAATAATCCTCCTTACAAAACTTCTTGCAGTCCTACTAAGCGTAATCTGTTCATTGCAATTACTTTTCAAATAGTTTGTATATTTACTCCATTCTTCTAAGAATCTCTGGTCCCGCAGGTTTCAGACCCTTCCCATTAATTTGTCTAATTCTTCCATTTTTGTGCCAATAATATTCTTGCTGCCGTCATTGCATATAAAAACAACTTACAATCCTGTCTATTAATATCATCTCCTAAAATGCCAAGTAAAAATGCTTCTGGTTTCTAAATAAATGTATATTTCAACATATTTTTCATCTCATTATATATCATTTCCCATACGTTTTTCACTTTTTTACATTCCCACCACATGTAATAGAAAGTTCCTTCCTTTTCTTTACATTTCCAGAAAGAAAAAGTTCTTTACTTTCACATTTAAAAGGATGACTTCTGTTTCTAAGCCTGCATGGTCGAGGCTAGTTTATCATGGCTGCTTCATGCAAATGAGAGAGAGGAAGAGGTGGATATTGGCAGGAAACCGCAAAATGTATTTGTTCCTTGACTATCTGTTAGTCTCAAGCCTGCCCTCTGCTGGCTGGAGGTGTGAAAGGCTGATTAAATCCAACATGTTCAGTCTCTAATTCCAGATAAGGCTGGGGAAAATGCCTGGAGAGCTGCTGCCAGGCAGTGTAGACATTATTAAGCTGAATGGACTAAGTCTGACTCCATATAAGGCAGCTTTCTATGTTCCCTAAGATGTGGGCGATACCTCAGAGAGGCTGCAGGCTAAAGACAATGAAGGATGACAATTGCACCTGAACCTGCTAAATATTCACAGCATCCTAGGCATTATCCATCAATCAAGAGAAATACAATGGGCTATGTTCAACTCCTGTTTACACAAAGTAAACCTATTGAAACTAATGCACCTATGTTAGTCATGCTCATTCATTTCAACTGATCTACTCTGAGTAAAAGTTGTTGTTATGCGGCCCAATAAACCTTTTGTTGACTGCAGAAATTTTATGATTCTTCCTTCCATTTCTCAGTTCCATCAGCCATGTCTTCGCATTGACCCCAAACATGAAAGGGTGACAAAGTTTTCCACTTGGCACTGGATGGAGTAGTATTTATTTTCTTCATTTGAGGAGACTGTAGAGGCCTTTCCTGCTGCACAGAAGGGTCTTTAATCAAATCTTGACATCCACGGCTTTCATCTTTAATATTGCGGACAAAAGGTCTTGCCACTGGAAGAAACAAAAGCAAAAGAAGATCCCAGTGGAGTAGCAAACAATGATGGCTTCTTCTTTTTAACCACATATTTCTAGAAAGAAAGAAAAACAGTTGCCTTGAATGATGGTGGGCCCATTGCGAACTCTCCAGTACAGCTGGGGGGCTCACTGTCAGCATCCATCAGCTGATTGGCTCTGACAGCAAGCCCTCTGGCACTGGCTGCCCCAGGGAGTTCCCCTCTGGGAAATCTCTAGTGCTGCTGAGGGAGTGAACCACTGTTCCATTCATCAGCTGATCGGCACTGACAGCCCCCTCAGCTCCACTAGTGAGTTCCCAATGGGGAACTCCCTTGAGCAGCCAATCCCATAACAAAATCTCTACTGCACCTGAGGAGGTGAAGGGCTTTGGAAGTGTCATCGATCTGCTGATCCTCTGTGTTTGCAAAGCACTGTCCCTTTGCCTGCAGTGATGATGATGATGATGATGATGATATATTTTTATTTATACCTTGCCCTTCCCAGTTCAAAAACGGGGCTCAGGGTGGCTAACAACAAATTTAAAACACTTTAAAACACGTAATTACAAAAGCAGCATAAAATACAGTATAAAAACATGAATAACAATAAAATTCAAAAATCTATTAGATAATCCCCAGGGCTAGCTGGCTGAATTGGTGCTACTTGGGCCAGCGAGGAGGCCAGGGGAGAATTAGCTGTGGGGTCTCAGAGCAGGTGATCTTCATAAAAGGGGAGGGGGAAGGAAGAGAAGGGAAATAAAAGATCAGGCTGAATTCAAATTAAAGGCCAGGCAGAATTGCTCTGCCTTACAGGCCCAGCAGAAGGAGGTTAAATCCTGAAGGGCCCTAGTCTCATGGGACAGAGCATTCCACCAGGTCGGAGCCATCACTGAGAAGGCCCTGGCCCTGGTGGAGGATAGTCTGACTTCCTTAGGGCCCAGGACCTCTAAACTATGGTTATTCATGGACCTTAAGGTCCTCTGCTGGGCATACCAGGAGAGGCGGTCCCATAGTGGTTTGGTTTCAAATCACATGGGCACAGGAAAACACGTCACCTGCCAATGATGTCAAAGTTGGCCCACGGGAGGTGGGAAAGATAAAGATCCAGATCACCAGCCAGATCTACTTCCCTACTCCTGAACTTGAGCTTCAATGCACTTCAGGAACCTCTCCATAATCCACTGCCAGCGGCGGAGGAAGCCACTCATGTGTCTGGGGCGGCGCGCCCAGGGGCATGGCGAGCTGCCCATAGGGGCGGGGCGAGGGCGGGGCACACCGTAGGGCCTCCAGAATCTGCCTGCCTCCTCTCACTTAGTTGCCCTACAGCTGGGAGGGAGGCAGTGGGTGGACCCTTTGGGCAGCACAGAGCCTGCGTGTGCCCAAGCCACCATGGCTCTTCCAGGAGAGATGCGTGGCTTGGGCGCACTGTAGGCCCTGCAGTGAGTGCCGCCCGGCATTTTGTCACCCACCCCCTCAATGGTGACACCCAGGGCATCCCACATCCGCCACACACCCGTTCCTCTGCCCCTGTCCACGGCCCCTCCTTATTATTTTGCTTCTCGATTAGACTTCAGGAAATCACCCTGCTCTCCACGTACTCGCCAGCAGCTAAATCTCTTGACTGCGGAGCAGGTGTAGTTTGTTATGTACTGAAGTTCTCACCCTGGGCCAGCAGGGGAATACTGTAGATAGTTTTCACTCAGGTCCACTTATGCAAATACGGAATTGAAAGTGACATTCAGTGATTGGATAGTTACAGAAAGTTGTTACTGTTGCTTTGTAGTTGAGCTCTATATAAGCAGGTTGGCTGAACCCTTCAGTTCAGTTCTGTTCTGGGCCTGTGAATAAACAAGAGCTGTCTGAAGAATCGCTGTGCCGTCTGATATGTTCACCCACAACTTAACATAGTTTGTCTCTCAAGCGCATGCTTGCAAACGTTCCTGCATGAGCATGAAGACACCATGTAGAGCGCAGCCTCTGACATTTCCCATGTTGGGCAGCCCTTAGCACTGTGATAAGTGATCACATAAAACAATTACATTTTTCTAGCGCAGAGCCCTTTTGGCTTCTAAGTAGCTGGCCAAATCCAGGCTGTGTCTGGTTTAATTCCTTCTTGCTTCTCTTCTGAACTCAAAATGCCAGCCAATTGCCTCTCTCCCGAGCCAAGTAATTGCTTCTCAGAATGCTAAGCATTGCAGAATGTGTTCTGAGCTCCGACGTCTCTGAGGTGTTCATGAGCTGATCCATCGTAAGTCTGAGCATCCTTATTTTAGGCCTTCTGTTTTGTTTGGCTTTGTTTTGTTCCTTTCAATATATAAATAAAGAAAACTGTTATTATCAGTTTACTAACACACCTGCTTCAGAATCTAGTGCAGGACAGGCTGTTGCAAAATAAAGGAATATAGCATATAGCAGCAGAAGAGAGAGAAAACCGTCGTCAGCCGTGGGCATTGGGGGAGCAGATCAAGGAATGGTTCTTTGTGTAAGAATAGAGGTGCTTCCAGCAGAACTGAGCCAAAATGACTCCTTGAACCTTTTGCAAGGGGGTGGGTGGCAAGGGTGAGAGGATGTGAAGAGGGGTGAAATGTCTCTCTCCCTTACTAGTAGGGATGCAGGTGGTGCTGTGGGTTAAACCACAGAGCCTAGGACTTGCCGATCAGAAGGTCGGCAGTTTGAATCCCTGCGAAAGGGTGAGCTCCCGTTGTTCAGTCCCTGCTCCTGCCAACCTAGCAGTTCGAAAGCACGTCAAAGTGCAAGTATATAAATAGGTACCGCTCTGGCGGGAAGGTAAACGGTGTTTCCGTGCGCTGCTCTGGTTCGCCAGAAGCGGCTTAGTCATGCTGGCCACATGACCCGGAAGCTGTACGCCGGCTCACTTGGCCAATAAAGCGAGATGAGTGGCGCAACCCCAGAGTCAGCCACGACTGCACCTCATGGTCAGGGGTACCTTTACCTTTACCTTACTATTAGCGGTCTCCATCCTCCTTGTGGGGGAATAGCTGCATTCAGACATTAGACCAAAACGTGTTTTCAGAAGGCAAACCATGATTTCAACCAGCGTTCCACATGAATGTTGTTCTACTTCCAAAATATTTTTGCCTGATTTTGGCAGCTTCCCACAGCACAACCCAGACCTTTCCTGAAGGCCCACTAATCCTCAGAAGAGGCTTTTTGGGGTGCAGGATTCTCTAGTGAGGAGAGGGTGGGAAAGACCTGCTGTGAGAACAGACTTGGGACTCAGCTATACAGCTGCAAATAAAACGTTTTAAGTGTGCTGTAAAGTGCATTTCCCAGTAGTGATGTATGGAAATGAGAGCTGGACCATAAAGAAGGCTGATCGCTGAAGAATTGATGCTTTTGAATCATGGTGCTGGAGGAGACACTTGAGAGTCCCATGGACTGCAAGAAGATCAAACCTCTCCATTCTGAAGGAAATCAGCCCTGAGTGCTCACTGGAAGGACAGATCCTGAAGCTGAGGCTCCAATACTTTGGCCACCTCATGAGAAGAGAAGACTCCCTGGAAAAGACCCTGATGTTGGGAAAGATGGAGGGCACAAGGAGAAGGGGACGGCAGAGACGAGATGGTTAGACAGTGTTCTCGAAGCTAACAGCATGAGTTTGACCAAACTGCGGGAGGCAGTGGAAGACAGGAGGGCCTGGCGTGCTCTGGTCCATGGGGTCATGAAGAGTCGGACATGACTAAACGACTAAACAACAACAAAGTGCATTATACAAATGTGACACTAGATGGCGATGGTAAGCTATGGCAAATTCAATATATTTTTCAAAACGTTTTTTTAAAAAGCATTTTCACAGCGTTTTTCATATGTGCCTAGATCCCACCTTGTAATCTTATTACTATATATATAATGCAATATACTTTTTTTAAAAAAAGGCATTCAGGATTTCATTTTACATCTTTATGTTGAAGTAATCATATTTGAAGCTGGTTGCTATAGAAGTATTTAACACTTAGGGACTGCTTGGCAAAAGGGAAGAAAGAAAATAGACAATGTGTCCACTCAAGTCTATTGTTTCATATACATGTCTTATTTTCAGTTTAAAATCATTGGAGTCTTTTGTAAATAAAAAAGAAAATCCAAACTATGTGTGAGTGAAAAGCATTTACACAATTTCATAGAAGACTAACATCCTAACACCTGTTAATAGCAATCATCATAGTCTATTCCCTTAAAAGATTTCATTTATTTAAATTTATATACTGCCCTTCATCATAAGCTCTCAGGGAGGTTCACAGAATAAAATACAGAATAAAAACAAGT
The DNA here is from genome assembly GCF_964106645.2 of Podarcis pityusensis. Taxonomy (NCBI): domain Eukaryota; kingdom Metazoa; phylum Chordata; class Lepidosauria; order Squamata; family Lacertidae; genus Podarcis; species Podarcis pityusensis. The sequence continues at coordinate 11,448,688 of NC_138031.1, read as the reverse complement.
AAATACAGTGGTACCTCGGGTTAAGAACTTAATTCGTTCTGAAGGTCCGTTCTTAACCTGAAACTGTTCTTAACCTGAGGTACCACTTTAGCGGCCTCACACCTCTGGCGTGCGATTTCTGTTCTCATCCTGGGGAAAAGTTCTTAACCTGAGGTACTATTTCTGGGTTAGTGGAGTCTGTAACCTGAAGCATCTATAACCTGAAGCATCTGTAACCCGAGGTACCACTGTAAGTAAAACAAAGCAGCTAAACAATAACTTTCCCTGTAGAATATTAATCAGGAAAAGGCCGGCTTGAAGAGGAACATTTTCACCTGGTGCCAAAAAATATGTAATGAAGGCACCAGGCAAACCTCCCTGAGGAGAGCATTCCACAAATGGGGAGCCACCACAGAAAAGGCCCGTTCTCGTGTTGCCGCCCTCTGGATCCCACGGAGATTATTTTGTTCCCTGAGTTTCATTATATCCCTGTTATAACTTTCCATCCAGGAGTAAAATGGAGACAAATGGACAACGAAATAAGCATGTCTTTTAGCAATCCCGTGAAGCTGCCAGACTCTGAGCAGATATCACAATACATATGACTCCGCAGCATGTATTTAAACGATTGATAATTGAGCCAAAGCTGGTGTAAATCCCCAGAAGAGATGTTCAGGGGACATCATGTGGCAGAACCAGAGAGGTGGAACATAGTCTGGATCCTAAGCCTCTTCACCTTGGTCATGTGACCTAGCCACCTGCCATGGAACATTATTTTAAAGACTTGCTTCCCCTCTGCCAGGTTTAGACCCATAGTTTCATGATGAGTGCGATTTGAATCTGATGTAAATTTATGTTCGCTTTATGGTTTGCTTTATGCTGGCTTCCTGTGCATAGGATTGCTCCTTTGGGATGGGGTTCAGCTAAGCTTTAATCACAGCAGACCCATTGAAATTAATGAACCTAACTTAGCTTTCTGCATTAATTTTAAGGAAGCTACTCTGAGTAACAATAAATTGAACTGGCTGTCTCAGTGCGCAGATTAATACAGGAAGGCCACTATTGGATGTGTGCTTTCATGGGAGTAAGCCCCATCTAAAGCAGTGTTACTTACCTTAGAGTAACTATCCAGAGGATTATATTGCATGGTAGTTCTCTTGCTGTGCATAGTTTGTGAGGACATGTGAGAGGTTAGGATGAGAGACAGTGACTTGGTCAAGATTACAGAGTGAGCTTCATGGCCAGGCATCTGTAGGTTATGACTGTTTGCAGTCTTAGTTCTGCAGGGAAGAAAAAGCTGACTAAAGAGGCATTTGTTTGGTGGTTCACCGTGATAACCTCAATAGCAGCAAATTGCTCAGTTTGCGATGTTTCCTTATTATATCACAGAATTGTTAGAGCAGCACTGCTGAATGGACGTCTTGCATCTCCTCCTATTACTTCTCAGCAGGGATGTGCTTGCCTTTATGCGAGCGAGCACATTGTCTGCTGCCTTATGGGCTGCTTCCAACACACCGCAAGGAAGAAGGATGTGCAGAAAACTACAACTCTTTGGCCCTGCCTACATGACCTCTTTGGCCGCGAAAGCAGAACCAGGGACCACCAGCCACCACTGGGAGGGCTACAGTTCCTCATCCTTAAGAACATAAGAAGATTCTGCTGGATCAAGCCAATGATCCTTCTAGTCCAGCCTCCCATTCTCAGTGGTGAACCAGATTTCTGTGGGAAGCCCAAAGAGGATCCAAAACAACAACAAACCTCTGGTTACGTGAAACATTCAATAAACACACAAGATGTAACCGGCTGTACGTTTGAAAAAATAATATACACAATCCACACAAAAGGTTGTTGCAGTTCCACAGAATCCTTTCACAGAGTCTAAGACAAGGATTTCCGGAATATTAGCCTTGTTTCGCCGTCCTAGGCTTCATCAGTAGTACAAACTCTAGGTAATGCAAATAAATACAATATTGTAATCTCACACATTTTTTACAGCAAAAATAATACAAAAACCATCAACAACCATACAGACCATCTATGATATCACATGACAGTGGATCTTATAGCATAGTAGTAGCTGCTGTAAGCAGTAATTTTTACAAATTGGACTTATATGGGCAAGCACAATATTGATTCGAGTAACAGGTGTTGGCAATCAACAGATACAAAATTTGTTTCTTAAAGTGACCCATATGGCACAGCAGAGGTAAAACCAACTTAATCAATGCTCAGATGTTATACATATAAACAGTAATGCAACTCGTACAAAAATGTAATCAAATATCAGATTGTGTGGAACTGCAACAACCTTTCGTGTGGATTGTTGGACTCTATGAACAGACAGGTGGAATAGACATTTTCACATATATGGACCTTGATGCATAAACTGATTAGAGAATGAACTGATCCAGTGGGTCATCTACTTTTTTCGTTGAACTTTATGAGATACTTCTGTTGAAATCTATGACTCAATACAATGAATGGTATATATTATTTTTTCAAACGTACAACTGGTTATGTCTTGTGTGTTTATTGAATATACACAAACAGGATCTAAGCACAAGAGCACTCTCCCTTCCTGTGGTTCCAGCAACTGGTATTCAGAAGCATTCCTGCCTTCAATGGTGGAAGGAGGGCATAGCCATCAGGGCTACTGGTCACAGATAGTCTTATCCCCCATGAATTTGTCTTATAGTAGACATTGGGAGCCTATCTGCCCAATACATTCATAACACTATCATATCACTTTAAACAGTCATGGCTTCTCCACAAAACAATCCTGGGAAATGTAGTTTGCTAAGGGTTCTGAGAGTTGTTAGGAGACCCCTATTCCTTTCACAGACCACCAGGTTTCTAAGGTAAAGGTAAAGGACCCCTGGACGGTTAAGTCCAGTCAAAGGTGACTATGAGGTTGCCGCGCTCATCTCACTTTTCAGGCCAAGGGAGCCTGTGTTTGTCTACAGACAGCTTTCTGGGTCATATGGCCAGCATGACTAAACCACTTCTGGTGCAAAGGAACACCATGAATGGAAACCAGAGTGCATGGAAATGCCATTTACCTTTCCGCCACAGTGGTACCTATTTATCTACTTGTACTGGTGTGCTTTCAAACTGCTAGGTTGGCAGAAGCTGGGGCAGAGCAACGGGAGCTCACTCCATTGCAGGGACTTGAACCGCCAACCTTCTGATTGGCAAGCCCAAGACTCTCAGTGGTTTAGACCACAGCACCATCCACATCCCTACCAGGTTGCTAAAGGATCAGTAGCACAACAGAGAGAAATAAGCCATAGGATATCCCAAGAGTCTCCACTGGAAATCCTCTTGGGATTGTTGCAATTTGACAGTCATAGATGACCTTGAGTCAGGGTGAGTTTGTGGTAGAGTTTACAGTGGACACTAAATTATTCAGGACAATAAAAACCCAAGCGGGCTTCAAAGAGCTCCGAAAGAATGTTACGAAACTGCGAAGGGTCAACAAAATGACGAATGTGACTCATTCTCTGTGTATAAATCCAACACACGTTTGAGTAAAACATCTTCTAACATGGTTCAGTGAGATCTGAACTGGCAGTGACTAACCAGGAAAGATCTGTATGTTGGGGTCATGGTAGTTACCTGGATGAAAATGTCAGCTCAATGTGCAGAGTTGGTGAGAAAAGCTAATTCCATGCCACAGATTATTAGGAAAGGGATTGGAAATGAAACTGCCGGAATCATGATGTCTTTATAGAAATCTCCAGCACAGCTGCATCAGGGATACTCTGAACAGTTCTGGCTGCCTCATCTCAAAAAGGATGCTGCAGAGGTGGAAAAGTTGTGAGGAAGAGCAATCTGCTAGTGCTGATGAAGGCAGACCGCCAACAGTAGGTAACCCATCTGCTAAGACATCTATAAAGGTACCCCTGTAAAGGGACCCCTGACCATTAGTTCCAGTCGTGGCCGACTCTGGGGTTGCGGCACTCATCTCGCTTTATTGGCCGAGGGAGCCGGCGTACAGCTTCCGGGTCATGTGGCCAGCATGACTAAGCCGCTTCTGGCAAACCAGAGCAGCGCACGGAAACAGCGTTTACCTTCCCGCCGGAGAGGTACCTATTTATCTACTTGCACTTTGACGTGCTTGCGAACTGCTAGGTTGGCAGGAGCAGGGACCGAGCAACAGGAGCTCACCCCGTCGTGGGGATTTGAACCGCCGACCTTCTGATCGGCAACTCCGAGGCTCTGTGGTTTAACCCACAGCACCACCCGCGTCCGAAGACAGCTATACTGGCTTCCCATTTGCTACTGGGACAGCTTCAAGACTCTTGGGTTGATATACAAAGTCCTGAACATGGGTCCAGGATATCTTGAGGAATGCCTGAGTCTTTCTCTCCCAGTTCCATCATTGAGATCATCCAGAGGAGCACAGCTATCCCCCATGTTAAAGAGGCTCAACTGGTATCCAGCAAAAGTTGGGTAGTCAGTGTGGCAATGCCATGTTGTGGAATCCTCTTCCAGCAGAGCATCCTCACTGTGTGACTCACCCTGGCAGCATTCCCTCTCGCCCAAAGATCAGGCTCATTTGCCCTCAGTGACACCATCACACAGCCAATCTTCATTGGCCGGCTAGTGACTAAAAGTTATTCCATTCATTACAGGACAACCAATGAGTCCTTTAAGCATTACCAGCCAGGCTAGAAATGAAGGAGGAGGAGAAGGGTTGGAGAAGGGAAACGGTGCTGAGTAAATAGCAGTCAAGGACTTTGCTCACTTCTTCCTCCCTTAAAAAAAAAGAAAAAAGGTAAAGGACCCCTGGACGGTTAATTCCAGTCAAAGGAAACTATGGGGTTGCGGCGCTCATCTCGCTTTCAGGCCGAGGGAGCTGGCATTTGTCCACATACAGCTTTCTGGGTCATGTGGCCAGTATGGCTAACCTGCTTCTGATGCAATGGAACAACAGGACAGGTACCAGAGCGCACGGAAACGCTGTTTGCCTTCCCGCCGCAGCAGTACCTATTTATCTGCTTGCACTGGTGTGCTTTCAAACTGCTAGGTTGGCAGGAGCTGGGACAGAGCAACGGGAGCTCACCCTGTCGTGGGGATTCATACCACCGACCTTCCGATTGGCAAGCCCAAGAGGCTCAGTGGTTTACACCACAGCGCCACCTGTTTTTTACACCTTTACCTTCCTCCCTTGTCAGCCAATTGGAAAGAGAGGGAGAGAACAGATAAGAACTAGAGCTTGTAGGGACAAATGAGTGTGGAAAAAACCCAGGCTTTGGGTTTCATGAGAACATAGTAAGAGTCCGCTGGATCAGGCCAACGGCCCACTTGGTCAAGCATCCTGTTCTCACGTTGGTCATCTAGTTGCCTGTGGGAAACCTGAAAGCGGGGCGTAAGCACAAGGGCACCCTCCCCTCCTGTGACTCAGAGTGACTGGTTTTCTCCTCCCATGGGGCAGGAAAACTGAATCAAGTGGTATAGAGGCCATGGTGGCAGCTGGAACTGGTTGGATCACTAGCTAGACGGAGGCCTGGCAGGCAGCAACAGTGATATACAGACTACTACCTCCCTGGAGCATTTGTGTGGGGGAAGTTTCTACCACACTGAAATTGCTAGTTTTGACCCAAAGGTCAAAACTTGGGGATTCATTTGGTGCTAACCTAGCATCAATATGGTAACCACACTTCTTCTGAACATCTGATGTATATACTGAAAATACACTGCCACCTAGAGGGGACAGTGAAAACGAAACACCATAAAAGGGAAGAAATAAAGCAGGCATAGGCAAACTCCGGCCCTCCAGATGTTTGGGACTACAATTCCCATCATCCCTGACCACTGGTCCTGTTAGCTAGGGAAGATGGGAATTGTAGTCCCAAACATCTGGAGGGCTGGAGTTTGCCTGTGCCTGAAATAAAGGGCTCCTTCATGCAGTCAATTTCTGTGTACCTAGATGGGACATCTACTACTCCAAAGGCCAGTTGACCAATCCATACCAGTTACCTTCTAAACGGTCAAACATAGATATGTGCAGATCCCTAAAATTGCAGGATTTATGAAATCGCTGAAAGCTAACTTTCCTTCCTTCATTTTCATTACGCTATCTCTTTAATTTGTCAGTTATTTATTTCACTACATTTGTGTTTCACTTCTCCAAGGAGCGTGAGGTGACATAAATGGTTCTCCTCTCCCTCATTTAATCCTCACAGCAACCCTGTGAGGTAGGCTGGGCTGAGAGGCAGGGATTGAAACAATAAGAGTTTGGATTTGGATCACTACTCAAAGGAGTCTCAAAGCGGCTAGCATTCTCCTTTCCCTTCCTCCCCCACAACAAACACTCTGTGAGGTGAGTGGGGCTGAGAGACTTCAGAGAAGTGTGACTAGCCCAAGGTCACCCAGCAGCTGCATGTGGAGGAGCGGGGAAGTGAACCCGGTTCCCCAGATTACGAGTCTACCGCTCTTAACCACTACACCACACTGGATCAAACAAACAAACAAATAGGGAAAACAAAAAAATTCCTTCCAGTAGCACCTTAAAGACCAACTAAGTTAGTTCTTGGTATGAGCTTTCGTGTGCAAGCACACTTCTTCAGATACACTGAAACAGAAGTTGCCAGACCCTTCTAAGTTAAGAACTAACTTAGTTGGTCTTTAAGGTGCTACTGGAAGGAATTTTTTTGTTTTGACTATGGCAGACCAACACGGCTACCTATCTGTAACTGAAACAAATAGGGAGTAAAGGTAAGGTAAACCTATCCATTCTTAAGGAAATCAGCTCTGAGTGCTCACTGGAAGGACAGATCCTGAAGGTGAGACTCCAATACTTTGGCCACCTCATGAGAAGAGAAGACTCCCTGGAAAAGACCCTGATGTTGGGAAAGATGGAGGGCACAAGGAGAAGGGGACGACAGAGGACGAGATGGTTGGATAGTGTTATCGAAGCTACCAGCATGAGTTTGACTAAACTGCGGGAGGCAGTGAAAGACAGAAGTGCCTGGCGTGCTCTGGTCCACGGGGTCACGAAGAGTCGGACACGACTAAATGACTAAACAACAGCAACAAAAGGTAAAGGACTGGTCAAAGCCAGTCAAAGGTGACTATGAGGTTGCGGTGCTCATCTCGCTTTCAGGCCGAGGGAGCCGGCGTTTGTCCACAGACAATTCCGGGTCATGTGGCCAGCATGACTAAACCACTTCTGGCACAATGAAACACTGTGATGGAAACCAGAGCACACGGAAACGCCGTTTACCTTCCTGCCGCAGCAGGACCTATTTATCTACTTGCTTTTGAACATGCTTTTGAACTGCAAGATTGGCAAGAGCTGGGACAGAGCAATGGGAGCTCACTCCATCATGGGGATTCGAATCGCCAACCTTCCAATCGGCAAGCCCAAGAGGCTCAGTGGTTTAGACCATAGGAGTATTGCCTGGCTGCACAAGATTTGGCATCTCTCTGCTCCTTCCTAGTCACACCTGCAACATAATCCTATTTTGGACTCCTGGCCATCAGAGCAGCACCAACAGCGGTGAGGCAAAGCCATAGTGTGCCTACCAGCACATACCTGGTGTAATGCCAGCATCAGCCCCCTGACTGGGGGTGTATCTCGAGACTAATTCAAGGGCACTGCAGAGCCAGAAACTGTGAAGAGCAAAGCTTGTTAATTCTTTCATCCCCTGCTGTATACAAGAGCTCATCAATGCAATTTGTCAGCAGCTGAGTCACTTTCAACATGTTTCTCTCTCTCTCTCTCTCTCTCTCTCTCTCTCTCTCTCTCTCTCTCTCTCCTTCTCCCCACCTCCAAGCCGTTTGGCTTCCTTTATGAAACTTTGTTCCTTCACCAAAGTGTTGCTAATGAGGAGCTCTATGAGTTTGGTGGCTTTCAGAAGTTTTGGCCTGCCCCCAGACTCTCTGGAACACATTTACAGCTCTGGCCTTTATAAACAAAACTTGTTGTTGTTTAGTCGTTTAGTCGTGTCCAACTCTTCGTGACCCCATGGACCAAAGCACGCCAGGCACTTCTGTCTTCCACTGCTTCCCGCAGTTTGGTCAAACTCATGCTGGTAGCTTCAAGAACACTGTCCAACCATCTCGTCCTCTGTTGTCCCCTTCTCCTTGTGCCCTCCATCTTTCCCAACATCAGGGTCTTTTCCAGGGAGTCTTCTCTTCTCATGAAGTGGGCAAAGTATTGGAGCCTCAGCTTCAGGATCTGTCCTTCCAGTGAGCACTCAGTGCTGATTTCCTTCAGAATGGATAGGTTTGATCTTCTTGTAGTCCATGGGACTCTCAAGTGTCTCCTCTAGCACCATAATTCAAAAGCATCAATTCTTCGGCGATCAGCCTTCTTTATGGTCCAGCTCTCACTTCCATACATCACGACTGGGAAAACCATAGCTTTTACTATACGGACTTTGTAACATCCCTAACTGAAATATTCAATAAAACAAACAATTGAAAAGCATATCAATTAAAACGGTTTTTTAAAAACAGTCAAAGCAATAAAACCACAAATTCAGCTCAGGGGAATGGTTGCCTAAAGAACTGCAACTTCAGGATGATAAAGTGTTAATAATATTGGCTGAAATTCATCCCTCGTGAAAAGACATAAATGTCGGTAAGGATTGTTTTGCCCTGTTATAAGTGGTGGCTTAACGGTCTTTCTCTCTCTTTTTTTTAACTGGCATTGATTTCCTGTGTGGCCATCATTTATAGCCATATAAAACCAGGCAAGGTGATAGATGCTCATCAGGAGCCAATAAAAGATGAACTGAAATATATAGGCTTCCATTGAACATCTGTACTCTGCTGGCTACTGTTGCATTAGTCCTCAGGCACACTGGTCCTCCTTGTATCTCAAGAATGGCACAAGAACATCAGGTGCAAAAGCCAAGCCAAGTAAAATGTCCTGCATGGATTTGTTTCCTTGCTTCGGGCCATGAGATCTGGAAGATGAACCTTCTAATTTAGTTCAGGAACACCAAATCGGATGCCGTGGTTCATACGTAAAGGTAAAAAGGTAAAGGATCCCTGGACTGTTAAGTCCAGTCAAAGGCGACTATGGGGTTGCAGTGCTCATCTTGCTTTCAGGCTGAGGGAGCCGGTGTTTGTCCACAGACAGCTTTCTGGGTCATGTGACCAGCATGACTAACCCGCTTCTGGCACAAGAGAACACTGAAACCAGAGTGCACAGAAACACTGTTTACCTTCCTACCACAGCAGTACCTATTTATCCGCTTGCACTGGTGTGCTTTCAAATTGCTAGGTTGGCAGGAGCTGGGACAGAGCAACGGGAGCTCACCCCATTGCGGGGATTCAAACCGCTGACCTTCTAATCAGCAAGCCCAAGACAATGTGAGATGGATCTAATGGAACCCAGGAGAGAAATGCAGCTCTCAGAGTTGGCCGAAGATAATTTTAGAAGAATGTCAAAAGGGAAGATGATGAGAAGGTGGCTTCTTTTAAGGAATGCACCCCTGACTTTCTTTTTTGAGGGCAGGGAAAGAGGGAAAGGTGAGAGGCATTTGTTCTTCAATGATGAGGGAATTTGATCTTACAAAATGTTTCATAGCATGAGAGCTTCCAGCCTCCCACTGTGGATCCCAAGGCTCCTCAGAGCCTCAGGGGTACTCCTGCCTTCAGAAAACACCTGGTGAGCTCAGATAAGTTTGGAAACCCTTCTCATCCTCAAAGCTCCTCTGAGGTCTCTTTTTCAGCGACCCTGCTTCCCCTTTCGCACTTCTATGATCAGCTGTGTAAGTAGCCTCTGCCTTCCTTTTGTTAACCCTTTCCCACATGAGGAACTCTGTGCTTTGATCATTTGTGTGCCACCTTCCCACAAAATTGCGCCCAAAGTGTCTCACAATGCATTTTAATAGTTTTAATAGTTCAAGTTCATAGGTCTATTGTTCTAGCTAGAGGGCATGACAATCTTGTATTAGGCAATAGTGTTAATAAAATAATACAGGACATACTGTACATCCATAATATAAAAAAGACTTTGCCAAGTTCCTGAGCATTAAAACACAGTTTCAATCTCTCACAGCTCAAAATTATTATTATTTTTATTATTAGAATTTATATACCGCCCTATACCCAGAGGACTCAGGGCAGTATATAAAGCTAATATTATTTTGCCTTTTTAAAAGCCAGTTTGCCAACATCCATGGTGTAAGAAAGAAAAGTTACCAGAAACACCAACAAGCTTGATTTTGGATTATACCTCCATATCACAACAATTTATAGCAATTTTATCCAACCCTGTTTTCCTTTTTTTCACCCATAGAGGACCACTCTCTGTATTACAAAGCTATTATTGTCACTCAAAAGAACCCAGACCATTTCTGCTGGGGTGTGCCTGTTTGCTTGTGTGAACCTTTAAAGCTCTTTGTGGCTTAGGGCCCTCGTATTTACGGGACTGCCTCTCTTGGTCCACCCCGCAGAGGACCTTGAGGTCCATGAATAATCATAGTTTAGAGGTCCCCAGGCCCTAAGGAAGTTAGATTATCCTCCACCAGGGCCTGGGCCTTCTCAGTGATGGCTCCAGCCCAGTGGAATGCTCTGTCCCATGAGACCAGGGCCCTGCAGGATTTAACCTCCTTCTGCAGGGCCTGTAAGACATAGCTATTCCACCTGGCTTTCAATTTGAACTTAGCCTGATCTTTTATTCCCCTTCCTTCCCTCCCCCTCCCCTTTTTATGAAGATTACCCGCTCTGGGATCCCACAGCTAATTCTCTCCTGGTCTGGCCCAAATAGGACTAATTTAGTCAGCTAGCCCTAGTGATCATCTAATGTTTATTGGATGGATTTTCCCCTTAAATTGATTTTAGAATTCTGAATTTATCGCTATTCACATTTTATACCGCATTTTATGCTGGTTATTTTTTGCATCAATTAAGTGTTTTAAATTTGTTGTTAGCCACCCTGAGCCTGGTTTTTGAACCTGGAAGGGTGGGGTATAAATAAATGTTGTTGTTGTTGTTAACAAGGTTTCAGAAAGCACTCTCTTGACTTTCTATATAAGAGGCTGACTAACAGATGACGAGTGATGTCTTCCACCTGATGTTGACCATCGATGGAAAGTTTGTATGTGTTGTAGCAGCCAACCAAGACTGCTGTGGGCGTCATTTGGAAACACAGCTCAATAGAGGCATTTCTTAGGGAAGCTGGTAAGAGTCTGGTCAGATAATAAAATACCCTGTTCTCAAAAGTGGATACCAAGGAGAAAAGTGGGCTGTTCTAATTAGTTGTAGGTCCCTTTTGGCTTCTATCCAGAAGAGACAGTTGACACTTAAAGGTAAAGGGACCCCGGACCATTAGGTCCAGTTGTGGCCGACTCTGGGGTTGCGGCGCTCATCTTGCTTTATTGGGTGAGGGACCCGGCGTACAGCTTCCAGGTCATGTGGCCAGCATGACTAAGCCGCTTCTGGCGAACCAGAGCAGCGCACGGAAACCCCATTTACCTTCCCGTCAGAGCGGTACCTATTTATCTACTTACACTTTGACATGCTTTCGAACTGCTGGGTTGGCAGGAGCAGGGACCGAGCAACAGGAGCTCACCCCGTCGCGGGGATTCGAACCACCGACCTTCTGATCGGCAAGTCCGAGGCTCTGTGGTTTAACCCACAGCGCCACCCGCATCCCTACTTATTCAAGGTCAAAGCAAAATTCTCGAAAATAATAATAGTTTAAAACATCCTGACAAACTGTTTTCTAGAATTGGTTATCACCCAATTCCATACAGCATAGCACTGCAAAATGCCCAATAGGCACAGAAACATTTTTAAATACACTCTGAGCACAGTTCTCTCTTGCCTTAATTGTTGTTCTGTACGAAGAAGAGCTGCTGATTCCTGATTGTAGAGAGCATAGCTTCGGGGGGGGGGGGTGGAATTATTCTGCAGTTTCTAAAACTTTAATGGAGTTCAAATCAGAGCCCCAGATTTCAACACCTAGAGTATTAAAGTACATGGGATTTACAAATTGAACGCCAAATATGCTAGAGAAATATTCAGCCCAGTCAGAGGCAGGAATGCAACTGTGTCTTCTGCATTTGCTCCAGAGGGAGGAGGGGAGCTGAACAGAGCCCTAATTCAGAGGACTGAATTTCACATAAGGCCACACACCCTGTTCAACTGCTCTATGCAACTGTAAAGATAAATGACCCTTGGACAGTTCAGTCCAGTCAAAGGTGACTATGGGGTTGTGGTGCTCATTTCGCTTTCAGGCTGAGGGAGCCGGTGTTTGTCCACAGACAGCTTTCCAGGTCATGTGGCCAGCAGGACTAAACAGCTTCTGGCGCAACATAACACTGTGATGGAAACCAGAGCGCACTGAAATGCTGTTTACCTTCCCACCACAGCAGTATCTATTTATCTGCTTGCACTGGTGTGCTTTCGAACTGCTAGGTTGGCAGAAGCTGGGACAGAGCAATGGGAGCTCACACCGTCACGGGGATTCAAACTGTCAACCTTCCAATCAGGAAGCCCAAGAGGCTCAGTGGTTTATGCAGCTGTAATGTTAGATTAAATGTGAGGTAAGTTCATCTTATGCAATAATATTCAGACACTTTCATTGAGAAAATCTGTGTTGCCAATGCAAACTCTTATTTAATTGCTCTGACTTTTTATGTACACCAAAATAGATCAGATTGCATTTCTATTTTTCCTTTTTAAAAAAGGTTATCTCTCTTCATTAAAAAAGTATGATGATATTCCTCAGAGATGACATTTAAAGGTTAAAAGTGCATTTATATGACCTGCCCTGAACTTCTCTGTAAGGTAGAGCATCCTTTTAATCCAAATGATCATTTGCTTGGCTGGCATTAATTAACCTAGATTAAGTTACTGCTATGCATGGAATTAAGTCAATTTGCATGTGGGAAGCTACGTGTTTGAGTGCTGGTTCCTTATTACTGAAACACAAAGTAGGAGGCTTCCTGGGGGCTGCTGCAAGCAATTTGGCTTAGTCCTCTGCCAAACATTTCCTCCATGTTCCCCGCCCCACCCCCGGCAACTCCACAACCTACACTGACTTTCATTCCAAAGAAAGGCTGAAGAAACCTGCAAATGAGGCAGCAAAACAGAAATTCTTCCACGAGAGAAGAAAGCCTTCAAGAAATTGGAGGCAGTGGCAGAGGAACAGAGGTGCGGTCTCCCCCGGGTGTCATCACTGGGGGGGGGCCCTGACAAAATGATTTTTTTAAAAAAAATGGGCTCACGAAACTTTTTAGGAGTGACATGGTGGCTTAAGCACCTGCAGGTTCCACGCTGCCTGAAACGGCAGTGTGGGACTTGCGTTTGCCTACTGCCTCACCCTCAGCCACCCTACAGCTGAGGGGGAGGTGGCGGAGAGGCTCCAAGTGTCGGAGGGGCTTGCCCCGCCCCCATGGGCAGATGACTCCGCCCCCAGCTGCAGGACACGCCTCCGCACCGGGCACCTGAGCAGCTAGCTACGCCACTGATTGGAGGGCTGTTTTGAGGCAGCACTTGTCTGGCTACTATTCTTAGGGTCACAGGAAACTGCCTTATATAGAATCAGACTCTCAGTTCATCTAGTTCAGCGGTTCTCAACCTGTAGGTCCCTAGATGTTGTTGGACTACAACCCCCATCATCCCTGAGCTCTGGCCTTGCTAGGTAGGGGTGATGGGAGTTGTAGTTCAACAACAAAAGCTTCTCCTTTTTTATGTCCATGGAGTTTTCTTGGCAAAACTGGTTTGCCAGTTCCTTCTCCAGGTGGATCATGTTATGTACTGAAGTTCTCACCCTGGGCCAGCAGGGGGATACTGTAGATAGTTATGCAAATGAAGGATCGAAAGTGACGTTCAGTGATTGGCTAGTTACAGAAAATGGTTACTGTTGCATTCTAGTGGCGCTCTATATAAGCAGGCTGACTGAGCTCCTCAGTTCAGTTCTGTTCCAGCTTACAAATAAAGAGCTGCTTTGGAAGAATCGCTGTGTCGTCTGATATGTTCGCCCACAACTTAACAGATCACATTTAGTCTAAACTCTCAGCTATGACCTGTCCGTCTTGGGTGGCCCTGCACGGCATAGCTCATCGCTTCTTGGAGTTATTCAAACCCGTTTGCCATGACAAGGCAATGAAGGGGTTAGCTGGCAATAACCTCCTTTTAAAGACAGTTCTCTGCATGTTCACAGGCACTATCTTCCTTGACTTGGCAAAAGTGTCCTGGACCACGCAGAATGCAGTGTTTTAATTTTAATAGAAGCTTCATTGCCTGCGGCTCCGTAATGTTCCGAGGCCCCATTACAAGATGGAATAACTTTCTATTTTAAGCCTGAAAAGAACAGTTATCAAAACACTTCCTGATCTTAATTGGTGCTCTGCTTTTAACTTCACAGTTCTTCTCCTGCAGCAGGAAAAGCTTCATTTCTCACCCTCTCCCAAATTGAAGCTTCTTCTTTTTTCGGAGGGAGAGAGAAGCAGCTGTATCTTTTTCATTCATTAAGGCTGGACGTTCACAATCAGGGAAGAGATGTTCTGCCATCATATGCTGACATCTCTTACCTGCACCAAACTAAATAGGGACATTTTAATGATGTGCCATTTTTCTTTGCAATTGGTCCTGGATTACAGCTTTGCCTGCAACGGGAATGGGGAACCTGCCACCCTCTGCCTGCTGCTGTGCTCAGGGATTTTTATTTTATTTTCAGCCAGAGCTCAGCTCTGGCATCTCTTAGGTGGGCCCCATTGCCACTCTAAGAGAACAAGGGAGAAGCTCATGGTGAGCTCTGGAACCTCTTTTTCTAGAAAAAGAGCACTGGTTGCACTCAAACAGCACTCAGCATCAGCAAAGAAGGCCTATTATTATTATGCTCCGCAGAGGACCTTAAGGTTCATAAACAGCAACACCCTAGAGGTCCCAGGCCCTAAGGAAGTCAGATTAGCCTCAACCAGAGCCAGGGCCTTCTCAACACTGGCTCCGGCCTGGTGGAACGCTCTGCCTCATGAGACCAGGGCTCTGCAGGATCTGATTTCTTTCTGTGGGGCCTGTAAGACAGAGTTGTTCTGCCTAGCCTTTGGCTTGGAATCAACTTGATCCCCTCCCCCTCTTTCCTTTCTCCTTCTGTGATGGAACTCCTATTTGGGGACTTCCCTGGCTTTTTTCTGGCCCACATAGGACCAGTCTGGATAGTTGGCCTTGGTGAAGATTTGACGTTTTCATCCCCAAAAAGTTTTTGAGTTTCTACTGAAATAAGGCTGCATTTCAATGTTGTATTTTAATCTTGTTTTTAAGTGGTATTTTAATCAATTGTTTTTATACCTGGTGTTAGCTGCCCTGAGCCCGGTCTTGGCTGGGGAGGGCGGGGTATAAATAAAAATTATTATTATTATTATTAATAATAATAATAATAATGTGCTGCCCTATACCTGGAGGTCTCAGGGCCCTTCACAGAACTTAATTAAAATATAAAACCACAAAATAAATAATCAAAATAAAAAACAACTCAATAATACCCCCTCCCAAAAAAACACATTTTAAAAGGGCATAGGTCATAGGATGTCAATCAAATCAACCAAAGGCCCGGTTAAAAAGGAACATTGTTGCCTGGAGCCTAAAGGTATACAATGAAGGCACCCGGCAAACTTCCCTGGGGAGAGCATTCCACAGACAGGGAGCCACTACAGACAAGGCCCTGTTCTTGTGTTGCCACTCTCTGGACTTCTCGAGGAGGAGGCACATGAAGGAGGGCCTCAGAAGATGATCTCTGAGGGTCCGGGTAGGTTTATATGGAGAGAGGCCATCCTTGAGATATTGCGGTCCTGAGCCATTTAAGGCTTTATAGGTCAAAACCGGCACTTTGAATTGGGCCCGGAAACTAATTGGTAGCCAGTGCAGTCTGACCAATGAGCAGGGGTGGTGGGAGTCCCCCCCCCAAATGGAATGAGAAGCCAGTTACCACACGAGCATCTTCCTCCCAGCTTAACTGAAAGTGGAAACCCAATTTTTCCTTTTTAAAAAATAGCTCAAAGCTTTTTGCAACTAGGGCCCCTGAACGCAGACATCCTTTTTATTGTGCTCTCTGTCTCTCTCTCACACACACACTGCTTGAAGAAAGGTAAAGGTAAAGGTACCCCTGACCGTTAGGTCCAGTCGTGGACGACTCTGTGGGGCTCATCTCGCTCTATAGGCCGAGGGAGCCGGCGTTTGTCCACAGACAGCTTCTGGGTCATGTGGCCAGCATCACTAAGCTGCTTCTGGCAAACCAGGTTGGCAGGAGCTGGGACTGAGCAACGGGAACTCGCCCCGTCGCGGGGATTCAAACCGCCGACCTTCTGATTGTCAAGCCCTAGGCTCAGTGGTTTAACCCACAGCACCACCCGCATCCTTGAAGAAAGGTAAAGCATGTTTTTCCCCAGCCTAATTATGAGCATGTGTGTGCATGCATGCATGTGTGCTTGCTGTGTGCGCTTGATTGTGGGTTGTTGTGTTTCTGTGGACTCCCAAACGATTGGCAATTTCTTGCCCAGCCCATAATCATTCAAGGCAATTGTACACTGCAAACTCGAGCTGAGAATGTTTGCACTGGGGCTATTTCAGCTTTGTAGAGCTATCAAGTACTTGTCAAGGGCTTTGAGAGGGTACTTGAGGAAGAAACAGCTAGCCATTTCTTTCTTCTCCTCTCCTCCGTGTTCTCCACAGAGAGAAAGAGAGAAAAAGGACCCTGAAGCTTAAATTCAAACACATTATGTGCATTGCACAAGATATAATCACAATCAGGTTCAGCTAGTTACCATTGTGATTTAAGGTACCAATGAAATGCTCAAATTTAATTTTGAAGGAGCAGCGGCGTAGCGTGAGTTGTCAGCACCCGGGGCAAGGCAAATAATTTGCGCCCCCTAACCCGGGGCAAGGCAAGTAATTTGCCCCCCCCCAACCCCTAACCTGCCGATCTGAGTCGAGTTGCTGCTGGCGCTGCCGCCCAAACCACGCCGCTTGCCCGGAGGAGGAGGGGGGCAGAGAGGCGAGGAAAATGCAACATGGCCCAGCAGCTGCAGCAGCAGCAGCGGAGGTGGGGCTGTGAGGAGGGGCTGCCTGGCACGTCCTCCGCGGCCCTGACGCGCGGGGCTGAGAGCCGCTGCCTGCCGGACGCCTTCAGCCCGGGCGCGCGCACAGCTCGTCGGTTCCACGAGACATGGGGCTCTGCTACAGCCTGCGCCCGAGGCTCTTCGGCGACTCCGGAGGCAGCGAGCGCGCCCCCCCAGATGTTGCGCCCGGTGCGGCCGGCCCCCCTGGCACCCCCCACGCTACGCCACTGTGAAGGAGAGCGTCAGCCACCATCCAAAGAAAACTCCATACAACTTCTTTTTAAAATGAATTCATTTTGTGATTCAGAAACAAACAGAGCCATTTCGCAGAGCAACCTTGTGTGAAAAGGTTGGGCGTGATGGTGACTGTGATCACGTTACTCATAATGAGGTCTGGGTGAATCAGTCTCTTTCCAGTCTCTGTCAGTTTTGCATGTGTTCACTCATGATGAATCTGTTTCACCCGGTTTCCACATTATTTTGCTTAAAAATAAACTGCACTAACATTTACATTTAAATCCTTAAAAAAAACACCACACACCACACATGCATTTCCTTCCTTCTCAATACCATTAAACATGTTTTGACACATTTTTGTACCTCTTCATGAAGTGGGAAAATAAGCCTGGGAAGTCACCACCCTGGGTTGTCTAGATCATGTCGGCTTGTGCCTGAATTCAGAAATGGGGTCCGGCCCTACCGTTAGGCAGGGTAAGACAGCTATCTTATTGTGGCACCTGCTGAGGAGCAGATAGCAATGGGAAGGTGATGGAAGCTAGAGCTGGGTGCCCTAAGCGAGCCTGCTACCCTGTTTATAGTACTGAAGGAACCTCCAGCTACCTGCCCAGTCAGATTTTGTACACAGGATAGGAATAGGCAGCAAAGGGCTCTGTTCACAAAGAATGAGTTCATAAGCTTTCCCCCTCCCCTCACTAGAAGTAGGGAACCTTAGGGCTGGGGGCAAAATGTGGCCCTCCAATACCTCCACCTGGCCCTCCAGACTCTCATCAGACCACACCCCCTCACCAGCCCTACTCTGCATGTTCCTTGTATGATTTTGCCTGGCTAGAACATGACCATAGCTGTCAACTTACAGATTTGAAAATAAGGGACCAGCAGCCTCGAAAATAAGGGATCAGCAGCCAAAATAAGGGATTTTCCAGGCACAGGTATGTTCGACTTCTGAGCCCCTCCAAGCCAAAGGCAAAAAGCCCAGCCATCACCAAACGAAAACTCACACGGTGGTTCCCACAGTGCGGCAACTCGGCAAAGGGGATGCAGCAAGGAAAACCACATCACCTCTCCACTGGGAAGCGCTAAGCAAAGGTGAGTCCCCAGGCAACGTGGCCAAGTTGATCGGCACAGGGCATGCAAGCTCCACCCCCAGTCGTTCTTAGACTCCTTATTGGGTGAGCAATGCAGCCAAGCAACACAGTTGGAGCCTCCCTCCTCCCTGGCCGGCAGGGAGGGAGGGAGAGGAGCTGCTTCCTTTGAAACCCGGGAAATTTAAGGGACATCATCAATCCGGGACAGCAGCAGGACACGACGCTGGGATAAGGGAGTTTCCCACCAAATAAGGGACGGTTGACAGCTATGAACATGACTTTGACCTGAGATAATGCCTCTTGTTTGCCTTGCGCTCTCTCTCCCTCTCTCTCTCTCTCTCTCTCTCTGTGTGTTTTGTGTGTGTATGGTGTTGGAGGAGACTCTTGAGAGTCCCATGGACTGCAAGAAGATCAAACCTATCCATTCTTAAGGAAATCAGCCCTGAGTGCTCACTGGAAGGACAGATCCTGAAACTGAGGCTCCAATACTTTGGCCACCTCATGAGAAGAGAAGACTCCCCGGAAAAGACCCTGATGTTGGGAAAGATGGAGGGCAGAAGGAGAAGGGGACAACAGAGGACGAGATGGTTGGACAGTATTCTCAAAGCTACCAGCATGAGTTTGACCAAACTGCGGGAGGCACTGGAAGACAGGAGTGCCTGGCATGCTCTGGTCTATGGGGTCACGAAGAGTCGGACACGACTAAACAACTAAACAACAACAGGGTTCCAAAATCTCTAGCTTTTGTATGGGAATTTTGTAGAATTTATTTTATTTGGTTATTTAAAGAGAGATACTGCCTGCCATTTCAAGGGGGCATATGGCGGTATCATAAAATACAATGCAATGGAGCCTACTGTGCAAAGGTAAGAGTTATGTCCACTATTCCTCCCACTTTTGCCTGCGGCCCCTCCCAAAACTCCCAGACAGTTGCTGATGATGAACTGTAACTATTGGACTTAAAAGCTTCCCCCCACCCTGTTGTGATGTGGCTTTAACAAGAAGAAAAGGGCAAAGCATGATGGGAGCTGTCATTTCCGGCAATTCCTGGAGAACAGTGGGGCTCAAAACTTAGGTTAAGTGGGTTTCGTTGGACATTTGAAAATTCCCCCTCTGCAAAGCATCACATTTCCCCTTCAGCTATAAACCCAGACGAGGGACAATAGCTCAGTGTTGATTGTAGCTTCTTCGTCCAAAGAAAGCTCAGCTTAGGTGACAACTTCTGACTCAGGTGATTCACACTTTGCTATATATATATATATATATATATATATATATATATTTTCACATATTACATTACAAATGTACCAAAGCCAACACCATTTCCCCCCATCCCCCCATACATTTACATTTATATTTCCTCAATCCATCATATTATTCTTTGCTCCTTCCTCCCACTTCCCTCTGCCCCACTCGATTTCCTCCACATTATACAATTTACGATAATCTTTGCATTCTATAGTCTTCTCAAATCATCTATATATTCTTATTATCTTTCCTTACTAATTTTTCTTCCATCCAGTACTTCACATTTTAATCTAGGCATATTAGCGAATCTTTTTTTGAGCAATATTTTTGCCATATAAAATCAAAAATTAAAAAAGGAGTGGACATGTTTTGATCCCACTTTGCAATATTGTGTCTCCTCATGTGAAGACATGATAATGTAAACTGCTCCTGTCTGTTTAAATTCTCCAGTTCTGGGCTACTTATAAATGTCAGTAATGTTATCATTGTTTTTAACCTTCTTTAATTTTAACAATCATTTACAACTTATCATTCATTTTAATATTTATCCTTCTCAATCTCTCCATGAGGTCTCGAAGACCTCTGAAATGTTATTCCAGCATTGCAGCAGAATCTTTCATAGGCTTCCTCAGGTACAAGACGTGGTTATTAGGGCAAAGTCCTTGCTGTGCCAAACAAATATTTTTGTACATCTTCCCCATGTTTAATGCATGTAAATGGCCTGGCTTTTGCCAGCTTCCATTTAGTATCATTTTCCCACTTTCGCTTTTGCAGATTAAATGAAGGCAAACTGAACGAAAGCAAATGACACAAATGCCAGCAAAATGATGTCAAATCAAGTCAAGCCCATTTAAAGCTGTTGTGAATTAGAGGTAATGTTCTCCCAAGGAGCAAATAGCAGTTTGGACCTGGAGTGCAGAGCCTCTCTGTATAATGGCTCTTAAAACAGGTATCTTGGGGAAAATCCAGCTATTGGCTAATATTTTATTCAACAGCAACAGCAGATGTTGATCCCTGTTGATCAATCCACTCCCAGGATCATATTAGTTGCTTTTTTCTGTGGTTTTTCTAATTCTAGTATACTGTCTGATTGTGCCTTATGTGGTCTTTAAAGGTAAAGGGACTCCTGGCCATTAGGTCCAGTCGTAGCTGACTCTGGGGTTGCGGCGCTCATCTTGCTTTACTGGCCGAGGGAGCCAGCATACAGCTTCCGGGTCATGTGGCCAGCATGACTAAGCCGCTTCTGGCGAACCAGAGCAGTGCACAGAAACACAGTTTACCTTCTCGCCGGAGCGGTACCTACTTATCTACTTGCACTGCGTGCTTCGAACTGCTAGGTTGGCAGGAGCTGGGACAGAACAACGGGAGCTCACCCCGTCGCGGGGATTCAAACCGCTGACCTTCCGATCGGCAAGCCCTAGGCTCTGTGGTTTAACCCACAGCACCACCCGCATCCCTACTTATGTGGCCTTTAGTAAGGTGTTATTTCTCACCTTCAGCCCTTGGGTCTGATCCAGCATGTCTTCCCAGATACTGAACCCTGTACTCCACTGGACTCACAATAAGGGGTTCAGAGGAGCTCAGCCACTGACCAGGCTGATGTCCAAGTCTGAGACCCTGTGGGGTGATGGCTGATTACCCTGCCTCCTCCTCACTTTGATCCAGAGGGTAGGAGATAAGTCGTCATAGATTCCTCTTCCATAAAATAGCCATACATTGCTGCTGGCTATCAGGAAATGCTACCACCTACAGTTAATAACAGCATTCTTAAAGGTATGCCCCGCAGAGGACCTTAAGGTCCATGAATAATCATAGTTTAGAGGTCCCGGGGCCTAAGGAAATCAGATTATCCTCCACTAGGGCCAGGGCCTTCTCAGTGATGGCTCCGACCTGGTGGAATGCTCTGTCCCATGAGACCAGGGCCCTTCAGGATTTAACTTCCTTCTGCAGGGCCTGTAAGACAGAGCTATTCCACCTGGCTTTCAATTTGAACTTAGCCTGATCTTTTATTCCCCTTCCTTCCCTCCCCTTTTTATGAAGATTACCCGCTCTGGGATCCCACAGCTAATTCTCCCCTAGTCTCCTTGCTGGCCCAAATAGGACTAATTTAGCCAGCTAGCCCTGGTGATCATCTAATGTTTATTGGATGGATTTCCCCCCTAAATTGATTTTTGAATTCTAAATTTATTGTTATTCACATTTTATACTGTATTTTTGTTGCATCAATTAAGTGTTTTAAATTTGTTGTTAGCTGCCCTGAGCCCGGTTTTCTGAACCGGGAAGGGCGGGGTATAAATAAAAAGTTGTTATTATTATTATTATTAAAGGGGGAGTCCAAGCTTTTAAAACCACCCCAAAAATCCGGTCACATTTGCCTCACTCCCGTCTTTATTGAAGGAAGTTGCCACAGTTGGATATAAATGTAAAAAGAAATAAAATCATGAATGCACAAGAAAAAGGATTTCTGGAGAGGTCCACAGGGTGTCAGGGGTGGAACTGAGAAGGAATGGTGGGGACCGCCCCCTTCCCTTCTATTGAACCTTCCCCAAAACAAGAGGACAGTATGGATTTAGAACAGTGGTTTGCAGAAGGTCACAGTTCAGAGGCTGCAGAGGGGAGAAGCTGGGAAATATTAAAAGGAGAACGGCAGGAAGATGAAGGAGCACCAGGATAGAAACAGCTGACAGACTCAGTGTTTTTGGAAAGCATTCCTGACTGCCTCCTTCCTCTCCCAGGACCAGACATGTATTGAGAGTAGTGGAACAGAAAGCTCAGAGGGAGAAAGCTCAGATTTTCCGACACAAGGGTGATGTAGACGGGATGGGGTGGGTGGGACTTTACTAAGAGCAGTGCCATTATCTAGGTTACACTGCATTCCTTCGTCTCTCTGTGTGAATATATTGAATAAATTGCTTGGTAAGGACTTTTGTAGTTTCTCTGCTCCTTGGCTGCTACCATGGGAGGAACTGGATTCCCTGTAGTCTGATACAAGGATTAACTCAATGAACCAGCCCTACCTTGGTTGGTGCTTGAAAAAGGGAGGGAGAGGTACACCTGTCATTTCACATATTTACTGGGTCATTGATCCTTTTTGTATAGTAGCAAGCGTGCTTGATCCTCCCTTCCATCATGCCTATAAATCTACATAAATACTCATTTAAGCATTTCCATTGTTTCTGGATTATATTTATTGGTTTTTGTTTTTATTTAGACAAGGATTAAATGTAAGGTATTGGTTGTGTTTAGAATAGATTTATGAGAGATTTAGAAAACATATTGATTAGAATAGTGTGTGAGATTGTATGGGAAAAATACGGAATAACAGATACTTGCTTAAGATCTTGCTTAAAATGTATATAGGAAGTACAGTGTAAGCGATGGAAGTCAATCAATGAAATTTTATTATTATTTTCATATTGAGATATTTGTAGAATAAACTTGGGAGAAATTCTTCCAACTTTTCTTCTTCTTCTTTTCTCTTTATTTTTCTTCTTTCTTCTTTTCTTCTTTTTTTCTCTTTTGTTCCTTTTTTAATGTATATGTGCTTATTTGAAATATGTATGTATGTATTTGCAATATTTTACTTATACAGTGGTACCTCGGGTTACATACGCTTCAGGTTACATACGCTTCAGGTTACACACTCTGCTAACCCAGAAATAGTGCTTCAGGTTAAGAACTTTGCTTCAGGATAAGAACAGAAATCGGGCTCCGGCCACACGGTGGCAGCGGGAGGCCCCATTAGCTAAAGTGGTGCTTCAGGTTAAGAACAGTTTCAGGTTAAGAACTGACCTCTGGAACGAATTAAGTACTTAACCTGAGGTACCACTGTATTTTCTAACAATTATGTTAAATAAACAATACAATTATCAAAAGAAAACAAAACATCATACCTATAAATATATCAAGGCTGGGCCAAGCCATTTTGCTGGAGAGGGTTGTGTCTCCCTCCCATTCTCTGCAGAGAAGTTGGCCATTGACTCTTCCTTTGGGAATGGAACTGCATCTTCCACCGCACCTAAGGTCAGATGAGGGACAAAGAGCAGGCCATGGAGCGCAGACAGCTCTGCCCTCCTCCAATGTTTGCTTTCTGCCCCCAGCCACCCAGTTATCTGCTGCCCAAGGCAGCCACCTGATTCTGCCTAACGATAGGGCCGGCCCTTAAGAACAATATTAAAAGAGCACCATACATGTCTAAGCTCATTTTGTGCCACCTTCCTCCCCTTTGCAGTGCTGCTTTGCTTTTTTAAAACTGTGTTTCCAGCCTCATTTATCTCTTGCATTTTCCACATCATTAGCTGTGTACATTTCCTGAGCTTGGAAGCTTTGCTAGCTCTTGTTAGCAACGAGCTTCCAATGCAGCTATGTTAAAATGGAGAATTTGCTAGGTACTCTGAATTCAGGGAGGAGTGAGGGAGCGGGTAGGAGAGACCAGGTGGCATCCATGCTAGTTAATAATATACTCCCTGGTTTGCCCTCCAGCTCTTGCATATAGCTAGGATCCTGGTCAGGGTTTGCCCAATTGTATGCTCTAGATGTGCAGCTGTTGGTCAGAGGAGCTCAGGGGCTGCCAAGCTCCCTTGCTTGCAGAGTGCAAACTCAGCTGTGTCCTTTGGGCTAGCATTGAGTATCCCAGAGTCTTAAAAATCAACCTTTGGTTTGGGTTTGCTTGCGTATATCTCTCTGAATTCTGATTACTGGACAGGAGCTGAATGGGAAAAACAAATAAAAATAATCTAAATGCAGAGAGGGAGAGCGTCCTTAATCCAGTCCCTGTAAAATACTTCTGAAGGGAAGTCATTACCGGTGGCGATTTCCACTAAGATCATAGAATCATAGAATCATAGAGTTGGAAGAGACCACAAGGGCCATCGAGTCCAACCCCTGCCAAGCAGGAAACACCATCAGAGCACTCCTGACATATGGTTGTCAAGCCTCTGCTTAAAGACCTCCAAAGAAGGAGACTCCACCACACTCCTTGGCAGCAAATTCCACTGTCGAACAGCTCTTACTGTCAGGAAGTTCTTCCTAATGTTTAGGTGGAATCTTCTTTCTTGTAGTTTGGATCCATTGCTCCGTGTCCGCTTCTCTGGAGCAGCAGAAAACAACCTTTCTCCCTCCTCTATGTGACATCCTTTTATATATTTGAACATGGCTATCATATCACCCCTTAACCTCCTCTTCTCCAGGCTAAACATGCCCAGCTCCCTTAGCCGTTCCTCATAAGGCATCGTTTCCAGGCCTTTGACCATTTTGGTTGCCCTCCTCTGGACACGTTCCAGTTTGTCAGTGTCCTTCTTGAACTGTGGTGCCCAGAACTGGACACAGTACTCCAGGTGAGGTCTGACCAGAGCAGAATACAGTGGCACTATTACTTCCCTTGATCTAGATGACACAGTGCACCCAAATGAAGCATGCAATTCAATGCCATCTGGTGGAATAGGCTCTCCTGGAGGTATGACTAAATCATTTGTGGTGGCCCAGGGATTATTTTGGGGTGGGTGGGCCCCTGTTCCTTAGTCTCTTCTTCATAATTATTGACATCTCTAGACATTGTATCCAATGGAGCGCTAGGATAAAGTCACTTAGTGGTATGCTTCTTCCACCAATGTTTTTGTGCAAGAGAATGAATAGGACCTGGTTGCTGGTAACTTTGTTGCACAGCAGATTTGTGGGAAATCCTGTGCAATAAATTCCCTGTTGCATTGGATTCCTCTGTTGCACAACATCAAGCACATCCATTTGGCAGCACAAATAGACAATGGACAGAGGGTGTTGGATACAACCCTATATAATCATAAGCATATTCCTATATACTATTATATTAGTTATTTGTGAGACACTCATACTTTGGCATACATTTTGTGGATATTGGTGCCATAATTCATGAGAGTGGTTCTGCAGGAAGATGGCCAGCGGCCCTTTTGGCAAATGGCTTTTGCAGACTTATGCCCGCTTGCATGTGACACCTACCCAATTTCCCCCTATTCCAAACAATGTCTTCTATGTCACCCAAGAACCAATTGCCATCAGCTAGCGACTTTCTAATAGAAGTACACTGCAGGGACAGGAAAAGTTACCATTTCTGCGCAATTTGCCATGCTTTCCAGTGAAAGGATTTCCACCAGTGAGCAATGTAATCTGGGCTATAGTTTCTGAGAGACTGGAGATTCTTGGGACACAACAATGTACCTTATACCAGGCCTGACCATTGACCCATCTCAGCTCAGTATGGTTTACACCAGTTAAAATGGTACCCTCCAGTTGTTTTGTACTACATTTCTCATAATTCTTGAGCATTGGCCATGCTGGCTGGGGCTGATAGAACTTGTAGTCTGGAAGACACCAAGTTGGGTGACTGGCAGTAGCTCTCTGGGGTTTCAGGCAGGGTTTTCCCCCAACCCTACCAAGAGGTGCCCAAAATTAAAGCTGGGATGCTCACACTCTTTCTGCTATGGCCCTTCTCCAGTGGCACTGAGGTCAAGAAAGCTCAAGTAGCCTCAGGTGAGTTTCCATTCCTAGACAGTGCAGAGCTGAGGAGCATTTCCAGGACGAAGAAGAAGAAGAAGAGTTTGGATTTGATATCCCGCCTTTCACTCCCTTTAAGGAGTCTCAAAGCGGCTAACATTCTCCTTTCCCTTCCTCCCCCACAACAAACACTCTGTGAGGTGAGTGGGGCTGAGAGACTTCAAAGAAGTGTTACTAGCCCAAGGTCACCCAGCAGCTGCATGTGGAGGAGCGGAGACACGAACCCGGTTCACCAGATTACGAGTCTACCACTCTTAACCACTACACCACACTGGCTCCCAGGACAACTGGGATGGTCTCCAGTGCTAGTCCTGCTCAGAGCAAACTCATTGAAATTAATGACCATGACTAATGTAGGCCCATTAATTCCAATGGATCTGCTCTGACTACAATTTAGTGCTTATATCAGGAAGGATCATGCTGCCCAGTTTGCAACTGAGAACCTGCCACCACCTGGAATAGAAAGGTGGGGATTTTGAGCAGCCATTCTGAGATTCCAACTGCTGAAGATGTTGGACTTTTTGGAGTTAGCTGACCTGACTGGAAGGATCCGTGACCAGAAAGAAGAGGAATATCAAGAAGATTGGAAGAAATTTAAGGATTACCTGAATAAATATTGTAATATAAATAATTAGAAATCACCTGAAAGTACCAAATAGGCCTAGGAATAAATTAGGATTTGATTGTAAGTAAATTAGATTGAGAATAGCAAGAAATGAGAATAAGATAGTTAATTGCTGGAATTAACTTTAGCTAAGAATGTTTTTGGAGAGCTGTTACATGCAGATATAATGAAATTCAGAAGGGAGGAATCTGAGGAAGTCAATTAACAATGTAAAAGAAATTGGGTTTTTAAGATTACATCTTGTTTTTGTTTTTCTTGTTTAATACTGTATTGTGTTTTTGTGTGTGTATGTTTTTCTCCCCCCCCCCTTTTTTTCTTTTCTCTATGTTATATTTGTTATAATTGTGGAAAATGTAATAATTTTTTTTTTTTGGGGGGGGGGGATAGGTTCCAACTGCTGGAGTGAGATGGATAAGTGCCCAGAAAAGAGGTCCAGTTTCTGATGTCCTCGGATTGATCTGGCCTCCGGTGCACTTCCCAGTGGAGAATTGTCATGTCCCATCCAAATACACAGCTTGCTTCTTTTTAAAGAAAGAAAGAACACTGTACTTCAATTGGATGGTGAGAGCACAGCTCTGTCCCTCTGTGACGTCTGGGTTTTTCCTTCCTTGCCTTGTCATTTCCATCCCTCGTCCTTGCCACTCATGTCTCTTCAGCTTTGCAACATGTCCTATCCATCAGACTTCATTTGTTGTGCTAAATGTCGAATCCCCCTAAGACTCCCTCTCCCGACAGCGGAAACCCACTGGTAATTCCGCAGGCATGCTAACAAGTTGAGGAATGTCCCCTTTCATTTCATTGCAGCAGAATGAGTGACCTATTTTTTATGCCTGTAACTTATTTATTTCAAGGGGGTAGTCAGTGAGTATACAAGTGCTGTTGCCAACAACACAGTTGGTTCCTTGAGTCCAGACAGGAAGCCGGTGATTTCCAAAGGTGACACATTTGTTACGATCCTGATTCAGATGGTCACTCTCAATTGTTGTCAATGAATGAGGCCATTAGTCATGCATTTGTTTGTGCCCAGAACTGACAAAGGCTCTTTGCGGACACTGAGCTAATTAGGATGGTTAGAGGCAAGGCGACCAGACAAGTTTGATATCAAATAATTAGAAGGTATTTGCCCCTTATGCAAATAATTCTCATAATAAAGAGCTTGAATACGGACTTAGATGGATGATCTGAGGGATTGCAATAATGGTGTCACTGAGTAGGAACAAGAGAGGAGCATGGCTCCAGGATGATTGTTTTTCAGAGCAGGAGCATTGATGCCATCTGCCAGAGCACAGACTAATCATGTCCTTAATCTGACAAGTGAGTGAGGTGATAACAAGGCTTTCAAGATTTGCAACCGATAATTATTATTATTGTCATTCATTCATTCCCCACCCATCTGGGCAGCTCCCAACAGAATATTAAAAATGGGATAAAAACATAAAACATTAAAAACTTCCCTAAACAGGGCTGCCTTCAGATATCTTCTAAAAGTCAGAAAGTTGTTTATTTCCTTGACATCTGATGGGAGGGCGTTCCACAGGGCGGGCGCCACTACTGAAAAGGCCCTCTGCCTGGTTCCCTGTAACCTTACTTCTCACAGTGAGGGAACCGCCAGAAGGCCATCGGAGCTGGACCTTAGTGTCCAGGCTGAAAGATGGGGGTAGAGAGGCTCCTTCAAGTATACAGGACTGAGGCCGTTTAGAGGTCAGCACCAACACTTTGAATTGTGCTCGGAAATGTACTGGGAGCCAATGTAGGTCTTTCAGGACCAGTGTTATATGTTCTCGGCGGCCACTCACAGTCACCAGTCTAGCTAGATTAGCAGAGAAAAAGTCAGAGAATGGTCAAACAGAGACCAGCTGCTACTTCTTTCCTTTGATAAGATTCTAATAGAATAAAAGAATTGTAAATTTAGACGGTACCCCTGAGGATCATCTAGTTTGGGCCCATGTCTCCAGTCTGTTAAGGTCATCTTGAATCCTGGTTCTGTCTTTTGTAGCATTAGCTACCTTTCCCAGTTTGGTGTCCTTTGCAAATTTGATGAGTATTCACTCAATTCCTTCATCCAGGTTGTTTATAAACAACATCAAGCCCAGGACAGAAGCTTGTGGCACCCCACTTGTCACTTTTTCCCAGGGTGATGAAGAACCATTTATGAGTACTCTTTGGGTTCAGTCAGTCAACCAGCTACTTACCTCACCCAGCCCACATTTTACGTGCTTCTCCACAAGAATATCATGGGGAACTTTGTCAACAGCCTTACTGAAATCAAGATACATTATGTCCTAAGCATTCCCCTGATTCACCAAGCTTGTAACTCTATCAAAGGAAGAAAGAAAAAGAAATGAGGTTTGTGTGGAATGACTTGTTTAAGAAACCCATGCTGCATCTTAGTAATCTAAGTTCTCACAGGCCGACCATTTAATTATCTGTTCTAGGACCTTTCCTGGTCCTGTCAGTATACGATATACAATATATATGATATCTTTATTGTCATTGTCCCATGCAGAACAATGAAATTGAAAAACTACATGAAACTACATGAAACTACATAAAACTACATAAAAACTACATAAAACTACATAAAAACTACATAAAACATTCAAAAACCCCTAAAAACTCTGAAACCCCATTTTAAAATACACTATACTATAGAGACCCCTTATGCTGCGTTTAGAACCAGAATTGCATTTGCGTAGAAACTGTTTCTCAGGTGGCTAGTTCTGGCCTTTATAACCCTGTACCTTCTTCCAGAAGGCAGAAGCTGAAAGATATCATTTCCGGGGTGCGTACTATCCTGCGCTATCTCTGCCGCTTTCTTATGGCACCTGGAAGCATAGATTTGATCTAAGGTGGGAAGAGTGCACCCAATTATTCTCTCTGCAGTCTTTACAACCCTGAATAGCATTGTTTTCCCCCTGACCGTGCAGCTCCCAAACCACACACACAGACCATAAGTTAATACACTCTCCACAATGCAATGGTAAAATGCCATCAACAGATCCTTTGAGAGATTGTTTTTCCGGAGGATTCTCAGAAAATATAACCTCTGCTGTGCTCTCTTCACCAGGTCTTTGCTGTTTTCTCCCCAGGTTAGGTCGTCTCTCAACTCCATTCCCAGAAATCGAAACACCGAGACCTATAGTTACCCAAATCTTCTTTTCTCCCCCCCTTTTTTTTTTTGAAGATGGGGACAACATTTTCTCACCTCCATTCTGCAGGGACCTCACCTGCTCTCCAAGAATTCTCAAATATCATAAACAGAAGGTCTGAGATTACACCCACAAACTCCTCTAGTACTCAACCACATCATTAACTGTGTACATTTCCTGAGTTTTGCTAGCTCTTCTCAGCAACCAGCTTCCAATGCAGCTATGATAAGATGAAGAGTCTGCTTGGTACTCTGAATGTGTGAACCATTTTTCTGCATCCTCCATGTATGAGTATCTGTGCTGGTCCTTTGCACAGGTAGAAGCATGCGGTACCTTTGCTCCTGGTGGGATCTTGGAGGACTGCACTAACTCGAGGGGGAAGTGAGCCGATCAGTGAGTTTCAGGATACAGAGACCGAGCCAGCAATGATATTAAGGTATTTCTGAAAAGTGAGTCATGATGCAACTGAAGCTGGCAACAGCCAGCTTGTGTGTCTAAAATTAATAAGTATCGATGCTGTTTTTATAAGCAGGTGATAGAATTTTACAGCTGTAATTTCAGCCACAATAAATACACCCGCTTCGTATTGACATTGTTACCCTTTGTAGAAGCCGAGTGAAATAAATCCATACGAATTAAAGCCAGAGCTACAACTCAAGCTGTTTTAGTTCAAGTAATTGAATCTGAGTGAATTGACCCTGGTGATATCAGTGTGGGGGGTCGGGGGAGGAACCAGCTTAAATACAAATTCTTTGCCTTGATGCACTTGTGGATCAAGATATAAAGAAAGTGAGAGTTTTAGATTCCCATGGTAAAATAAGCACACAGAAACCAGTTTTTCTCTTGCTCTTCCCTCGCCCACTTGTCCAGAGTCGAGCTTACTTGGAACGAAGCTCATCAGAGACTGTGGTATGTTTAGGGTACTTGGTTTTATTTATACATATACGCAATCTGAGCAGGATATGGAAAGTCTCGCAGCATTAGCACCCTGAAAGTTCTTGTACAGGCTTTAAAGTTATATATAGATCAAGATTAAGGATTAGGATTAAAAAGGTTAAAAGAATGGAAAATTGGCTTTTAATAGGTAAAAATTTAATGTTATATTATATTAAGATTAAGGATTGGGATTAAAAAGGAGGGAAAGGAATTGCTGGACAAACAAACTGAATTGGAATACAAAAGAGGGAGATATGAGGAGGTCCAGGAAATAAGTAAATCTAAAAGTAGTGATGAAAAGATGGAATTGTTTTTAACTGTTTTTTCTTTTTTCTTTTTGTATTTTGTATTGTGTATTTTTATTTTTATTTTTAAATTCTTTTTTTATTGATGTGTCTCTTTTCATGTGAAACTTTAATAAATATCATTTAAAAAAAATGAAAGTTCTTGTTTCTCCATTAGTCACAGCTTTGGGTCAAGCACAGAGCAAAAGTGGTTTGCAAGGGCACCAACTTGCCCTCGTGATTGAGGGGGCCGGTGCCGGGTGCTGTGCAAGTGCTTTGCGCGCATGCTACACGATGTGCTAACATCACTTGCACACTCTTTGCAGCATGCTGACGTGTGTGAGTGACGTGAGCACATCGCATGGCATTCACACACGGGGTGTGTATGGTCACCATGGAATTTTGAGGGGACCCGGCCCCTTCCTTGAATTTATTTGGGCTCTTGCCCCTGCCCCCCATGGCATACCTGATGGGTTTTGTCTGCAGCTTTCATCCTTCTGCCCTTTCTCACCTGCTTCCCTTGCGATTGTACTCCAACCTAGAAGGGAAAGGCCCACCAGTTTGTTCCATGGCACAGAGCAAATTCTTTGGTTATGCTAATGTTGGTGCTTAACTAGTCAGCCCAAGCCATTACCTGGTTTTCTTTCAGACATTCTACCTCCACAGACCCAGGATCCCAAGAATTGGAAGGGACTCAGGGTAACATACAGTCTGAGACTCCCCCCACCACAACTCACAACACTATATCTCAAGAAGTACAAATGATAATAATAATAATAATAATAATTTATTATTTATACACCACCCATCTGGCTGCGTTTCCCCAGCCACTCTGGGCAGCTCCCAACCAAGTGCTAAAAACAATACAGCATTAAATATTAAAAACTTCCCTAAACAGAGCTGCCTTCAGATGTCTTTTAAAGATAGGATAGCTGCTTATTTCCTTCACATCTGAAGGGAGGGCATTCCACAGGGCGGGCGCCACTACCGAGAAGGCCCTCTGTCTGGTTCCCTGTAACCTCACTTCTCGCAATGAGGGAACCGCCAGAAGGCCCTCAACGCTGCATCTCAGTGTCTGGGCTGAACAATGGGGGTGGAGAAGCTCCTTCAGGTATACAGGACTAGAACTGGGAGCCAATGCAGATCTCTCAGGACCGGTGTTATGTGGTCCTGGCAGCCACTCCCAGTCAGCAGTCTAGCTGCCACATTCTGGATTAATTGCAGTTTCCGGGTCACCTTCAAAGGCAGCCCCACATAGAGCAGATTGCAGTAGTCCAAGCGGGAGATAACTAGAGCATGCACCACTCTGGCGAGACAGTCATGCGGAATATAATGCAAAAAATGATGCTGAATATAATGCAAAATGACAGCACAATGCAATATGATACAATTAGATACCCCCAAAAGCAAAAACATAGCAACACATTTTGAGTCAGAGATCCTTTCCTCCTTCATCCTCCCTCTAGCCAAGGCACATTCTGACACAAAAAGCAACACTCCCTCCACTAACACATGCACATCGCACCCAGATTTCTTCTTCCAGCTCCACAAATCATGCCAAACCTCCTACTCATCCAGTATCACTCATCCCTCCCAGTACACACAAACACACTCATCCACCCTGTCACTCACAATCTACCTCTCAGTCACCAGTCTGCTGTCACCAATCACTCCTTCCACGTTACCAGAAATGTACCGCAACAGCACCAGGAGACAATGAAACTGTTCACCGACAGAACTATAGAAATGATCAAAACAAATTGCCACCTGTCATTCACACCAGCGTACTGTTCCTGATGGCAGCTGGCTGTCGCTTAGGTTGCTATCTGCCACCCAGTATTCTCAACCAAGAAGGAGAGGAACTGCAGACACCGTTCCCTGGCACCCCTTCCTCTCAGCAAGGAGGACCCTCAGACATTCAACCCATGGAAGATATACCACACATACGAAATTTGAAAGAGGACACCCTAATCACTGTGATGGCCTGGGACTCGGGCTCGGACTCGGAGCCAGAGAAGTCTCAGTCTGCACCGAATCCTTTGCCTCAGGTGGCAGCTGAACCTAGTCTGGGGCCTGATTCTGAAGAGCCCCAGTCTGCACAGGTTCCCCTGCAACAAACACCAGCTGGGCCAAGTCAGGGTCCTGAGCCTGCCCTGGCTCCAGATGTGGGGATTACCTTGTTGCCTTCAGCTGGGCAATCACTTACAGCTGCTCCACTACCAGTTGGGTCAGGAGAGACTGAGGTGGCCTCTGGGTCTAGTAACCCACCGACATCTCCGGAGCTGCAGAGACTAAGGTCTGAGAGAAGGAGAGACTTGAGTACTCGCAGGAGGAGTGCTCGCCTTTGGGTGAGACAGGGAGGTGAGTCACCTGGAGATCAGGACCAGCCGTTACCCCTACAAAAATAAAAGGCTGTCAGACCCTGCCCCAGGTTGTGGGAGCAACATTGCTGCTTGCCAGAACCTGCCTGAGATCCTGTGCCTGACCTTGCTTGGTTTCCTGCCTTATGTCCTGCCTTGGCCTTGTCGGAATGACTCCTCGTGGAACCCTTGGATTCAGGACTGGACCTGGACTGCATGGCTCGGGTTACCTCCGGGCCAAGCCCAATCACAATCCCAAGCCCCCTTCAAGAGCTAGTTTTGTAGTTCTCTGTCTTGATGGCAATGGGCTTGTGATCGACGCAGGAGGTGCTGTGGTCTAAACCACTGAGCCTCATGGGCTTGCTGATCAGATGGTCAGCGGTTCAAATCCACACCAACCTAGCAGTTCGAAAGCACACCAGTGCAAGTAGATAATTGGGGACCGCTGTGGCAGGAAGGTAAACAGCGTTTCTATGCACTCTGGCACTCGTCACAGTGTGCCATTGTGCCAGAAGTGGTTTAGTCCTGCTGGTCACATGACCCGGAAAGTTGTCTGTGGACAAACGTCGGCTCCCTTGGCCCGAAAGTGAGATGAGTGCCACAACCCCATAGTAGCCTTTGACTGGACTTGAACCATCCAGGGGTCCTTTACCTTTTACCTTTTTGTGATTGACAGCTTTCCAGCCGCTCAAAAAAGCTGAACCAAATGGGGTCCATGAGATTTGAATTTCATTTGTTACAAAGAAAATTCCAAGATGAAATGTCTAGATATCCAGCAGGCACCAGATGGGGAAAGGCTGGGCAAGAAGAACAAATAGGTACCAGAATGGTTCATCTTGGCTATCCAGTTCATATCTACCCATCAATTATTTGGGGGATACTTTTGTCTTCATTAGGGGAAGCCCTCTTGGGGGATGTTTCATAGTGGATACAATTTCATTTTCAACAGCATGTCATTCAGGAGAAATGGTTGCTGGTGGAAAATGGTGGCTGCCACAGGGGGGGAAATAGCTTCAAATGGGGACTGTCATATTGCTCCCAGAATGCCCTCTAAACTATGCAATGGCTGTGACATTCTGGGAAAACAAAATGCCCCCCATGAGTCGCTGAAAGGATGTCTGTTATGTACTGAGTTGAATAGGATCCAGAATGCAGCAGTCTGATTGGTCCTAGAACAATAGGATTCAGAATGAAGCAGTCTGATTGGTCCTAGAACAATAGGATTCAGAATGCAGCAGTCGGATTGGTCCCAGAACAATAGGATCCAGAATGCAGCAATCTGATTGGTCCACAGGAGCCACCCAATCCAGCTCCAGGTGGAAGTGAATCCGCAACCTGATTGGCCTACAGGAGAATCCCGGAATTAGCCAATCATGTGGGGCCCATTGTGTAAATAATGTATATAAAGCAGACATTCTGGGGGAACTTCCATTCCTCCTCACCACTATGAGCTGAATAAAGAACATGAAATCCACTCTCAACTCCGAGTATATTTCAGTGTCCACAACCTGTGACGGTCACAAGCTCAGCAGAGCACAGAGTATATTTGTTTGTTATTGGAATGTTGGAAATATTGTGTTAAAAAGGAAATTAATAAAAAATATATTGGAGAAAGGATGTCCACGGCCACTGCTACAAACAGGCTAAGGCCATTGGCCAACGTCTTTTTCCAAATACCACTTTCTTCAGAGGTAAGGCTTGTTTCAACAAAAGAAAATGCCTTTTTTCAGTAGTGATGCCCAGCTACAGAATCCCTTTTCCAGGGAATCATGTCTGGCATCAAATTTGCTGCTTTTCAAACACCAGGTTAAACCATTCTTTGTATTTGCTCAGATGTTTTAATACTTTTAAATGCAGCTTGGATGTCATTTGAATACAATTTGGCTGGCTTCGAAAAGAGGATTAGGCAAATTCAGGGAGGATGAAGCTATCAAGTGCTGCTAACCAAGATGGCTCACTTCTACATCCACTACTGGAAGCAGCAAAGCTCTCAATATCACTTGCTGGGAATCCCAAATGAGGAGAGAGCTGTTGAACTCTGGGGCTGCTTGCAGGCTTCCCATGGGCAATTGACTGACGACTGTGAGAACAGGATCCTGGAATCGATGGTCTGATCCAGCAAGGCTTTTTTGTGAATTCAGAACTCCTTGAAATCCCTTGTCACCTTTTTTGGAAAACCAGTTCCATACTGTCACATTTTGGCAGGTGTGGTATGCAACACTCCATGAAATAATGTGTGCCAAATAATTATCTGTTTTCTTAATCAGCATGTTTTGCCAGTCCCCCCTTTTTTTTTGCTGAAGAAAGGCATATAAATAATAACATTCTTCTTCCTCTTCTTCTTCTTCTTCTTCTTCTTCTTCTTCTTCTTCTTAGAAAAGATAGACTTTATATGGGAAATGAAACAACATAATTAAAAGACGCCTGCTTCTTGGGAGAAAAGCAATGACAAACCTAGACAGCATCTTAAAAAACAGAGACATCACCTTGTCAACAAAGGTCCATATAGTTAAAGCTATGGTTTTCCCAGTAGTGATGTATGGAAGTGAGAGCTGGACCATAAAGAAGGCTGATCGCTGAAGAATTCATGCTTTTGAATTATGGTGCTAGAGGAGACTCTTGAGAGTTCCATGGACTGCAAGAAGATCAAACCTATCCATTCTGAAGGAAATCAGCTCTGAGTGCTCACTGGAAGGACAGATCCTGAAGCTGAGGCTCCAATACTTTGGCCACCTCATGAGAAGAGAAGACTCCCTGGAAAAAACCCTGATGTTGGGAAAGATTGAGGGCACAAGGAGAAGGGGACAACAGAGGACGAGATGGTTGGACAGTGTTCTCGAAGCTACCAGCATGAGTTTAACCAAACTGCAGGAGGCAGTGGAAGTCAGGAGTGCCTGGCATGCTCTGGTCCATGGGGTCATGAAGAGTCAGACACGACTAAACAACTAAACAACAACAACAACTTCCTAATGCTACAATCCTCTTACACAGGGATGAGGGACTTGTCCCCACCCCCAGATGTGGTTGGACTCCAGATCCCATCAGCCCCAGCCAGCATGGCCAATGGTTAGGGATGATGGGAGTTGTAGTCCAACGGCATCTGCAGATCCACAAGTTCTCCATTCCTGCTCTACGACATATTTAGCGATTCAGAAGTGAGATTCCTGTAAGCTTCCGACTTCTAACCAGAGTAGGAGGCAGAGAGAAATCAAAGCGCCTTCATTTGAGCCCAGCTATTTATATCCTACCGATCAGAGCCGAGGGGTGGGGGAATAATGCAGTGAAACTTGTAAATCTCCTTCAAACATCATAAATTGAACGAGATGGGAGAAGACTGATAAATTGCTGGCAGAGGTAATTCAGTGCTGGGGGTTCTAATGAGCTCATCAATCAATCAAGGTTTTGCTTCTTTGGTTTGTGATATCATCTCTATCCTTTCTATTAAATTATGGCTTTGTTATAAATCTCCCCTTATAAATTACCTTCCTCCCAAATATACTTCCTTATTACAGCTGTACCAGAATTGAGGGACTGCCTGTTCTGCTTCCAGCAGAAATCCTCTTTTTTTATAGGGTTACATTTCTGTCTTTCTCAATGCAAGCCTGAACAGGGTTTGCAATTTGAGCAAGTGTAGAATAGGTTTGGCACCTCTTCCATGCACTAGCAAATTGGTTCTAGGTTCTAGTCAGTTTATGGTCACTTTCACCAAGTTGTTCTGGCTGTGCCTAGATGACAATTAAAAACCTAGGTCAATCTTTGAACGACAGCACCTCTCATCAGTCTCAAAACAACATGGTCAATTGTCAGAGATGATAGCAGTTACAGTGGTACCTCAGGTTACATACGCTTCAGCTTACAGTCTCCGCTAACCCAGAAATACAGTGGTACCTCGGGTTAAGTACTTAATTCGTTCCGAGGTCTGTTCTTAACCTGAAACTGTTCTTAACCTGAATCACCACTTTAGCTAATGGGGCCTCCTGCTGCCGCCACGCCGCTGGAGCCCGATTTCTGTTCTTATCCTGAATCAAAGTTCTTAACCTGAAGTACTATTTCTGGGTCAGCGGAGTGTGTAACCTGAAGTGCATGTAACCTGAAGTGTATGTAACCCGAAGTGTATGTAACCCGAGGTACCACTGTAGTACCTCGGGTTAAGAACTTTGCTTCAGGATGAGAACAGAAATCATGCAGCAGCTGCGCATAAGTGGTGCTAAAGTGGTGCTTCAGGTTAAGAACAGTTTCAGGTTAAGAACAGACCTCCAGAATGAATTAAGTACTTAACCCGAGGTACCACTGTATACTTGAGCAACATCTGGAGGGCAAAGACAGGAAAGCTAGGTTATTGATCTTAAGCTGGTGAATCAGGACCAACAAGAGAGGCACACAGCGCTAAATCCCAGAGAAACCCACACACCAGTGGCTCATTTTCTTGGAGTCGTAGTATACAATGTGTTTTACAGAAAGGATCAAGATGGAGGGAGAGGAAGGAGAAGAAGAGAGGAAAGAGGGATATCAAAATATATTGTAAAACTTTAAAATAATTTGGCAAGCTTTCTAGACCCATGGGCTTACAGTGGTACCTGGGGTTACAGACGCTTCAGGTTACAAACTCCACTAACCCATAAATAGTACCTCGGGTTAAGAACTTTGCTTCAGGATGAGAACAGAAATCATGCTCCGGCGGCATGGCGGCAGCAGGAGGCCCCATTAGCTAAAGTGGTGCTTCAGGTTAAGAACAGTTTCAGGTTAAGTACAGACCTCTGGAATGAATTAAGTACCTAACCCAAGGTACCACTGTACATTAAAATGTCACACATTAAAAACTTCCCTGAACAGGGCTGCCTTCAGATGTCTTCTAAATGTCAGGTAGTTGTTTATCTCTTTGACATCTGGTGGGAGGGCGTTCCACGGGGCGGGCGCCACCACCAAGAAGGCCCTCTGCCTGCTTCCCTGTAACTTGGCTTCTTCCAGTGAGGGAACCGCCAGAAGGCCCTTGGCGCTGGACCTCAGTGTCCTACTACTATTTATTACAGTGGTACCTCGGGTTACATACGCTTCAGGTTACATACGCTTCAGGTTACACACTCCGCTAACCCAGAAATAGTGCTTCAGGTTAAGAACTTTGCTTCAGGATGAGAACAGAAATCGTGCTCTGGCAGCGCAGCGGCAGCAGGAGGCCCCATTAGCTAAAGTGGTGCTTCAGGTTAAGAACAGTTTCAGGTTAAGAACTTGCTTCCGGTCACTTCTCTTCCCTTCAGAAAATGTGCAAGGACAGACATCATTTTTCCAAGTCAGATCCAGTATAAGTAACTAGAGCCTTGACAGAGGAAGTGGGAAAGCATGTCACTTTTCCAACTTCCAATATGGGGTGTTAGGGGAGAGGTGCTGTCACATGCTGCCAGCTTCTAGAAGCCACAGGTGAGAACTGAGTGCAGGATAGGGACCAAACCAGCCCAAAAGAAGTGTGGTGTGTCTCCCACCAGAGGTCCTACCCAGAGGCCTAGCAAGGTCAGGTGGTACCTGGTGTGGAAAATTTCTTGTCAACCCCGCCCCCCCCCCCGACACACATCTGACCCCCTCCTTTGGCAATCCTCACAGAACTCTAGCCCAATGGTAAATTTGATTTAAATTGATTTTAGAATTAATTGATTTTAGAATGCTGTGTTACTTTTATTGTTGTTAGCCACTCTGAGCCTGGCCTTGGCTGGGGAGGGTGGGATATAAATAAAATTATTATTATTATTATTATTATTATTATTATTATTATTATTATTAAAAATAATATACTTACAGTCACAAGTGTTATTTTCTGGTTTATTTACTGAGCATTGTGAGCATAAGCACCTTTGACTTAGTGGCCCAGGTCGTCTGAGGTGCCAACGCGCCCCAGAGCCCAACCGCTTTTGGCAGCAGTCTCAGCCTCCACAGGCCAGATGGCCTCCGCAAGCCGCCACAGTGGCCCAAAAAACCTAACCGCTGCTGGAAGGGGTCCTAAGGAATTCAGCCTCAGCAGCATCAGCCCTTGCCTTGCCTTCACCCCACCCCTAACCCACAGCCGATTGGCTAGCTGGGTTGGGGGAGGGACGAAGGTCCCAAGGCAAGGAGGGTGGCATTCAAGACCCTGGAAGCCCCACCCACCTCTCGGAGAGGAGTGTCAGGAGTGCGTGCAGGAGCCAGGCCCTGTGACCAGTAGGACTTTGCAGGACTGGGGCTTTCCTAAGTTTGTTCTGAAGAGGCAAGGCGTGGCCGTACAGGTGAGGCTGATTGGTAACTCACTGCACCTGGTGGCAAGAGCTGGGAAGGGCTATAAGGTCAGCTTTTCCCTTCGGCTCTTTGCCACAGCAACTTGTTTCCTGCCTTGCTGTGTTTGGCTCCCTTGACTTCATGACTCCTCATTTCTTGATCCTTGGACCTTTGACTTCGTGACTCCTTGCTTCCTGACCCTCGGCTTCTTGACTCCCGGCTCTCTGACCCTCGGACTCTTGGCTTCCTGGCTTCTTGACTACCGTTCCTGCTTCCACCCCGCCATCTTGCCCCCGGTCCCGACATCCCCAGCAGGGACAGTGACCGCCCGTGAACCAGACCGTGACAAGGAGCTTCAATAAGGTTTGGGGTTTTTTTAATACTTATTTTTTTCCAGTTTGTCACACACACACACACACACACAGTGGTGACACCCGGGGCGAACTGCCCCCACTGCACCCCCTTGCTACGCCCCTGATCCTACCCCTCCCCTAACATCCCATAAACCTCAGCAATGCATTACTAAATAAAGTTTGACCAAGTGGGGACTTGGTGTGAGCCTCTGTACTTGAACTGCCAAGGGGACTTTCCCCCACGCATGCCCCAAGTCCCCTTCTGGAGATGAGAAAGACCATAATGCCATATGGAAAGCATGATTATTTTCTTCTAAAAACTGATGTAATTGACATGGGGGAGGCGGGGAAAATGAGCAGGTCCTCTGTGCCCAGGAAATTGTATCTGGCTTGCTCTTCTGTTGCAAAGGAACAATACAATGAATTACTTGCTTTGTGGACGGGGGATGATTAATTAAACTTGTCTGAGAGAGTTTAATTCCTCTTGAGCCTTGCTTCTATTTTTAGCACATGTAATTTTGGAACTGCCACTTACTCGGATTCAACAAACAGCTTCTGGTGGGGCTTTTTAGCTCCAGAACAAGAAGACGGATTTGCAGCAGGCGAGGTACACAAGAGTCGGCAACCAATTTATTTATTTTATTTCCGAGCAAACTAAATTAATGGGCGTGCATAACTCTCCCACAGGTGGAAAGGTGGACCGGTAGATTTGTACTTCCCAGGCTGCAATCCTAAAACCTCAAATCTCGATTATTGAAATGTGCTTTATGTGGCTCCAAGTGGTACAGAACACTGTGTTAGGCTATCGATGGGGACAGACTATCGTCAGCCCTTAACTCCTGTGTCCCGAAGTCTGCACT
This sequence comes from Podarcis pityusensis, assembly GCF_964106645.2. NCBI lineage: Eukaryota > Metazoa > Chordata > Lepidosauria > Squamata > Lacertidae > Podarcis > Podarcis pityusensis. The sequence continues at coordinate 11,407,777 of NC_138031.1, read as the reverse complement.
GGCTGACCATGTACTATCGGACCATTGTGACCTTCAGAAACCAGCAAATGAAGCTTTCAATGGCATGCCAATAAGCCAACATAACCTGTCAATTTCTGCTGGCTAGGTAAAAAAAAAGAAAGGTAAAGGACCCCTGGACGATGAAGTCCAGTCAAAGGTGACGATGGGGTTGCGGCACTCATCTCGCTTTAGGCCGAGGGAGCCAGCGTTTCTCCACAGACAGCTTTCTGGGTCATGTGGCCAGCATGACTAAACCGCTTCTGGCACAACGGAACACTGTGATGGAAGCCAGAATGCATGGAAACACTGTTTACCTTCCCGCCACTGTGGTAACTATTTATCTACTTGCTCTGGCGTGCTTTCACACACTGCTAGGTTGGCAGGAGCTGGGACAGAGCAACAGGAGCTCACTCCATCACAGGAATTCAAACCACCAACTTTCTGCTCAGCAAGCCCAAGAGGCTCAGTGGTTTAGGCCACAGCACCACCTGTGTCGCTTTCTGCTGGCTATGTTTCTGGGAGCCCTGTGTGAAAAGTATAAACACTGATGTTTACGGATTCGACTTTGTAGCACACCTTTCTCCCGAATAAATTGCGCACACACACACACACACACACACACACACACACACACACATCAAAGCCCACTCCTTCTCATCCTCTCTTCACTTTAAATGGACCTGATCACTTTAAGAGATGAGTTATGATATTGTGTTCAGAGCAAAAAGCTAGCCTGTGGCGTCTGTGGTAAATTAAGTCAGTGTCATCCTCCTGATTTTCTAATTCACCCCTTAGGAAAAGCAACCAGGCATTTTAGTTACTGATTTGTAACAGCAGCTGCAGACTGAACCGAAACCTTCAGGGATTTGTCCGTAATGATCTGAAAACCTTTGTTCTGGCACATCTGCTCTATGGGAGGTTTCTCCACATTGGCAAATTTTCATCCCCTGCCCCCAATTTAATCCAGTGCTTCTGCAGTCCATTATTCTGTGTTCATCTGCACTGAAGCCTTTCTGACATCTATTAGCACTATTCCACAGCAGAGGTTTAAATCCTGCTGGGAGAGATACCATTGGTCTTCGCCATCATTTAGCACCTACTAAATCAGAAGTCCAGGAGCTGTTTGCAACATCTGAGCATTCAAGTCTTGGATGAAGAGTTATTTATTTTTGCCAACATTGTCATCTTTTTTAACAAAGGCGGGAAGCGCTAATTTTCCTGATTGCACTGCCTCTTCCTTGGTCCCATAACAAATGAATGGTATACAAAAGATGAACAGGTTAAATCTGCAATGATACACTGGGTGAGGGATTTAGGGCACAATATTCAACTTTTAGATTGGGAAAGGTTATGGAAAACTGATTTGAAATTCTCAGCATGTTGCACGCTGAAAGAAAAGCATATGAAAATGATATGCAGATGATTGTTTGACTCCTAGTAAGTCAGCAAAAATGTGTAAGACAAGTACAAATACCTGCTGGAAATTTAAAGAAAAAGAAGGTACCTTTTATCATATGTGGTGGCTGTGTAAAGTAATAAAAGCTTTCTGGAAAATGATGTATAATGAATTGGAAAAAATGTTTAAAATAACACACACACACACACACACACACACACACACACACAGAAGCTTTTTTATTAGGAATTCTAGGTACCGAAATCCCAAAGGAACAGAAAAGACTTTTTTATGCATTTGACAACAGCTGCAAGGATGTTACTAGCCCAGAGATGGAAAGAAGACAAAGTCCCTACGGGAGAGGAATGACAAACCAAGTTGATGGACTATGCAGAAATGGCAAAACTGACTGGAAAGCTCAGGAACCAAGAAGACAAAAACTTTAAGAATGGGAAAAAATTATAATTTATCTAGGAGACCACTGTAAGCAGATGAAAACACTAGCAGGATTTTAATAGCACTTGTAATGTAACAATTCCTATGAATAATATGGACAGATACAAAACATGGACTATGAAATAATATGCAGTTAAAAATATTGACAGTAAGACCCACAGAGGGAATGGGGGGAAGTCTCGAGATTCAGAGAAATCTCTGAATGTGGATATTTACTTGGTACTGTGACAACTCTACGCTTGTAAAATCAAATAAAAATTATTTTCAAAAACAAACAAACAAACGAATGAATGAATGGACATTTGTGCTCCATTTCCAGCTATAGATCAACAGGTAGAAACATGGAAAGCTAGCTCAGAATTGTCTGCAATGCCGATGGTGGTTCTCCAAGGTTTCAAACAGGAGTTATTCTCAATCCTACCCAGAGATGCTGGGAATTGAACCTGAGATCTTCAGCACACAGAACACATGGTCCACTATGGGTCTTCCCTTAATGAGAACAAAGGAAACTGCATTATACTGGTCATACTGGTCAAATTTGCTCCGTATTGTCTACACTAACTAGCAGAAACGTTCTAGGATTTCACACAAGATTATCACTGAGATACGGCTCTTCCCAATGGAAGAATCCATGGCAGAGCTTGTTGTTGTTGTTTAGTCGTTTAGTCGTGTCCAACTCTTCGTGACCAGAGCACACCAGGCACTCCTGTCTTCCACTGTCTCCCGCAGTTTGGCCAAACTCATGCTGGTCGCTTCGAGAACACTGTCCAACCATCTCGTCCTCTGTCGTCCCCTTCTCCTTGTGCCCTCCATCTTTCCCAACATCAGGGTCTTTTCCAGGGAGTCTTCTCTTCTCTTGAGGTGGCCAAAGTATTTGAGCCTCAGCTTCACGATCTGTCCTTCCAGTGAGCACTCAGGGCTGATTTCCTTAAGAATGGATCGGTTTGATCTTCTTGCAGTCCATGGGACCCTCAAGAGTCTCCTCCAGCACCAGAATTCAAAAGCATCAATTCTTCGGCGATCAGCCTTCTTTATGGTTCAGCTCTCACTTCCATACATCACTACTGGGAAAACCATAGCTTTAACTATATGGACCTTTGTTAGCAAGGTGATGGCAGAGCTGGGTTAGGACATTTTGCTCCCTGCAGCAAAGGTTGAGATGGGGCTCTCCCCACTGCATGTACAAAAGCCAACCAGCCTGTTGGTTTTATGTTGATATTATTCCCATACGTTGTATTCCACCTTGAAACATTTTTATACAAATGCATATGTAAGTAAGTAATAAATAAATCTGAAAGACAACAGCTTGGGTAAGTTTGGGATAGGAATCCAGTCTCTCCTTGTATATATTCCCTCATCTAAGGCAGTCTGACTCCCAGCCAAGTTGAGGTTATGTAAAGAATGAAGTTCTGACTCAGCAGCTCGTGGTTTTTGCCCAGAAGGTATGAGTCAGCAAAATTTCCCTCCTCTTTGTATGTGAATGAGAAGTTCCAAAGTTCTTCCAAGTAGCTTCAGCCTGAGATCCTTAATCATTTCTCTCTAAGTGATGAACCATGACTATTTCTCTGACCCAGAGGAAAACTGGGAAGAAGATTGGCTTAAAATGCTTCTCAGTCTCCCTGCTGTGGTGTAATCATTCGACAAATTTCGCTACAGCTCTAGCAACAGTGTAATAAGCTGAAGAGATTTTTTTTTAAAAAAAGGTTGGTTCATTCCAAAGAAAAGATGAATTTGTGCTGAAATGAATGTTATGCAACTAAAACTGGGTGATGGGGTGAGAAGTCAATGCCTGGCGAGGTGGAAAATCCACAAGACCATTGCTCCTTGAAATAAATTAATATGCTGCTGTCTGCAGCAAAATGGTCAATGGCATAAACCTGGTAATGCAAAGATATTTGTGTGACCGTCTGGATAAATCAGCATGAGATCTTGCTTCCCATGGATCAGCTGAGAAGTGCTGAACATTATTCCATATTATTAGAATTAGAAGTTGAAAGAAGACTCAAAACTTTGACCCCTCCATAGCCACAGTGGATCTACAGTTTCTCTCTTGGGATTGTGGAATTCCCTGGGCCCAACATAATTTCTCTGGTTCTTCTCCTCTGTCTGTGCTTTCCCCATCCCTTTCACATCTTACCACATCCTGCCACATCCTGACTCTGCATCAGTTCCACTGAGCACCTGATGCTCCACAGTTTTGGGTGCTTCCATAAGCATTGCTAATGTGAAAACCCTGGCAAATTCCAGGAGCTTCTGCACTAAAGATTGGACTCTGGTAATTGGCCTAGTTTGGGACCCAGTGAATGTGATAAAGTTGTTTTTCTTTAAAATTCAAATGTAAAATGCTTAGGTAGAGTGTCAAATTTCAGATAACAGGCATCCCTCCTCTCATTATGAAGAATGCCTGCTCAATTTTTTTTATATTGTTTAATCTTTTCTCATTGATCTTGGAATTCCTGATTATCATGTGTCCCCAAAAACAATTAATTGGGAACCAAACAGGTACATTCTGATTGGAGCTGAACAAGCAGTTGGTCTCTTAGGGTGATTGGGTAGTTTCCTGACCAGCCATATTCTACCCTCTGTCAACTCCCCATGTCTTCTGACTTACAACCAGTCCAAGAGGTGACACAGCCTGCCAGCTTTCTCTTTCTTAGTCTCAGTGTTGCCCCTGTAGAACACAGCAGGGAGGAGAATAAATACAAAACTAGAATGAGCAGGCTGTTCCTGTTATTGGCTCTCCTTCCACCTACAGTTTGAGATCCTACTAGTCCCTGTGAGCACCAGCCACCTCTGGCCACAAGTTCCCCAACCCTGTTCTACAACCACTCAAAGCTGCCTTGTATGGAGGCATGCTATTGGTCTATCCAGACCAATACTCTGGCTGGCACTAGGTCTCCGTGGTCTTTAGCAGAGGCCACCTAGGTGTTCCAAAATACTAGAGATAGCACGGTTTCAACTTGGGGGGTTCTAGACACAACACATATGCCAGGGGTAGGAGGAAGAAGAAGGAGGAGGAGGAGGAGGAGGAGGAGGAGGAGGATGGATTTGAGGAGTCTCAATGCAGCTAACAATCTCCTTTCCCTTCCTCTCCCACAACAAACACTCTGTGAGGTGAGTGAGGCTGAGGGACTTCAGAGAAGTGTGACTAGCCCAAGGTCACCCAGCAGCTGCATGTGGAGGAGCGGGGAAGTGAACCCAGTTCACCAGATTACGAGTCCACCACTCTTAACCACTGCACCACGTTGGTGCTCTCCATATGTTGTTGGATTACATCTCCCATCTTCCTTGGCTGGAGTTGATGGGAGTTGTAGCCCGAACAAGCTTCCTGTCCCTGGTATGTGGCAAAATACTGAGCTAAGATTCTGCCTTAAAGGAGTCCTTATCTGCATCATTCCTGAACAGTGTTCATTCTGGCTGATGGGACCTGAAATCTGACAATATCTGGTGGCTGGGGAAGACTGCTTTATAACTTGAGTGAAAGATTTGCAAGTGTCGCATGCTCCTTTATATACTTCACAGATATCAGCAACACTAACTGCAAGAACCTCACAACAACCCAATTATCTCAGCCCCTGGAGATGGTTGCAACTTTTCTTCATAAGACAGGATTCTTGAGAACTTTTCAACTCTGGCAGTCCCTCACATAAGGTTATAATGGCTACAAACCATGGTGCGTTTTATGGCTGTGTAGCATTTTTAAAGTTTACAACACATCAGTTAGGTGTAATGAAATAACAGCAAGTCTTCTTGGCATCATTTGATGGGAACAAGAAGAGGAATGTGGCACTATCCTGATGGATAATAATAATAATTTATAATTTATACCCTGTCCATCTGGCTGGGTTTCCCTAGCCATTCTTTGATTATTCTCTTTGCTTCCAAATGGGCCTTAAAAACCATGGTGAAATTCTTCATGATGTTCAGATTGTCCTTCTCTTCCTCATCTCACCCCCCTTCCTTTACAGCAGCTTGCAGGGCAGCTAAATTTAGTTCTGAGGAATTATTCCACCATCAAGATGCTTAACAGCTGAGAAAGTCTATTTGTGCAAGAGAGAGAGAGATTTCTCTTTGATTAGGAGTGACGGGAAGGAAAAGGAAGAGATAAGTATAGAGGATGTCTCAGCTGAGCTTATTCAATCATTGTTAGTTAATGAATGAACACTGGTAGAAGAAAGGAGCAATCAGAAAGCCATAGGGAGAGGGTGAGGGGAGGGTAACTGGTGGTGTAGCTCAATGAAAGAGATAAACAGAGAAGTTGTGAGTAGAAAAAAGGAGATAAAAGTCTAGCAAATCAGTTTGATTGAAGCTGTAATCTGATACACCAACATTCCCCCCACCTGATGCCCTCCAGATGTTTTGGACTACAACTGTGGCTGATGGGAGTTGTAGTCAAAAACCCCTTTATCACATACACAGCCCAACAAGACAACAACAAGAATCCACCAACAGCATATGAATCAATATGGCTGTGTTGTTGTTGTTTAGTCGTTTAGTCAAGTCCAACTCTTTGTGACCCCATGGACCAGAGCACACCAGGCACTCCTGTCTTCAACTGCCTCCTGAAGTTTGGTCAAACTCATGTTAGTAGCTTTGAGAACACTGTCCAGCCATCTCGTCCTCTGTTGTCCCCTTCTCCTTGTGCCCTCAATCTTTCCCAACATCAGGGTCTTTTCCAGGGAGTCTTCTCTTCTCATGAGGTGGCCAAAGTATTGGAGCCTCAGCTTCATGATCTGTCCTTCCAGTGAGCACTCAGGGCTGATTTCCTTCAGAATGGAGAGGTTTGATCTTCTTGCAGTCCATGGGACTCTCAAGAGTCTCCTCTAGCACCAGAATTCAAAAGCATCAATTCTTCGGAGATCAACCTTCTTCAGTATGGCTAACCTGATTCAAACACACACACACACCCCACTCACACATGAAAACAAAGTTCAACACACCCAGTCGCAAACAAGCAACCACAATTTCTCTCACCACCAAAGGAACACAAGCGAATAGCAAAGAGAACCTGCACAAACGACTCTGGCACAAAAACCCACACATACATTAAGCAAAATAGAAATATCACCTCCCGACCCCACCCCCACCCACCATGGCCCCCTCCACCTCTTCTCCCCTTTTTTCTTCCTAATGTAACCCTAATGTCTCAACAAATGAAACTGACCTATGGATAATGTAACTTGAAGAAAGAGACATTGTGCATTCCTTTGTAAACCAAGAAAACTTTAATAAAATATTTTTTAAAAAAACAGCTTGAGGGCATCAGATTGGGGGAAGGCTGCTATACACACTTACCCAGGAGTAAACACCATAGAAAACTCATGCTTCTCAGTAAGCATAAGCAAGATTTCACTGCTGGTTGTTGAATCAAACCATACATTTCATGCAAGGGCAGCAGAACTGAAACATATAATCAGGGACGCATCATTGCCATCTTCAGCTCATTAGTGGAAAGGTGGGATGCAAATGCAATAATGAGTAAAATTAAGGACCTAGAATGCAAGTTTGGATTAGAAGCATAAACACCAGGAAGAAGTTTTCCTGCTTGGCAGGGGGTTGGACTCGATGGCCCTTGTGGTCTCTTCCAACTCTATGATTCTATGATTCTAAGTGATTGAGGGGCCATTACATTGCATGCATTCATTGATTTATTCATAAATGTATTTATAACCCAATGTTTATCTCCAAGACAGAGCTTTCCACTCACACCCCAATGTGTCTAACAATTTACATTCAGTCTAAAGCCACAATTTAAAACAATAAACAAAAGGGGTGGGGAATGAAATTGTAATTTAGAAAGGGAGGGGGGTATTCATTTGTTTGTTTTTAATGCACCGTTAAAATAACTGTAGCTGCTAATTAGAAAAGAGCCTCTGCTCCTGAAATGGATGAATGCTGATTAGAATACGAATATGGCAAAAACGGTGAACGTTGCTAATTATATTTGAGGAAGAGGTGTCAAATATAACAGAGCTGGTCCTTTTCTGTGCATTATTGGAATGGTGTTAGATGATGATGCAATAGCTTGTTCCACTAATATAATGTGATTTGACATGTTCTGGCATTTCTTTTTTCTTACATTTCCCCTCACCCTCCAGCTGGGAGAAGTGATGGCTGTTTTTGAGCTTGATATACTGGACAATTTATATTCCAACTTTTGTGACATTGATCCACTTGTGATGACCTATTGCATATTCATTCATGGGTCGATGGATAGATAGATGGATAGTGTCGCAGGAACCCCTCCCCCATTCATTCAGTTTGTACAAACTTCACACACACACTCACACACTACATATGCTACGCTTCTGTTATAAATTCATAGAAAATCAACCATACATCGGATCTGTACTGTTCCACTTTCATTTTACTCCATGAAGGAAGGACTACAAAATGGGGAAGGTTTGATACAGGGCAGCCATAATCCCTTGAGCATACCAGCACATACACAGGAGCCCTGCCCAGTTGCTATGCCAACCCTGATGGTCCTAGACAGAAGACCATCAAGATCACGAACTTGCATATGGGAGTGGATTCAGAACAGACTGGAACAAAGGACAATGATCAGCTCTTCCCTCTGGGGGCAGGAAACTGCAAACTCCCCTTTGTCACCTGGAAAGTACTCATGGGGAGGGGGGAAGGAGGAACCAGCCAGGTGACAGGACACTCAGGTTACCACCACAACTCCTCCCTCAACCCTTCCTTTTTGTGATGTAGTTATGATGTAGTCTTAGGGGTGTAGTTTGGGGGATTAGTAACTAATTAAAGTTGGGGGTCTTCTTTTGTTCTGGGCTTCCATTTTGCTTCATCTTGTTGTGGGTGGGAGTCCTGTCGCGACAGTATTCAATAAAGGCCAAGCCTATAGGCTGTTGTTTTGCTGCAAGTTATCCTGGTTGGTGTCTTTGTTTTTGTCCAAGGGAGCCCTCGGATTTTTCCGTTAACAGTAGACAGACAGACAGATAGATAGATGATAGATAGATAGATGATAGATAGATAGATAGATAGATAGATAGATAGATAGATATGTATGAAGGAATGTCAGGAAATGTGGACAAATATCACTGACACATAAATGGAGTGCCAAGCTACACTGGGAGGTGAGTCAGCTTCAGAAGACTATATAAACTAAGAGGAATGAGGAACCAAAAATAGCTCCCTGACAGACAAAACAGCTGAAAACCTGAAATGTAGTCACCTTCCAAATGAGAGGGGACCTGTCAAACCTGAGAGTGCTCCTGGAACAAATTATGTCAGCTCTTGAGGCATAGAAACACCAGGAATGAAAAGTTTGCATATAAATATTATTTTCAGTTTTGACCATATTGCTTGTTTAATGTGTTCATCGAGCTGTACTCATGCTGTTAGAGGGATGTGACGAAGGTGACTACAGGGCCCTAGTATCAGTCAAGTGCCCAGGAAATCACACAGTGCACGTTGGAGTTTACTCTTTATTAGCCATAACATGATCGACACAGGAGTGTCAGGCCTAAGGAGCATAGCAACCCATCTCCGGCAGGTCTTGCCCCCAATGAATCAGTTGCTGAGACTGAAGGTTCCCCACTTCCCCACAGCTGCCAAAGTTCCCCCCTCTCCAGCATTTTTTTCCAAGCAATCAGAAACTGCATCTCTGAGTCGCCAAATTCTCCTCCACTCTCTTCAAGCCTCTTCTGGTTCTGGGAGACAGGAGAAGAAGGAGAAGAGTTTGTATTTGATATCCCGCTTTATCACTACCCGAAGGAGTCTCAAAGTGGCTAGCATTCTCCTTTCCCTTCCTCTTTCACAACAAACACTCTGTGAGGTGAGTGAGGCTGAGAGACTTCAGAGAAGTGTGACTAACCCAAGGTCACCCAGCAGCTGCATGTGGAGGAGCGGAGACGCGAACCCGGTTCACCAGATTACGAGTCTACCGCTCTTAACCACTACACTACACTGGCTCTCCAGTGGGGAGAGGAGCATGTCACAGCAGGAGGGGGAGACACCTGTATCTCTTCACCAGCCTGACTCATCTCTGCCTCTTGGCCTCCCTCTTCCCACTGGCCTGCTTCGCCTTCTGATTCTGATTCTGGACTGCTCTCTGACACAGGCTCTCCCAGCTCACTAAGCCCTGTGGCCTCCTCAGCTTCTGCCACCTCCTTCCAGTCTTCTCCTTCTTTGTTGTCCTACCACCAGTTCCAGGCCTCTGAGCCTTCTTCCCTTAGGGCAGTGGTGGCCAAGCCCTCTAGATGTTTTGGGACTACAACTCCCATCATCCCTGGCCACTGGTTCTGTTAGCTAGGGATGATGGGAGTTGTAGTCCCAAAACATCTGGAGGGCCGAGTTTGGACACCACTGCCTTAGGGGTTCCACAGCTGGTTCTTCCCACCATTCCTTTGCATCCAAGCAGTTCATGATACTCAAGGGCTGCTGACACACAGGTCCATGGGGATGCAAGAAATTGCCTTATACTGTCTCAGAGTGTTGGTTCATCTAGTCCAGTGTTGCGTACATGTATTGGCAGCAGCTCTTTGAGATTTCAAGCAAGGGACATTCTCAGTCTTACCTGGAGGTGCCAGGGATTAAATTTTATAATTTCGGTCACAGACCAGTTCCAGCCCACATACAATATCAAGGAAGTCATAAAACACAATAGGGATACATTTGAATTTGCGATTAGGTATAACAGGGACAATGCAGATGTTGTTGTTGTTGTTTAGTCATTTAGTTGTGTCTGACTCTTTGTGACCCCCATGGACCAGAGCACACCAGGCACTCCTGTCTTCCACTGCCTCCCGCAGTTTGGTCAAACTCATGCTGGTAGCTTCGAGAACATTGTCCAACCATCTTGTCCTCTGTTGTCCCCTTCTCCTCGTGCCCTCAGTCTTTCCCAACATCAGGGTCTTTCCCAGGGAGTCTTCTCTTCTCATGAGGTGGCCAAAGTACTGGACCCTCAGCTTCACGATCTGTCCTTCCAGTGAGCACTCAGGGCTGATTTCCTTCAGAATGGCTCGGTTGGATCTTCTTGCAGTCTTCTCCAGCACCAACAACAGTTAAAATATATATAAATTAAAACGTAGCCAGGGATTGAATCTGGGATCTTCTGTATGCAACACAGATGGGAAAAAAATGTCTTGGGTCAGATGCTCCATTTAAAAGTATGACTTCAACCAAGTGTAATATCCATAAACTGTGAAATAGGTTGCTTAGTTTTTATCGGACAATATAGATTAGTGGTTTTCAAACTTTGTTCCAGGAAGTGCTGGGGTTTGTCAGGAGTTGATCGGAGGTGTCTTGATGGAAATATGAACCATGTCAGGCAAGCATCTCTCACATAGAGATGGCCCACCTGTACCAATCTTCCCTGCTTGAACAGATTTTGGGATTGGTCTGTGTGTTCTAGAGAGGGATGTTGGGGAATATTATCGTTGCAGACTTGGATAGGAACTGAATTCAAACAAGCAGCTACCAGACTAACGTGCAGCTCAGAAGACAGCTGTCCATCAAATCTCACTGCTCCAAATGTTGCTGGGCAGTTTTCAGCTAAAAATGGAAACAAGGGGGGGGGGGGGGAAGAATCAAACTGTTTCTTAAAATGTGTATTTTGAGATGAAATATATTTTAAAATGTGTCTTTCAAGACAAAACAATGTTTAGAAATATGTATTTAAATGTGGAATTTAATACAAATTTTCCGTAGGTTTTTTTTTTTTAATGAAGATTAATGGAGAAATGGAATGAAAGGAATGCAAAAAAGTGTTTCCTTTGGTATTCAGTCCCTATGACTATCCAAGGACCACTCGCCACAGATACATGAGGTGCACTGCCTTGCCAGTGGTACCTTCCCAACCATTTCCCTTAGTTCAGCCTGCTTGCTGTAGATTGAACTGTCTGCTATGCATCATAGACCAAAACACATCTATAAATAGGCATTGGGAGTATTTTGCTGGGGAAAATTGAGATGTGAGAATAACAACAAGGCAGGGCAGAACACAACAAGCCAGAACCAGTATCAAGCAATCCAGCTGAGTCTTTGACTCTGGAAAATATACATCTCACCTGAGAACACCTGCAGAGGAGTATTTTCGCCAGTGCTTCCAAGACAGGCAGCGGATAGGGAGCAGAACATCACAGCAGGAACAGTAATACATGTGAGCAGTTATAGATTGGAGCAGTGCTGAGAAAAAACAGAAAAGAGGAAAGACCACTTCTTAGTTGTAGTTATTCGCCAGCTATCAGACACATATTGTCGTATCTCCTCATAGGGTTTTATTCTTAGTTTTCCTTGATCTTCCTCCAGTAGTTGTCTATATGATACCCATTTTTTCCCTCATATTAAGTTTATTCACAGCATTTGCCTCCAGGGGTGAAAGCCACCAGGGGGTCCAGGTGTAATTTATATTTGTTCCAGACTTTATATAATGTGTTCCTGAGTAAATGATTTGTAAAATCTGTATGGACTTTTGCCTTCTCGTAAACGAGATAGGTATGCCATCCGCATCTGTTGTTAAAACTTTCAAGATCTAAGATGTTAGTTTTCTCCAGTATAATCCAATCTTTTACCCATAAGAAACTTTCTGCCTCATTGTATAATTTTAAATTTGGCAGCGCTAGCCCTCCCCTCACTATTTTATCTGTCAAAAGTTTATATTTTATCCGAGGTTTCTTGCCTTGCCAAATGAATCTTGTTATATCTTTTCTCCATTCTTTGAAGCATTCCCCTCAGACTCTGGCCAATTTGGTCCACAGATATGGGGGGAGGCAGGGGGAGGATAGGGCCACAAACCTCCAGATTATGGAGCTACAGGTGGATGAGAATGCACCGAGTAAGAAGGAAGGTACCTTAACATTGCATCTTTTAAAAAACAAAACAAAACCCACCAACAAATTATCAATGTTATCAGTTATCTGTTGTTTTGGAACATCGTCAAATCCAGCAGTGCCAGTGGGTGTGCCAAGTTAGCATGTAATATTCATTGTATGCCCATCATAAATAGTGAATGATAGGACCCACTGATGAATGGGAACTATTTGTTCTTACAAAGCGACATTCCATCTGTTTGGTTTCTCTGCGGGTGGCATGCATAGGTTATCTTGAAGTCACCAAAAGGTTCAACCACCAGGATTTTCCCCAAATATATTTTGATAGAACCATAGTTGGATCTGTTCCACCAATGTTCTGTTGGAAGGTCCAGGTTAACCCAGAGATGGAAAGAAGAAAGAGTCCCTACCAGAGAGGAATGGCAAACCAAACCGTTAGACTACGCCGAAATGGCAAAACTGACCAGAAAGCTCAGGGACGAAGAAGACAAAAGCTTCAGGAAAGAATGGGGGGAAATTATAATTTATTTAAGAGACCACTGTAAACAGATGAAAACATTAGCAGGATTTTAATCTCACTTGTAATGTAACAAATACTATGGACAATAAGGATAGATACAAAATATAGTTTATGAAATAATATGCAGTTGAAGATGGACGCGGGTGGCGCTGTGGGTTAAACCACAGAGCCTAGGACTCGCCGATCAGAAGGTCGGTGGTTCGAATCCCCGTGACAGAGTGAGCTCCCGTTGCTCGGTCCCTGCTCCTGCCAACCTAGCAGTTCGAAAGCACGTCAAAGTGCAAGTAGATAAATAGGTACCGCTCTGGTGGGAAGGTAAACGGCGCTTCCGTGCGCTGCTCTGGTTCACCAGAAGCAGCTTAGTCATGCTGGCCACATGACCCGGAAGCTGTATGCCGGCTCCCTCGTCCAATAAAGCGAGATGAGCGCCACAACCCCAGAGTCATCCGCGACTGGACCTAATGGTCAGGATACATGGATATGTATCTGGTATTGTAATAAATTTATATTTGTAAAATATAAAAAGGGAAGGTCCAGGTTAATTCTGAAGTCATGTGGATTCTGGAACAGCAACTCTGCACCCTAAAATAGAGTCCTGGATGATAACCAGTTCTTGTCACACATCCCCAGAAACCTCTGACACAATGAAAGTTCAGCAGCATCACTGATGTGGTTGTTAGATGTGGTAACAAACCATATCCCCTTTTGTATACACAGAGACATAGTGTCAACATGCCAATGGACACACTGGGTGCCTGGAGGGCGCTGGTACAACAATGCCTAGCAGCAGTCCCAGGACTTGTGGATTCTAGTAAGCCCTCTTTGTCTTCTGTGGTCAGTCCAGCCCCAAAGAGTACCCACAGAGCTGGTGTAAGTTCTAACTGGAGCAGAATTGGATAAAACCAGCGGGCAGGGGCTGAGTCTGGTACTAGGTTTGAAAGAAAAGGTTAAGAGAAGGGGCCTAGAAAATGAGCATTTGCTGGCTGCTGGCTCCTGCATTGAATGGGCTGTGGCTCATCTAATTTCAGTATCTTAATCACTCTCTCACAGCTGGTATACTCAGTGTGTAGAGCATCTGCTTTGCATGCAAACTGTCCCAGCCTCAATCCCCAACATCTCCAGGTGAGGATGGCTGTGTCCATGTCTGAAACCCAGTCACTGTGGACAACACAGAGATAGCCTAACTTTGTCTATGGCAGCACCTTATGTTCTTACACTTGAAAATCAACTGATTTTTTACAAAGATATATTTATATCCAAATAGGCCCTGCTCCAAGGGAAAGGGCATCTTCTAAAGATGTCCTCCTGACCTGTCCATCACTCAGGCAATTGAGTAAAACAAACATGTTTTATTGTTGCTATGGCCATCTGCTAATGTGAATAAAGTTTCTATTTATCTATCTATCTACCATTTTCATCACAAAGAAATTAATCCAAAATAGATAGTGGCATTGTCTACTTTGGTGAAGACTGTCACAGAAGACTATCACTGCTTTGATGAAGACTGATAGTTAAATATGATGCACAGACCTGCAAAATTTATGTGTTGTCAAGCCTTTTTCTACTTTCCCTCAAAGTCCTACAGACGTTTACCTGAAGAAAGACCTCCAAATTTGCTTTGAGTGAAATCCAGTAACAACTTATTATCATCTTTCAGTGAAACATCTTATTTAAATGTTCTGGGTTTGCCTTGAAGTTCCATAGATCTTTTGCCTGAGGTGGGAAATGTTTAGCTTCGGGCGATTTTTTTTTAATGGCAACTCAGTAGACGGTGCTTCAAAACCAAGAGAGCCAGATCCCCTTCTAAAGCCTTTACAGCCTACTCGAAGAAATGCGTGCAGGTTAATGTGAAAGGGAGAAGCAAAAAGAAGCTGGGAAGAAAAGAGAAGAAAGAAGCAAGTGAAAGTAGAAAGAGATGTATCTGTCTCAAGTGTATCTGTTTGATTATATCCAGTGTGAGAGAAACTCAAACTTAGTTCCACCAAATCAAAGCAATGCAGGAGTGCAAATATCGAGAGTGTGGGGATCAGATGGGATTACTATGAGGAATTATAAAATATGCATCAAGCCATTGTGTCCGCTGTGAAAGCATGGCGTTGACTGGGTTCGATTCATTGACAATAATTTCTGATCAAATCCCACAAGCCTTTGCATTTCTGGCCATTTTCTCTACTGCCCATTTCTCCCTGTCTGACAAGGATGTATAAGCATTCTAAATACACAGGCCAGTTGCTTCATCAGGCAGCCTCAGTACATAAAGATACAGTGGTACCTCGGGTTACATACGCTTCAGGTTACAGACTCCGCTAATCCAGAAATAGTACCTCGGGTTAAGAACTTTGCTTCAGGATGAGAACAGAAATTGTGCTCCAGCGGCAGGGCGGCAGCGCAAGGCCCCATTAGCTAAAGTGGTGCTTCAGGTTAAGAACCGTTTCAGGTTAAGAACGGACCTCCGGAATGAATTAAGTACTTAACCCGAGGTACCACTGTAGTAGATAGTTCTTTGATGTATCCTTCCTTGGTTTTGTTAATCTTAGGACCTGGAAATAGAATCATAGAATCATAGAGCTGGAATAGACCACAAGGGCCATCGAGTCCAACCCCCTGCCAAGCAGGAAACACCATCAGAGCACTCCTGACATATGGTTGTCAAGCCTCTGCTTAAAGACCTCCAAAGAAGGAGACTCCACCACACTCCTTGGCAGCAAATTCCACTGTCGAACAGCTCTTACTGTCAGGAAGTTCTTCCTAATGTTTAGGTGGAATCTTCTTTCTTGTAGTTTGGATCCATTGCTCTGGGTCCGCTTCTCTGGAGCAGCAGAAAACAACCTTTCTCCCTCCTCTATATGACATCCTTTTATATATTTGAACATGGCTATCATATCACCCCTTAACCTCCTCTTCTCCAGGCTAAACATGCCCAGCTCCCTTAGCCGTTCCTCATAAGGCATCGTTTCCAGGCCTTTGACCATTTTGGTTGCCCTCCTCTGGACACGTTCCAGTTTGTCGGTGTCCTTCTTGAACTGTGGTGCCCAGAACTGGACACAGTACTCCAGGTGAGGTCTGACCAGAGCAGAATACAGTGGCACTATTACTTCCCTTGATCTAGATGCTATACTCCTATTGATGCAGCCCAGAATTGCATTGGCTTTTTTAGCTGCCGCGTCACACTGTTGGCTCATGTCAAGTTTGTGGTCAACCAAGACTCCTAGATCCTTTTCACATGTACTGCTCTCAAGCCAGGTGTCACCCATCTTGTATTTGTGCCTCTCATTTTTTTTGCCCAAGTGCAATACCTTACATTTCTCTCTGTTAAAATTCATCTTGTTTGTTTTGGCCCAGTTCTCTAATCTGTCAAGGTCGTTTTGAAGTGTGATCCTGTCCTTTGGGGTGTTAGCCACCCCTCCCAGTTTGGTGTCATCTGCAAATTTGATCAGGATGCCCTTGAGTCCATCATCCAAGTCGTTGATAAAGATGTTGAATAAGACCGGGCCCAAGACAGAACCCTGTGGCACCCCACTAGTTACTCTTCTCCAGGATGAAGAGGAACCATTGATGAGCACCCTTTGGGTGTTTCACAGGAAGGTGATAAAGATACCTATCTCCTTGTCATCCTTCCGTCCTCTCCTGTTTATGACCTCCGGAGTTTCCTAAAAGCATTCCTCTTCGCTTCCTCTTTTATTTACTTTGAACTGCATATTCATGCTCAAGTAGGAAATTAGCTTTTGTGGTGTAACTTTGTCCCCACGTGGGGTTTTTTGAAATGCTCAGAAGAAATCTGACTGGTTCTTATGAACACTGTGTAAAAAGTCCTTTTGTGAATAAAGCGACCTGGGCTGGAGGGTGGACAGGAATTATTATTATACGCACTCCTCCCAGAGTCTTGCTGGTCAAGCCTGTGTGTGCATTCTATTAATCAGAGTCCAATCCTTCCTGGCTTGGGGAACGCCACAAAGCACCCCGTTCAATGCAGATCACTGAAAGATGCCCCTGTCTTCCATTGATATGATAGCCATGTTCAAATATATCAGTCGTGATATGATAGCCATGTTCAAATATATAAAAGGATGTCATATAGAGGAGGGAGAAAGATTGTTTTCTGCTGCTCCAGAGAAGCGGACACGGAGCAATGGATCCAAACTACAAGAAAGAAGATTCCACCTAAACATTAGGAAGAACTTCCTGACAGTAAGAGCTGTTCGACAGTGGAATTTTCTGCCAAGGAGTGTGGTGGAGTCTCCTTCTTTGGAGGTCTTTAAGCAGAGGCTTGACAACCATATGTCAGGAGTGCTCTGATGGTGTTTCCTGCTTGGCAGGGGGTTGGATTCGATGGCCCTTGTGGTCTATTCCAACTCTATGATTCTATGATTCTATGATTGCAAGATTCAGCCACAGAGAAGAATTTTGCAAAGGTGGTGCCAGAAAGAAAGGAGGGCCAGATGACCTTTGAGTTCCCTTCCATCATCTATGATTCTGTGCCGCTATGGTCTTCTGCATCACACCAAATTTCCACAGCAGATGTCTAGGGCAGGAGTTGTTGTTTAGTCGTGTCCGACTCTTCGTGACCCCATGGACCAGAGCACGCCAGGCACTCCTGTCTTCCACTGCCTCCCGCAGTTTGGTCAAACTCATGCTGGTAGCTTCGATAACACTATCCAACCATCTTGTCCTCTGTCATCCCCTTCTCCTTGTGCCCTCCATCTTTCCCAACATCAGGGTCTTTTCCAGGGAGTCTTCTTTTCTCATGGGGTGGCCAAAGTATTGGAGCCTCAGCTTCAGGATCTGTCCTTCCAGTGAGCACTCCGGGCTGATTTCCTTAAAAATGGATAGGTTTGATCTTCTTGCAGTCCATGGGCTTGAGTCTCCTCCAGCACCACAATTCAAAAGCATCAATTCTTTGTTGATCAGCCTTCTTTATGGTCCAGCTCTCACTTCCATACATCACTACTGGGAAAACCATAGCTTTAACTATACGGACCTTTGTTAGCAAGGCGATGTCTCTACTTTTTAAGATGCTGTCTAGGTTTGTCATTGCTTGAGGACCACAGATCTGGATACCGAATATGGTCCTCTAAGCTTCTCTGTCAGGCTCTCAGAGACACCCCAAGCCACACCCCTCACCAGACCTGCTTCACTCTCCTTGAATGTCTTTGTCCTAGCTCATACACATTCTTGAACTCTGATAATGCCTCTCGCTCACCTGGATGGAGGACTGAGAGGTATGTTTTTTGAGTATGTATAGAAACTTAAGAGCAAAATTGACAATAGTTGTTCTACCACTTTTGCTTGTGGCCCTCTCCACCACTGAAATGTGGCCATTCTCCAGAAGAGAATGCTTCTCTCAGGCTGAAAAATGGTTCTGCACTCCTGGTTTAGGAACTCTTTGGCAGACGAATCCGTATGGAGCATGTTCTCTTAAGATAGATTCTTCAAAGGAAGAAACAGCGGATTATGCAGTTCGTGCCCACAACAAGATTTGCATTCAGCAACAACAGGACAGAAGCAATTATGTAGTCTGGAAGGTTTCCTGGTCCTTTAAGAAACCGGGAATTTAAATCAGTCTCATTTGCTACTGATCCCGGAAAGTAGGTTAGAGTCCTCATGGAAGTAAATTTCCTGGGTTTTGCTACTGAACAATGTGCAGCTGGGCTCTCTGACAAATATGGAAGATTGGGAAAGAGAAGAGCTTCTTTGTGTTGATGAGGAGAAGAGAGATTGTTTGTATCAGATTGGACCTAATATAAATGAGATTACCTGGCAAAAGCAAGCTCACACATTGGGTTTGTATACATCCTTAAGGGACATATGTAAGAGGCTCATTTATAATTATATTTTGGGGATGGTTCCTGCTCCTATGTAGCTGCATTGTTTTATGTTTTCTGGATATCACGTGATCATATTATAAAGCAGTTGTGTTCCATGTTATAAACCAGGCAGTTCTAGGAGTTGTTTCTTTTTGTTTTCCAATGCATTGCTTATCAATACAAAATTCAGTGTGGCGCGAGCAAATTTTTATTCTGAAAGTGTGGCCCAGAGAAAAAAGTTTGAGAACCACTGCACTAGAGGCAAGCTGTTTAGGGCTGACCATACTGTTATGTAGGATGATATGGCTAGCCCTAGTTGGTTTTTATTTACAGGAGAGAGCTCCCCTCTGTCTTCCAAAATATCCAGTTCGACACACCCCCCTTCCTTGGTTACTAACTTACAGTGTTAAACAAAATGCTAAGCAATGTGCACCATGTGTACAATTAGGGAAAGGGGAATAATATTTGCATGATTTTCTCTTAACTTGCATAATAGGCCTCATTAGCATCACATATGATTTGAAGTTCCTTGGCAGAGAATTAAGGCTTTCATTTTAACAAAGCTACCCAAAGCATCAGATGCAGCTTTTAAAAAACCAATGTGGTTGTTTTTACATATACTGGGCATGAGGCCCAGACTTGTGTGCCATTTCCCGTTGAAATTAGATAACCCCTTTATAAAAAAATGAACAAGAACTTTTTTTAATATATAAAAAATTGCTGGTCGCTTGACTTCAACAGGAGACAACAGGTAATAGGTTGCCAGAGCATTTTACAAAAGATGACTTCGGGGAACAATCAGGGTGGACAATTTTACTTGCCAAGGCATACAGAGAGTATGTTTAACAGGTAAAAAAAGATTAGGCACAAAATAACTCTCGTCAGTACAGTAATCTGAAGCTGGCATTGGCCACAGAGTTGTTCTGCCAGCACTCTTGTTCCATAAATGGAAGTTTCTGCCATAGCAACTCACACATCAACTGTGTTTGTTCGCACCAGGCTTAGGCCCTGAGCTTTAAGTTTCTAGATTTGTGAAATCTCAGGCAATTTCCATCACACAAAGGCCATCTCTCTCTCTCTCTCTCTCTCTCTCTCTCTCTCTCTCTCTCTCTGGATGCAGTTCAGCTCCAGATTTGGGGTGATGCAGGCATTTCTCACACATGGGGCACCAAGTCGAGGGGGCACAACATTGAGAAGATCCATAACGAAGATGATCCCTTGGGGAATGCCAAATTTGGGGCCCGCACAGAGCTCCATATTATAAAAGGTTACCCAAGTGAGGAGAGGAAAGGTTTTCATGCTGCATTTCTTCCTTCAGGGGTTAATGTGCCAGGCACTGTGTGCTGGGTGTAGGCAACTCCCAAGACAGTGATTGGCAGGGTCAGCAGCAAATCATTCATTCATTCTGTGTGTGAGGGGGAGGAGGGAGACTGCCCTCCTCCCAATTCAGAAATTGTGTTGGACACTCCAGACTACTTTCCAAAGCAAACCAAGCATACATTTGCCATGTTGGCTGGGGCTGATGGTAGATGGAGTCCAGCAACTTCTGGAGTGTACCAGGTTGCGGAAGGTTGCTGTATAATTTCTGAATCTATTACAAAAAGAGACAAAACAGTGGCTTATTGCACAAGATGCTTTGCATCAGTTCTAACAGAATGGAGTCCAATAGCTTGTTAATTTGAGCAATAATAGCCTAGCACCTCAAAGTCTGGCAGACTTTTGATGAAGAAAAATGTAACTGGCCATCAGTTGTGCAATTGCACATTGAAAGGGGAGATGTGTGCATTCAGTTTAGGATGCTACTTGTATGTAAACCAATCATTTAGAAAACCTTTTCATGTAAAACAAAACATATCCATCCTGCAAATGAATCACCTGTACATGAAGAATTGCTTTTCAGTGGAAGCAAACGTATCCACTGAAGTAATATGGAAGGCTTCGCTCATCCCTAATGTCCTTTTTGTTCATAGAATCAAAGAAGTGTAGAGTTGGAAGGGATCCAAAGGTTACCCAACCTCTAGCCGTCCAACCTCTGCTTAAAAGCCTCCAAGGAAGAAGAGCCCACTGCATCTCATGACAGTCTGTTCCACTGTTTGAACTGCTCTTACTGTCAGAAAGTTCTTCCTGGGACAACATTTGCCTGAGTCCAGCCAGCAAGGAACTCACCTGTTCTCCAAGATAATAGACAGAGGCTTTGAGATTACATCCACAAGCTCCTTCAGTACCCTTGGGTGCAGCTCACCAGGGCCTGGAGATCTGAATTCATTTATAGTAGCTAGGTGTTCCCTTACTGCCTCTTTTCCTATATTGGGTTGCAGCTCCTTCCTTGCCTCAGTTATTGTCACGGTCTGGTCTATGGGCGATCAAAGTCCCGGCTGAGGATTTAGGGACAGGGGGCAAGATGGCAGGGTGGGAGCAGGAACAAGAGTCCAAAAGCCAGGGGTCTGAGGGTCTGGAAGCAGGGAGTCATGAAGCCAGGAGTCCGAGGGTCGAGAAGCAAGGAGTCAAACCGAGATCGGAGGATCAGGAAGCAAGAAGCCAAACACAACGAGGCAGGAAATGTGTTGCTGTGGTACGACAAGGTTAAAGCACATAAAGCCTTTAAGAACCATATTGTTAGGAAAGCATTGTTTAATGTCTGGGTGACATATAAGGACTTGCTGGAAAGTAAAACACCAAGGTGGCTGTCACCAATGGAGGCCAAGGCTCTGAAAAAAATTAATATGGAGACAAATTGGCCAAAATATTGTGAAATTTTAGAACAAGATGGAGATAGATTAAAGCTGCAGAGCTTTGACAATTTAAAAACTAAAGTACGAGACTGGCTTCATTATTATCAAATAAGGGAGGCTTATAATTTAGATAAGAAAATTGGTTTTCAGGTGGAAAAATCAAAATTGGAAACAGAATTGTTAGACCCTAAAACTAAGAATTTATCAAGAATGTATAACTTGCTGTTGAAATGGAATACACAAGATGAAACGGTTAAATCTGTTATGATTAAATGGGCACAAGACTTTGGATATAACATTATGATGGCTGACTGGGAAAAGTTATGGACCACAGGTATCAAGTTTACGGCTTGTAATGCCTTAAGAGAAAATATAATGAAAATGATTTACAGGTGGTACTTAACCCCAGTCAAGCTGGCAAAAATTTATCATTTGCCCGATAATAAATGTTGGAAATGTAAAGAGATTGAGGGTACATTTTTTCACCTTTGGTGGACATGCCCAAGGATCAAGGCCTTCTGGGAGATGATTTATAATGAAATGAAAAAGGTATTCAAATATACCTTCCAGAAGAAACCAGAGGCCTTCCTTCTGGGCATGGTCGGCCAATTGGTGCTAAGGGAGGATAGAACCTTTTTTATGTATGCTACAACAGCAGCAAGAATACTCATCGGAAAGTACTGGAAGACACAAGAATTACCCACCCGAGAAGAATGGCAGATGAGAGTGATGGACTATATGGAATTGGCTGAGATGACTGGCAGAATCCGAGACCAGGGAGAAGGGTCGGTGGAAGAAGACTGGAAAAAAATTAAAATATATCTTCAAAAATATTGTAATATTAAAGACTGTTAGAAAGATGTCGGAAAAAGAAAATTAGGCGGTTTTGGTAGATATGATATAAAGGATTAAGCAAAAATGAGTTGATGAAATTGATGAAACAGAGGATGTTTAATTATAATATTTTAAATTAAAATACGTAAATGAAAATAAGGTTGGAAGGATTTGCTGGAAAAAATGATCTGAACTAGAATACAAATTGGGAGGTGAGAGGAGGTCAAGGAAATAAGTAAAGGGAAAAAGTTATGTAAAGGTTTAACTTGTTTTTGTTTTATTTTAATTTAATGCATTTTTATATCTTTTGTCTTGCTTTTTTTTAATATATTCTATTTTATTGTTCTCTTTTTTCTTTTTACTTTTTGCTCTGTTATGGTTAAATTTTTCTTTGTATTTTGTACTGTTTTTTTTCTCTTTTTGTAATCTTAAACTTGGAATAAATATCATTAAAAAAAAAAAAGGAAATGTGTTGCTGTGGCAAAGCAGGTGTTGAGCAGTTCTGCCTTCTCTCTGTCACCCAAAAGCATTTCTCCATCATCTCCACACAGAGGACTTACCATGTACTTGTTCCTCCTCTAGCTTTGAACATAGCCAAAGAAACCTTTCTTATTATTTTTAATGCTTCTTGCAACCCGGAGATCATCCTGAACTTTGGCCTGCCTGACCTTCTCCCTGCAACTGTTGGCTACTCAAATATACCCTTCCTTCATGATTTCTCCTTTCTTCCATTTCTTACGCACTCCCTTCCTACATCTCAGCTCATCTGTGAGCTCCCTGGAGACGGACTCCTGTTTTGCATCTCACATGCATCTCAGAAGCAACATTTTCTTCCATTCACTTTGCTGAGGAATCAGAGCAAAGGAATAATGAATCATCCAATGCGTCCTGTTCTGGGTGGGGTGTCTGTGTGTGATAGCAACACTGTCACCATTCACATGTGTCAAGGCGCTAAGCAACATTTCTTGCACATCCCACTATTTATAGTCCTTCGTTCACACCCTCCAAGAGCCCAAGGTGGTGGCAGCTACATTTTTTTAAAGCTGCTAATAAATGAACTTCATCTTCTTGTAATTTTTATTTATTAAGGACATAGGCAAATGCCTTTATTACCCTACAGAAGGGCTATTTGAAATGCCAGAGATGGTCACCATCCTGTATAGATATAATAGTTTGAGTTGGGCCAGCCTGATTATTGTGAGCGGTCCTAGACAAAAGAAGAATGTTTTTAATGAGGTAAAAGGTAGGGTAAAGGACCCCTGGATAGTTTGTTGTTGTTGTTTAGTTGTTTAGTTGTTTAGTCATGTCTGACTCTTCGTGACCTCATGGACCAGAGCACGCCAGGCACTCCTGTCTTCCACTGCCTCCCGCAGTTTAGTCAGACTCATGTTTGTAGCTTCGAGAACACTGTCCAACCATCTCGTCCTCTGTCGTCCCCTTCTCCTTGTGCCCTCCATCTTTCACAACATCAGGGTCTTTTCCAGGGAGTCTTCTCTTCCCATGAGGTGGCCAAGGTATTGGAGCCTCAGCTTCAGGATCTGTCCTTCCAGTGAGCACTCAGGGCTGATTTCCTTAAGAATGGATAGGTTTGATCTTCTTGCAGTCCATGGGCTTGAGTCTCCTCCAGCACCATAATTCAAACGCATCAATTCTTCAGTGATCAGCTTTCTTTATGGTCCAGCTCTCACTTCCATACATCGCAACTGGGAAAACCATAGCTTTAACTATACGGACCTTTGTCGGCAGGGTGGTGTCTCTGCTTTTTAAGATGCTGTCTTGTTTGTCATCATTTTCTGCCAAGAAGCAGGCGTCTTTCAATTTCGTGACTGCTGTCACCATCTGCAGTGATCATGGAGCCCAAGAAAGTAAAATCTCTCACTGCCTCCATTTCTTCCCCTTCTCTTTGCCAGGAGGTGATGGGCCCAGTGGCCATGATCTTAGTTTTTTTGATGTTGAGCTGCAGACCATATTTTGCGCTCTCCTCTTTCACCTTCACTAAGAGGTTCTTTAATTCCTCTTCACTTTCTGCCATCAAAGTTGTGTCATCTGCATATCGGCGGCTGTTGATATTTCTTCTGGCAATCTTAATTCTGGCTTGGGATTCATCCAGTCCAGCCTTTCGCATGATGAATTCTGCATATAAGTTAAATAAGCAGGAAGACAATATATAGCCTTGTCGTACTCCTTTCCAAATTTTGAACCAATCAGTTGTTCCATATCCAGTTCTAACTAGCTTCTTGTCCCTCATAGAGATGCAAAGGCAACTATGGGGTTGCAGCACTCATTTCTCTTTCAGGCCGAGGGAGCCGGCATTTGTCCACAGACAGCTTTCTGGCTCATGTGGCCAGCATGACTAAACCACTTCTGGTGCAATGGAACACCATGACAGAAACCAGGGCGCATGGAAATGCCTTTTACCTTCCTGTCGCAGCAGTACCTATTTATCTACTTGCACTGGTGTGCTTTCAAACTGCTAGGTTGGCAGGAGCTGGGACAGAGCAACGGGAGCTCAACCTGCCGTGGGGATTCGAACTGCCAACCTTCTGATCAGCAAGCCCAAGAGGCTCAGTGGTTTAGAACACAGCGCCACCTGCATCCCCCCCCCCGCCTGTTGCCTGTTGATGGTTTCCTGAATGTGCAATTTACCTGCAGAATTGGGGAATCTGACAAAGGGTCTGCAGAATGCATGGGAAAGGGAAAGAGGCCACTCTGGTGTTTGAACTTAGATGATGATGATGATGATTTATTTGTACCCCACCCATCTGGCTGGGTTTCCCCAGCCACTCTGGGCGGCTGCCAACAAAGATTAAAAATACATTAAAATGTCACACATTAAAAATTTCTCTGAACAGGGCTGCCTTCAGATGTCTTCTAAATGTCAGGTAGTTGTTTATCTCTTTGACATCTGGTGGGAGGGCATTCCACAGGGCGGGTGCCACTACCAAGAAGGCCCTCTGCCTGGTTCCCTGTAGCTTTGTTTCTCGCAGCAAGGGAACCACTAGAAGGCCCTTGGCACTGGACCTCAGTGTCCGGGCAGAATGATGGGGGTAGAGAAGCTCCTTCAGGTAGACTGGGCTGAGGCCGTTTAGGGCTTTAAAGGTCAACACCAACACTTTGAATTGTGCTCAGAAACATACTGGGAGCCAATATAGGTCTTTCAGGACTGGTGTTATGTGGTCTCGGCGGCCGCTCCCCAGTCACCAGTCTAGCTGCCGCATTCTGGATTATTTGTAGTTTCCGGGTCACCTTCAAAGGTAGACAAGTAGGACCTTTCAAAGGTTGACAAGTAGGACCTGTGGCATAATGTAAAACTAACATTCAACATTCCCTTACTACTCAGCATGTTCATTCTTTATTGGGCTGCTTCTTTGGGGTTGTTGCCCTTTGGAATTTTCTGAGGCCATGGATCCTGAGCTGAAGAACAGATCTTGATGCAGGCATGACCACACACAACTGAACAATAAGCCTGGCCTGGACCAAACTAGAATCACATTTGCTGGAGCAGATGAGGGAGGAGCCAACAGAAGGAAGTGATGGAGGGTTGGGATGAACATGAGAACATAACACAAGCCCTACTGGATCGGGCCAATGGCCCATCTGGTCCAGCATCCAGCCAGGTACCTATGGGAAGGTCACATGCTGCACCTGAGCACAACAGCACTCTCTCTTCCTGTGGTTTCCAGAAGCTGATATTCAGAAGCATTACTGCCTCCAGCTGTGGAGGCAACGCATGGCCATTATGGAAACATGGGAGGTGCGTGACTTTAGGGCAATGGGGTTTAATGACACAGGCATCATCTCAGGCTGAGGACCTTCCAACCTTATATCAGCCAAGACTTGCCAGGACTTCCAAGGGAAGACTTCAGCACCACAAACAGCTCCTCTGCTAAGTTTTGCATTCTCTAGATGTTTTTGAGAAAAGGTAATTAGTAGTTAAGATGAACAACCGGCAGATGTTTTAATAAAAGTCTAATTACCTTTTATGAATGATTACAGAGTCCAGCATGCAAATGAGTTTTGCTAATCTCTTTTTATTATCACTGCCATGGATTTTTATCTATAACACCTGTGAGTAATTTACAGGGAACTATCTCTAACCCCAAGGTTTCATTTCAGAGGTATCTATGTATTCTTAACAAATCCTTTAGGAGGTACACGTTAAATAAAAACAGTAGCAACAACTCTAAAGTGTGACTAATATTTGTTTGAAATCAAAGTAAGCTAGCAGAATAACTGGGGTGTTAGATTATCAGTATGGGGTAATCTACACCCCAGTTATAAAGGCCACCCCAGATTTTGCTCCCTGGTGGCTCTCCGGAACAAACTATTGGAGTTCCTAGTTCATATGTAAATGTAATCAGAGACCCTTCTCTGTGAGCTTCATCCAAGGAAGGAGCAAACACAAGAGCAGCTTTTTTCAGTGATGGCTCTCCACTTGTGAAATCCTTTCCTTGGGAGAACACACCTAGTGCTATCAACACCAACTGTTAGCAGCAGGCTAAGACATACTGCTTTCTCAACCTTCTGGTTGTTAATTTGGAACATGGTCTGGTATGATTCTGGCATCTTTGAGGTGCTCTTTCTTTTGTGTGGGATAGGAATTGTCCTTTTTATTGTATTGTTGAATGGGGATTTTAGGAATCCTATTTATTGTTTTCTCTTTGTATTTGGTGGCTAACTGGTTCTTTTTACTCTCTTTTGCATTTTACAGATTTGTAGGCTGTTTTGAGACATATTTCTGTAGAAAGTGGTGTGGCGATCACACAGGGTCCCCGGACGTTTCACCGTCTATTGATCCCTGTGCCACCACTTGATTTCTTGCTGCCACCACCCAGGCCGTACCTGGTACAATACTGAGCCCAGTCAGGGTTAAATTGGAACATAAACTTCTTTTTATTTATTGCAGTTTAACAAACGTGTGGTTTCATTAACGGTATTGGTCAATTACAATCATGGAGTGCCTATCCAGACCTATAACTTCTGCTACCTGCTCTCACTCACTAAACCACCTCTCAGATATTTACTTGTCTTCCTAGCTCCTAACTGTTCCTGACTCAGATTATTTCGCTACACTAACTCAACCTACCCACAGACTCTATTCTAATTCACTCCCACTCCAACCAACCACCCAACTCCCCACGAACTCCTCCCTTCGCCCCTCCCAGAGCTGGTTTTATAGTCCCTCTCTCCACCCCCCTGGGTTCTGATTGGGTAACTTGTTTAACTATTTCACCTCCAGCACTCTCATATGTTAAGGTCACAAGTGGTGAATAAATAACACCCTTAAATATATAATATGCCTACAGTATGTAGCATCTCTGAGCCCTCCAGTCCCTCCACTCTCAGGCAGCCTCAAGGGTTTAAATTGGGACCACTGGGAATCAGTCACTGTGCTCTTACTTGACTGCCCAAGCAAACCAAGTGATCAGGGCAAGAGAACTTCAAGCCAGCAGGCAGATCCTCTGAGTAGAACATCCCCAGCTAAAGAGCCAAATGAAGAAGAAGAAGAAGAGTTGGGATTTGATATCCCTCCTTTCACTCCCTTTCAGGAGTCTCAAAGCGGCTAACATTCTCCATTCCCTTCCTCCCCCACAACAAACACTCTGTGAGGTGAGTGGGGCTGAGAGACTTCAGAGAAGTGTGACTTGCCCAAGGTCACCCAGCAGCTGCATGTGGAGGAGCGGAGGTGCGAACCCGGTTCCCCAGATTACGAGACTACCGCTCTTAACCACTACACCACACTGGCTCTCAGAAGAAGCCAATAATCTCCCACTATTTGGATGTTTAATGTTGACTTTTTCATCTTTATTGTCCAATGTACCTAGAAAGAGAGGATTGTATAGCCCAGGGCTGGCACTGGCACTTGACACCCTTGGTTGAGGAACCACTTACCACAGGCATCTTGCAAATGTCCCCCAAAACCTGCAGATGGACCTGGCACGGTCTCTACTGCCAGTAAGGGATAATCCTGCAAGACAACCTTCTCAAATAACAATGCAATAATCCTCCCATTCAAAGTGCAGCTTCACACTTCAGCCCATTCCATTATTTCAACCTTCAGAAGTCTTGGTGTCTAGCAGAACGCGACTGCTACACTGGTAAGTGGGGCAGCCCAATGGGAACGTACACCATCAGCCCTAAAAGCACTGCACTGGCTGACAGTAAGTTACCAGGATCAATTCAAGCTGCTAGTACTACTGTATAAAACCCTGAGTGGCTTGGGATTCAAGTACCTAGAAGATCACCTTCCCCAATAGCTACCAGCATGGTGTAGTGGTTAAGAGCAGTGGACTCGTAATCTGGTGAACCAGGTTCGCTTCCCCGCTCCTCCACATGCAGCTGCTGGGTGACCTTGGGCTAGTCACACTTCTCTGAAGTCTCTCAGCCTCACTCACCTCACAGAGTGTTTGTTGTGGGGGAGGAAGGGAAAGGAGATTGTTAGCTGCTTTGAGACTCCTTAAGGGGCGTGAAAGGTGGGATATCAAGTCCAAACTCCTCCTCCTCCTCCTTTTCTTCTTCTTCTTCTTCTTCTTCTTCTTCTTCTTCTTCGACAACCACCTTGGAGTCAACAATCAGCAGGTGAGGTCCAGTTGGTGGTGTCACCACTGGGGGGTTGCCCAGTTCGTGTTGGCCCCAACAGGGCCTTTTCTGTGGCAGTTCTTTATTTGAAGAATGCTCACCTTGGTGAGGTGTGTTTGCATCCCCCAGTGTTGCCTTCCAGGAGAAATTTTTAAAAACAATCCCATTTACCTAGGTATGAAAGACCCTGTTCCTCAGAACCCCAAGATTACTGGTCTAGACAACGTTTTCAAACTGTTGTATCATTGCCATGTTTGCCACCCTGGGCTCCTTTGGGAGCAAGAGTGGGATACAAAAAACCCCAAATAATAAGGCCAGGAAATTTTTGGTTCCATGCTGACTGGCAAAAGCACACCAGCATGGTGCCTGCTTCTCTGTTGAATATGAATCCGCACAGATGCATCCCTGAGTAATGGAAATATTTGTAGATGCAATCATTAAAATTACTTTCAGCAGTGAAAATATAGATTTCTACACAGTGAAGATGAAAATGAGCTTCAGATTATCCTATTCAGTTAATTGTACTCAGATCAAAGCACTGGGGCTTATTCCATTATGAAAACGCATGAAGAAGCAACACTTAAAGAAATCAGCTAATTGCAGAAAGCAAATGTCAGGTACAGCAAGTGCCATGAAACAGGGCATTGATGGATGGAAAAGATGCCTGTTTTCTCTGCAGTATCTGTGTAAAATTAGTAACCTTTCTCCAAGGAGCTGGGGGAGGGGTTCCAACCATAAGGAACATGGACCCGTAGTAGCTGCCTTATTACAAAAGAATTTCAGAAATAGAGTGGAAAGAGAAGTTGCTGAATTGGTGATTGACTCAATGGGTGCTTGACTCAATGGGTATGGGTATTACCAAACTTAAAACCATGGAGAGACCTGGTCTGAACAGAGACATTGGATTCTTACCTCATTATACATGATATAGCTATTTTAGCCATCTCACCCCTTGCTTTTTCCAGTAAGACCAATTGCAGTTATCAGCAGTTGTCAACAGATTTACCACACCTATCAGCCAATCACCCATTCCCACCACCTTTCTGAGTAATACCCCTCCCCACCCTCTCACTATATATAAGGGTCTGGTGACTTCTGTTTCACTGTATCTGAAGAAATGTGCATGCACACGAAAACTCATACCAAGAACAAACTTAGTTGGTCTCGTAAGGTGCTACTAAGGGATGTGGGTGGCGCTGTGGGTTAAACTGCAGAGCCTAGGACTTGCTGATCAGAAGGTTGGTGGTTCAAATCCCCGTGATGGGGAGCTCCTGTTGCTCGGTCCCTGCTTCTGCCAGCTAGCAGTTCGAAAGCACATCAAAGTGCAAGTAGATAAATAGGTACCGCTCCGGCGGAAAGGCAAACGGCATTTCTGTGCGCTGCTCTGGTTCGCCAGAAGCAGCTTAGTCATGCTGGCCACATGACCTGGAAGCTGTACGCCAGCTCCCTCAGCCAATAAAGCAAGATGAGCTCTGCAACCCCAGAATCGGTAATGACTGGACCTAATGGTCAGGGGTCCCTTTACCTTTAAGGTGCTACTGGAAGGAATTTTTATTTTATATAGACCTGTAGGTACATGAAAATGGCTTTGGCTTCCAGCATTCCAACCATGCACCACAGAATTCAGTGGGAGATTGGTCCACCGAAGCGTTTCAAGCTAGATTGCTCCTTCTGGAGGTAACTAGACGTCCACCCATATGGAACCATATAAGTACTGTAAATCCTTTTGTACAGTTGTACCTCGGGTTACGTACGCTTCAGGTTACATATGCTTCAGGTTACAGACTCCGCTAACCCAGAAATAATACCTTGGGTTAAGAACTTTGCTTCAGGATGAGAACAGAAATCGTGTGGTGGCGACGTAGCAGCAGCGGGAAGCCCCATTAGCTATAGTGGTGCTTCAGGTTAAGAACAGTTTCAGGTTAAGAACGGACCTCCAGAACGAATTAAATATGTAACCAGAGGTACCACTGTATTTCTCTCCTGGTGGCTGTACTGCTGCTGATTTTGTCAGCAGGAGGGCGTCTCGTGGATCAAAAGTCCACAGCAGGAATTCTCTATTCCCACCCTCACCCCCAGAAACAGCACGCTTTAAAGGCACACAAATCTGCTTCTTGGCCTCTGGACCATGTGTAGAGTCAAAATCCATTTCTGCAGGACGACCTTAGCTGGAAGGCAAAACGGGGCCTTTCTTCCCATCCATATGCAAAACCTGACCAGAGAGGCAACTGAATCTTGCTTCAACCCTGGCAATGGGACCTTGTCCTCCGCTGCATTGAAAGCTATCAGGAACATAGGAACATAGACAGGTGCCTTATGCTGAACCAGACCGTTTTGGTCCAAGTAGCTCAAATGTCCCTCTGGATGACGATAGCTTGGAACTGCAAGGTGAGAGAGCACTGGTCCATTTAGGTCAGTATTATCCACACTGACTGGCAGCATCTCTCTGGGGTTTCAGGCAGGAGCCTCTTTCAGGATGACCTGGAGATACTGGGGATTGAAACTGGAACTTTCTCCATGCAAGATTGATGCTCGACCACTGAGCTAAAGACCCTCCCCTAAAGCCTAGAGGGCACAGGGCTTCTGCTCTGTCCTCCAGCACCTTGCTGCTTCTCAATAGCTTGTGGTAGTGTTGAATCTGTTTCTTTGTTTGTTTCCAAGTTGTTTGAATGAGCTTCTCTGTGTCTCCAGCTACCATCTTGCCATGACCTTGTAGACCCAAGGATGGGATGCTGAAACAAGAAGCACTGCACTGAGAAAACATTGCCACAGTAAAAGGTTAAAGGCTTCCTCCCCCCACCATTCCGGGAACTGCAATTTGATGACTCTATTTGGATTTCAGCTCATTTCTTTCTCTCTCTCTTTCCCAATGTATAAGCTTCTCAGCAAATATTTGATTTGGCTGTAATTTAGAAAGGAGCGCAAGCCGTTGGCTTCATTGGGAGAGGGGAAAGAAATATCAGCTGGTGAAGAGAGAAAGAAATCACTGAGAGTGCAAAACCAGAGCAATCCAGTTCTGAAGATCATGTGCCCTTCAGGGCTTGCAGTACCTAGATCCAGAACAGCGCAGGAAGCTGAGCAGCAGTTCAAATCCCCACGATGGAGTGAGCTCCCATTGCTCTGTCTCAGCTCCTGCCAACCTAGCAGTTTGAAAGCACACCCGTGCAAGTAGATAAATAGGTACCGCTGTGGCAGGAAGGTAAATGGCATTTCCGTGCACTCTGGTTTCCATCACGGTGTCCTGTTGCACCAGAAGCGGTTTAGTCCTGCTGGCCACATGGCCCAGAAATCTGTCTGTGGACAAATGCTGGCTCCCTCAGCTTGAAAGCAAAATGAGCACCACAACCCCATAGTTGCCTTTGACTGGACTTAACCGTCCATGGGTCCTTTATCTTTTAAACCTTTTACCTAGATCCAGAACAGTACAGGAAGTCGAGCAGGAAAATAGGACTCTGAGTTCACAACTGATGGCAGGCAGCTCCATAAACATTCATTTGAACATCCAGGGTGTTCTTGGGGGGGGGGAGATATTGGCCATTGATGATGATGATGATCCCATTATTTATCCAATTTATATTCCACACTTTTCATTACAAAGGAGCCCAGAACAGCTGAGAGTCAGAGCCTAGCCTAATAGCCATTGACAGCCTTACCTTACAGGAATTTGTCCAGTCCTCAAACACCCACTCTGCCCTCCAATACCTCAAGTATTACTTGGATGAAGAAATTACTTGGATGAAGAAACTTCATCAAATTTGCTGGTGACTCGAAACTGGGAGGGATAGCTAATTCTGCCGAAGACATACTCGGGATTCAAGAAGACTTTAACAGATTGGAGAACTGGGCCCAAACTAACAAAATGAATTGGGGACAAATGTCAAGTTCTACACATAGGCTGGGTTAACCAACTGCAGAAATATAAGGTGTTGGACACCTGACTTGCCAGTAGTACATATGAAAAGGTTCTAAAGGGGCTTAAAAGACTGCAAGTGTAACATGAGTCAACAGAGTGATGCAGCAGCAGAGAAAAAATTGTGAATGCTGTTCTGTGCTGCATCAGTAATAGTGTCCAGATCAAGGAAAACAATAGTCCTACTCTATTCTTCCTTGTTCAGACCACACCTGGAGTACAGTGTCCAGTTCTGGGTGCCACAATTTAAGAAGGAGATTGACAAGCTGAAACGTGTGCCGAGGAAGGTGACCAAGATGATCAAGGGACTGGAAACCAAGCCTTATGAGGAACGGTTGAGAGAGCTGGGTATGTTCAGCCTGGAAAATAGGAAACTAAGAGGAGATATGACAGCCATCTTCAAATATCTAAAGGCCTGTCACATTGAAGATGGAGCAAGCTTGTTTTCTCCTGCTGCAGAGGCTGGAAACCAAAGCAGTGGATTCAATATACAGTGGTACCTCGGGTTACATACGCTTCAGGTTACAGACTCCGCTACCCCAGAAATAGTGCTTCAGGTTAAGAACTTTGCTTCAGGATGAGAACAGAAATTGTGCTCCGGCAGCGCGGCGGCAGCAGGTGGTCCCATTAGCTAAAGTGGTGCTTCAGGTTAAGAACAGTTTCAGGTTAAGAACAGACCTCCGGAACAAATTAAGTACTTAACCCAAGGTACCACTGTACAAGAAAGGAGATTCTGACTAAAGATCAGGGAGACATCCTAGGTGCTGCTCTTCCCCTCCCAGAATCTGCTGCCTGAGGCAACTACCTCCCTCTGTCTAATGGTAGGGCCAGTTTTGCTTGTATTCGTTTCACAATTCACCAAATTCAGCTGAGTTTTTCATTTCCTCCAAAATCAATGCACACTCCTGAACCCAAGGAACCTTCTCTCCCAACCCCAGCCACCCACTCAAGACTGGTCCTGATAAGAGACAGAGACTGGCAGCAGTTATCTCTTGGCACTGAAGCCAAGGGGCAGATAATAATACTACTAATAAGCCTAACATTGCCCAGATCTCTTGCCCCTGACTTCCTGCTTCCCTTCATTATGCATGGAACACTAGTCCTGTCCTGGCTGCATCATAATGACCCTGAAAGAGCATTGCGTGGGAAGGCCTTAACTTTGCAATACCCAGTAAAGTAGTAAACCGTCGGAAGAGAGAACACCATTAGCCTGATAAAATATTTAGCCTCCAATAAAAGTGTTCCATTAGCAGATCCCAGCTTCCTTTGTGAGGCGTGTGTGCGATTTATTTTGTGGGTCCGACAGACAGAAAGAGACGGGGGGCTCTTTCTAGCATGCTGTCTAGAAAGGCCAGGTTTGTGCCAAATTAGGAACAGCTGAGAATCACCAACTTGTTTGCGGCCAGAGGAGAGTCTGGGAAGCCAACACAGTCACTCAATGATGCGTTACTCCACAGAGGGAAGCTTTGGCAGGAGCACCATGCAGGGCTCCCAGCCAAAGACCACTGCGGCTTATAGAACAGAAGAGCTGGAAGGGACCAGAAGGGTCATGTAGTCCAACCCGCTGCAATGCAGGAATCTTTTGTCCAAGGTGGGGCTTGAACCCATGACCTAGAGATTAAGAATCTCATGCTGTAGCGACAGAGCTATTCCAGCTCTGTAGTGCCACTGGTCTCCATGGGACTTGCTGTAAAGTGCCGGTCAACTGATCTGTACTAACAGCAAGCCCACTCTGGGCAGGGACTGGCTCCACTACAGAGTCCCTAACTGAGAACTCCGTAGTGCAGCTGATCCCTGCAGGGCTTGCTGGCAGCTGCTCAGTGCTGACAGCAAGCCTTCCTTACCAAGGAACAACTGGGAGTGTGCTCTAGGGCTCCTGATTGTTCCTTTGCACGTGCATCAGGCCCGTCATGATGAGCCACTACTGTTCAAGTACTCGTGAGCTCTTGATACATATTTTTCAACTATTTCCCTTAAAATCCAGTAAAATAATTACTGGCCAAGATCAAATGAAAGTTAGCAGGGAAACCAGTTCCATATTTCTTGGCTGCGGCAAAACATCAGTACCCTTAAGATCCCCAACACAGCTAACAAAAACGTTTAAAACCATGGCACACATGACAAATGAAATCACTACAGCTACTTATAAAGCACAGTTTTCATTTTTGTCTTTTAAAAAACAACACATGCTGCAGAATCAGTAAACACATTGGCAGTGGAAATTTGTTGAAGTCAACAAGCAGCATACCCCAAAAACTGACAAGGACTGGCAGGATGCTGTTGAGAGATCACTGGGGGAAGCTGGGCTAGAATCTGACTTGGGATAGAGGGGCAGTGATTTGCGGGTGACTGTTCTGGCCAGGAGGAAGGAATCAGAGGCAAGGGAAACGTTAGACCTAGAGGAAGAGGAGGAAGAGGCAGGCCAGGGAAATTAAAGGCCAGTGCTTCCCCACCTTCTCCTGCACCACTGTCTAGATCAGAACCAGTAGGGGACTGAAAAGTGGTGGGCAGAGGAAGTTTTCATGCAGGCATAGTCTCCAGCTGCATGCATGTAGCCTGTTGGTGGAAGGTACATACGGTGGAGGGAGAGGAAGGCCCTGTTGCTGCAACTGCTCCATAGGGCACAGACCATAGGGAATAGCTGCCTGGACATTGGATTGGTGTGCCTAGATATTCAGAGCTGTGGAAGAGACTGTAAGCGTTATGTTTGGCAATAATGAGTTAACTATATGCCGCATGCATTCCTTTGGCCTGGAAGTGCCCTTGACAAAAGCTGTTCAAAAGACAGTTGCCACTTCCAGTTGCCCCAAGGCCAATCCCAATGGAAGAAGGTGAGCTCCCTGGCAACATTGGCCCCACTTTTGAAAAGGCTTTGCTCCACGTGACGTCCGCCATTTTCCAGGAGCTGGGAGCACATGGTCTGGGGCCATTGAGGACACTTCTTTCTGACCTGTTATCTGATATTCTTCAGCAGAACGGTGTCCAGCTGACAGCTTCATTCATAAAAGGGTTCCTCCGCAGTGTGAAGATTTAATAAGGCTAAAGTGAAAATTGTCCAACAATGCTAACAGCTTCTAAGAACGTCAAAGAATAGGCATACTGATGAATAAAAGGGAGTAGAGGAGAAAGAGAAGGATCCAATTTGAAATGGAAACCTACAGAGCTCCCTATGTGTACAAGGCAAGCAATCTCTGAGATTATATAATGGTTGTAAATTTAGCACGAACCCTATTCATGGCTGAGAGTCTATTGACGGGGGCAGCGCCTTTCACAATCCATCAGCTCTCGAGGCCAGAGTGGTGTTGTTTATCTTCCGACTGCAGACGCCAGGCCCCAGGCACGATTGCCGCTGTTAGCATTGTGTTACAAACCACGGCGAAACGGAACTTGGCATTGTGCTAAGTTAAAGGTGCAACTTTAACCTTTATTCACTGTCGCTTTACACGCTCCATTTAGTTTTCCAGGGGCTTCAATCGGCACAAACATGCCATGGCGGTAATGCACGCAGCGCTTTCAGTTTGGATTTTGAGTGGGTTTCTCAGCTGTCAGGACTGGCTTTTACATTTTCCGTAGCCCTCTATCCTTGCCTTGGGTTTTGCTACAGGAGATCAGCCTGAATTATCAGGCACTGGGGGGCTTCAACTGCAACCCTGAGGTTCTCCGTTGCTCCCTGTGAGCAATGCTCAGAGGAAGGCACTCTGGTTCAAAGGACGATGCAAACTACAGCAGAAGCAAGAAGCAGCTACTGTTTCACAGCCGGGGCAGAGATCCAAGGGCCAGCAAAGAGGCATTGGGCCCCCTATTCAGGTCTCCTGCTGGTATAAACAAATACCTCCAAAATAAGAACCATGCATCTGCGTGTTGTATGGGGAGGATGAACCCTGTGGTGTGGAACAGATTTTGTCTTCATGGCAGCTGAAGATGCACCTCTTATCCCAGGTCTTTGGGGAACAGGGATGAGTATTGCGCAGTTGCATCTTTCAACCACTGCTGATGTGTTTTCCTTTTCCTTTTCATTTGAGTCTTGTATTTTGATTGTTTCATGCTGTTTTCTTTACCTTCAAGGTTAAGCTTGATTGTGAAGTCCCCCCCTGGGACTTTCAGATGAAGGGCAGAGTACAAATAAACTTATTGCCATGATTTGCCATTGTTCAAAGGACAGTATTTTCCTCACAGTTGCTTACAGCGCTGAAAACAATGCAAAAGAATATGCACAACACAATCACAGCCATGGCAACAGCAGTTCCATACATTTCGCAGCAAGCTTTACCACTATAAGGGCTTACCACACCTCCTATTTGAAATAAATTCAAAAATTGTCCAGTAGCACCTTAGAGACCAACTAAGTTTGTTCTGGGTGCATTCGTGTGCATGCACGCTTCTTCTTCAGTGTGCATGCACACAAAAGCTTATACCCAGAACAAACTTAGTTGGTCTCTAAGGTGCTACTGGACATTTTTTTAATTTTTAAATTTATTTCGACTACGTCAGACCAACATGGCTACCTACCTGAATCTAGAATCACACCTTCTATTGTTCTTCTGTTTTCCCCCAGGGAAAACTGCTCTTTAGCCCTCAATTGGAGCAAACAGCAATCAGTGTTTTCTGCGGATTGTCATTTGTTCTGATTTAGAGCTAAAGAGCAGGTTTTCCCAGGAAAGGAGTGGGGTGGGAGAGGACAACTGCTCAAACTCATGCCTAGAAAGTGTGGGTTAAGTGGAAAACGTCTCGGATCCATGCTTTCTGAGCATGGGACAAACGGATATGTGGGCGAACTCTCTGAATAAAAACAGATGGTTCTGCCTACTACAATACAGACATACATTAAAAGCAATCCTTAAGATTTAGAATCATAGAATTGTAAAGTTGGAAGGGACCCCAAAGGTCCTCTAGTCCAACCCCCTGCAATGCAGGAATCTCAACTAAAGCATCCTGGACATATGGCCATCCAACCTCTGCTTAAAGACCTCTAAGGAAGGAGAGTCCACAACCTCCAGAGGGAGTCCGTTCCACTGATGAACAGCTCTTACTGTCAGAAAGTTCTTCCTGATGTTTAGCCAGAATCTCCTTTCTTGTAACTTTAGGCCATTGGTTCAAGTCCTACCCTCCAGAGCAGGAGAAAACAAGCATGCTCCCTCCTCTATGTGACAGCCCTTAAGATATTTGAAGATGGCTCTCATATCTCCTCTCAGTCTCCTCTTTTCCAGCCTAAACATACCCAGCTCCTTCAACTGTTCCTCATAAGGCTTAGTTTCCAGACCCTTGATAGTCTTGGCTACCCTCCTCTGCACACATTCCAGCTTGTCAACATCCTTCTTAAATTGTGATGCCCAGAACTGGACACATTATTCCAGGTGTGGTTTGACCAAGGCAGAACTTTTACTTCGCTTGATTTGGACAGTAGACTTCTGTGGATGTAGCCTAGAAAAGCATTAGGTTTTCTCTCTGCTGCAGCATACTGTGGACTCATGCTAAGCTCGTGGTTCACGAAACACTACTAAAGAGAGGACTGATCATTCATCTTAGGGGAGGGAGATTCAAAGCTGTGGAGCCAATGCAAGGAAGGTCTTGCACCCGCCAGCCTGACCACCCTTCTTGAGAGGTCCAGGTCATTAATATGTTTGCTTGCTTGTTTATTGTTCAAAGTATACCCTGACCTTCCTCTCAAAGGAGCCCAGGATATTTTCACTGAAGACAAGTGGCACTAATAGAGGATGAGTGAGAGGTCACATTCATGCCCTACCTTGCAGCACTATGATGCCGCTTTAAACAATTATGGCTTACCCCCCAAAGAAGGCTGGGAACTGTAGTTTGTTAAGCATGCTGCGAGTTGTTAGGAGGCCACTCACAGAGCTACAGTTCCCAGAGTTCACTGGGAAGAGGGGTCAGCTGTTAAACCACTCAGAAACGTAGCACTACGAGGGGAATGGAGGGTGTCCTAAGGACTTTCAGCACCTTTAGCAAACTACAGCTCCCAAGATTATTTGGGAGTCGCCATGAGTACCATATTTTTCACTCCATAGGAAGCACTTTTTCCCTCTTAAAAACTAAGGGGGAAAGTCTGTGCATCCTATGGAGTGAATGCAGGGGGGGAGGCAGGCAGAAAAAGCCCCCAAGAGCCACACACAAGCTTCGCGTGGCTCCTGCAGGCTTTTCTACGAGGAGGGAGAAGGGACTGATGTGGCCAGTCAGTCCCTTCTCCCTCCTCGTAGAAAAGCCTGCAGGAGCCGCATGCTTCTTAAAGGGTGCACGGCTCCTGTGGGCTTTTGCAGGAGGTGGGGGAATTGCCAGCTGGGAGAGGCTGCGCAAGGCTAAAGAAGCCACGCTTCTTTAGTTGCGCTGGAGAGGTTTAGCTCCCAGCTGGAGAGATTGCGCGGCTATGGCAGAAGCCAAGACAGCCAGCGGGATGGATCCTGCTCGCTGTCTTGGCTTCTTTGCTCTTTGGGGCTGGGGGGGAAACCCGGGCTTTCCCCGCAGCCCTGAGAAGCTCTGGGAGAGGCGGACAGGCTGCGCACAGCCTGTCTGCTGCTCTTTGGGGCTGGGGGAAAAATAATATTTTGTTTCTTGATTTCCCCCTCTAAAAACTAGGTGCGTCTTGTGGTCCAGTGCATCCTATAGAGTGAAAAATACGGTATTTAAAGTGGTACCATAGTGGTTTAAATGTATGGTGTGAACATGGCTTACGTGTGTGCAATCAGCACAAAGAGGTGAACATGTTCACAAGGAGCCCCAAAGCACAGGTGTTCTTTTGGACACTGGTTAAAAAAAAAAAAATGTCGCCCAAAAATTGTCCATGGTTTTGGCCTGTACGTAGCTGATCTAATGTCACCATGTCACTGCCAGATCCAATTAGACACAGCTGGTTGTGTGCTTTGCGCACAGAGGGGTGGGTACAGATCAGACAATTGCCAGTTGGCACCTCTATTCTGGATTCTTATGGGCATCCAATCCAATTGTGCACATTGAGGCTTCTTTTCAGCATCTTTTGACTGAGTCTATTTTTAGATTGTGGTGTGATCTCAGATCAGATGTTTCATGCTTAATTCATCACCGGTTATCCATGGAAAGAGCATATTCTGGATCATTTGGAAACTACAACAGAGTGACTTGGGACAAAGAATGACCTGTTTTTTTGCCCTCACAGTTTACAAAGACAAACATAATGCTTTTTTTCTCTCTGCAATGATTTCTGATCTCTGCTTCCTGTTTGACGATCAGTTACCAATCCATAAGAAGAACCATCTTCTTCTCATCTCATGGTGGCTTAAATTTATATTCAGGGGCAAACGAAGCTCTCACATCCATATCCACATGCCCGTTTTGCTCTGAAAATTCACTCCCAAGAGAGGTTAGATTGGCTCCTATTCAGACAAGCATTTGAAAACTACGGTGCAGATGATGCCGTCACAGCAAACTGCATCTTAATTGCTGGTTATAAATTTGTTTTAATGTATTTCAGCTATTGTTTTTAACTAAAAAATAAAAATAAAATAGTCCAGTAGCACCTTAGAGACCAACTAAGTTTGTTCTAGTTATAAGTTGTTGTGTGCATGCACACTTCTTCTTATACGTAAAGCAACCTTAGTTGGTCTCTAAGGTGCTACTGGACAATTTTTTAATTTTTTATTTTGACTGCGTTAGACCAACACAGCTACCTAGTTTGTTTTTATTACTTTACAGTGGTACCTCGGGTTACAGATGTTTCAGGTTACAGATGCATCAGGTTACAGATGCTTCAGGTTACAGACTCTGCTAACCCAGAGATAGTACCCCGGGTTAAGAACTTTACTTCAGGATGAGAACAGAAATCGCGCAGCGGCAGCGGGAGGCCCCGTTAGCTAAAGTGGCACCTCAGGTTAAGAACAGTTTGGACCTCAAGAACGAATTAAGTTCTTAACCCGAGGTACCACTGTATATCTTTTAATGATGTTCTTAAATGTTGACAGCCCCATTGAATCCCAGCTTGGGAGGAAGTTAGGTATAAAAACACTAAATAAATATAATCAGGCTAGGAAGTCTACTCTATACCCGGCATCAGTAACTGATGGCTCTCCAGATGTTGTTGGAGTAGAATTCCCATCATCACTGGCCATTGGCCATGGTGGCTGGGGGTGATGGGAGTTCAACAAGTCAAACAACACCTGGAGGGCACAACGTTGACTGTCCCTGAATTATAGCCCCTTGACTGGCAGCAGCTTCCCAGCAGCTCTTAAATCACTTGCTTCCTGACTGTTTTTTTTAACTGGAAACATTGGGGACAGCTCCTGGGACCTTCTATGTACAATGCATGAGTTCTGCCACTGAGTTCTGGTCCTTCTCAGATCTCCACAGACTAGCATGACCAAATAATCCATGGGAAATGCAGTGAAGTGCCCTGAAAACGTAGAGACCAGTGCACTCCTAACTGTGC
The DNA here is from genome assembly GCF_964106645.2 of Podarcis pityusensis. Taxonomy (NCBI): domain Eukaryota; kingdom Metazoa; phylum Chordata; class Lepidosauria; order Squamata; family Lacertidae; genus Podarcis; species Podarcis pityusensis. Next base: position 11,366,343 of record NC_138031.1, on the reverse strand, counting down.
CTATCCAGAAGTCCTACTGATTTCAGTGGAGCTCGCTCTCAGGGTAATGGGCTCAGGATTGCAGCCTAAGTTTAGAAGAGGAGAATGGGTTCAAAAACCTTTGAGGAATGGCCATAACTGAGGGCTCCGTCACACTTCCAGTTGTGCTGTGCCTAGAAAGATTTCCCACTTGATCTGCACTTTCTAGGTACAGAAAGCCTGAACTTTTTTCTCCTTGCTCTGCCCCTTTCCAAGGGAAAACCTGTTGGGAAACTGTATATGTGCAGCTTCTCACACAGAGTCAATTAAGGTTTGGAAAATAGCCAGAAGGCAATCTGAAGGAGTAAGTCTGCCTGGTGATAACAGAGACATGGAGACCGCTCCCTGATTGGTCAAGCTCTCTCAAGGGAGTGATAATTAATGGCCTACTAACTGGAATGTGTTAGGGACGCGGGTGGCACTGTGGGTTAAACCACAGAGCCTAGGACTTGCCAATCAGAAGGTTGGCAGTTTGAATCCCCGCAACGGAGTGAGCTCCCATTGCTCGGTCCCTGCTCCTGCCAATCTAGCAGTTCGAAAGTACGTCAAAGTGCAAGTAGATAAATAGGTGCCGCTCCGGCGGGAAGGTAAACGGCCTTTCCGTGCGCTGCTCTGGTTCACCAGAAGCAGCTTAGTCATGCTGGCCACATGACCCAGAAGCTGTACACTGGCTCCCTCGGCCAATAAAGCGAGATGAGCGCCGCAACCCCAGAGTCGGTCACGACTGGACCTAATGGTCAGGGGTGCCTTTACTTTTACCTCTAACTGGAATGTGTTAGTTCAGAGGTTTGTGAGTTCAGAGTTCTGTGTCAGTGTAGGAGTTGTGAGTCGTGTCAGAGAGAGCTAGCAAAAGATCCATGTTCTGTTCCTGCAAATAGTACACTGTATAGAATAAACATCTAACGACAAGTTCCTGGTTCCTGCTTCATCTATCCTGTCTGCAGCCAAGTTACCAATTGCTTCCGTGGATTCTGGGTTTACTCTGCTAGGTCTGGCTAAGGTCCTGCAACTAGTCAGAAAGTTGCGAAACACCAAATAGGTTTTGCCAATAAAACCTGCTCTTTAGTGATAGTTTGCAACAAATGGCAATCTGGGGGCAACCTGAATTGCCTTTGGCTCTGATTGAGCACAAAAGAACAGTGGTTTCTGCAGCAGGACAAGACGAACTGTGGAGATGCCCTAAGTGTTAGAGCACCAGCTTTACATAAGAACATAACAAAAGGCCTGCTGAATTAGGCCATTGAGTAAACAAACCAACCCCTGTGTTGTGAAATCTGAGTCAGCATTATCAAAAGCAACACAATGGCCAGAAACAATTACAATGTGAAAAACTTTATAGTTCAACACTTAACTAATTGGCTGATGAAGAATTCAACAAAACAGTAGTTGTTATCTGGAAACACTGTTCAGCAGAGTTCAGAATTGGACATTTGCTGATTATACAAAGCTTCACAGCTTGCTCTCCGCCAGGTAAAGTCTGGCACCGTGATTCATTTAAGGACTTTCAGAGACTTTATTTTGTTACTTTTGATGTTTTGAATTATTCCATAAAGTTTTTCACATTGCAATTGTTTCTGGCCATCATGTTGCTTTTGATATTGCTGACTGATATTGCTGGATTAGGCCAATGGCCTATCTAGTCCGGCATCCTATTCTTACAGTAGTCAACCAGATGCTTGGAGATGCCTAGAGAAGGTCACAAGTTCATTCTCAAGGAACGTCTCCTCTCTGAAATCCTGGAAAGCTGATGCCAATCAGTGTGGACTAGGTGGAGGGAATCTTTGGGCCTTCATATGTTGTTGGACTCTCAGTGTTAAGTTGTGGGTGAACATATCAGACGACACAGCGGTGCTTCAAACAGCTCTTGTTTATTCCGAAGCCAGAACAGAACTGAGCTGAAGGGCTCAGTCAGCCTGCTTATATAGAGCTCCAGTACAATGTTACTGTAGCAACTTTCTAAAACTATCCAATCACTGAATGTCACTTTCGATCCTTCATTTGCATAACTATCTACAGTATCCCCCTGCTGGCCCAGGGTGAGAACTTCAGTACATAACACTCAGCACCCATCATCCCAGTCTATCGGCCATGCTTGCTGGGGCTGATGGGAGCTGTAGTTGCAGCTGGAGGCCCAAGACTTTCCCACACCTGGTGTAGACCATTCTGAATTAGATGAACTGAGAGGCTGAGTCAGTATAAGGCAGCTTCCTTTCCAAATACTGTTCTACATCCTGCAAAGCATGTAGTTCATCTACCTAGGCTTTGCTTTTCTCTGTCATCCTTGGGTATATTTCAAACCTTTTATTTTTGCTTTTAAAAGTACACCTGAAGAAGATGTTCCTAGTATTTCCCCCTACCCCTTAAACATGTCAATAATTGTGCCTGATTATTTCCAGTTTGAAATTGTTCACTGGAATCATTCTGTGGGGATTATTTTTATTCTCTTTTTCTTCAGAGCTGAAGATCACACCTTGGAGACCATTTCGAGAGGTACTCTGTAAAAACCGGTGCTGTTAAACTGACTTTTAAAAGTCATGTTAATATCAATGTTGCCAACCTATTAGTAGTCGTATGCCCACGTGGCATTTTATCTCTCGCTTTCGGGAATTTCAGAAATGATATAGGATAATGAGTCACCGTCATGACTCAAAATCCAGTCAAGCTCTGCAGGGCTAGTCTTAATTGGGGAAATATCAAGCAGACATTGTTTATTTCCTCATTTTGTAAAAGTCTCATTAATGAGAATTTTAAAAGAGCCCCTTCAAAGTGGCTGTGTGAATCGCACAGATTCTCATACCACCTTATTTTCATCCATACTATGTGCTGCAAAATTATATTTCACTTTAGTTTTTCCTTGGGACCAAAAGAGACTGGTGCTGAATTTGTGAATACAGTTAATGTGTCTGTTTATCCATCTCCTCCTTGCACTGTGTTTCTGCCAAAAAATCACCCCCCTTCCCCAAACTGCCATTTTCCCATTTATTGATTGCATCAGTCCTCTACAGCAGGGTTGGGGAGTATTTTTTTAGTCCAGGGGCCACATTCACTTCTCGGCAACCTTTTGAGGCCCATATTCCAATGGAGGACAGGGCCAGAGACAAAAATGGGTGGGGTGACAAATGTAAACTTTACCCTTGTACACACATCTCTCTGTGTCCTCCATTTAGATATGCAATATGTACTATCAGAGGACCTCCTAACAACTCTTGGCACCCTTAACAAACTACAGTTCCCAGATTTCTCTGGGGGAAGCCATGACTGTTTAAAGTGGTGTCATAGTGCTTTTAATGTCTGGTGCGAATGTGGCCCAGGCTGCTCAGAAAGCAATGCAGAGTGAAAAAGTTTCTCCACCCTCCTCCATTTGTGGTTCACCTCGAAGATCCTTTGGACTCTATCCTTCTTTCATTCTCCCATGCCTAATTTCAACTGCCTCGCCTGTTTCAAGCCTCTCATATGGAATGTAAGGAGGAAGCCATTTCCATCCCTGTCCTGCATTCCTTGCAACGCTTCTGTTCCACTGCAGTCCGGCTTCCCCTAGAGTCTACCTTGCTTGCCTTGCTATCTGCTGAAACAAATGTAGCCGGTTATGTAACCAGTTACATAATCAATGTCAATGCATTTCAATGAAGCAAAGCCTTAAAAACAATTCAGGAAACAATGTAATTGCTTACATAAAGCTTGTAGACTAAAAAAAAAAATGAAAGCGATAGTAAAAACCACCTGCGTTTGCTTGCACGATTTCCCTTCTTGACCTTCGATGAGCATGTGAATTGCTGCAGTTTCCACTCTCCTTTCTGATGGAAAGCTCCTCTGTTTCTAATGCCTCTAACTCTGAGCTCCATTGCTTGTAGGCAGGCCCCCCATGCTAATTTCCTTTCTCCTCGTATTTTTTTATGTTGGATTCTCTCCCCCGCACCTGTGCTGCTGAGCCTTCGTTTTGTCCCTTCCCCCACTCAATGTCGTCTTTGTTATTTTCTACTCACGTTGGAAAGAGCAAGATGAAATTTGCACCTTCCAACATTACCAACTGTGTCAGACCATCTGTTTAGAAAATTAGAAGAGGAATGTTCTGTCTCTCTTAATGGGCTGAAATGGCTCTGTTTTGCTTTGGGAGTTTTCTTCGCAGGCTGTGTTTTCCTCTCTGCCCCGCCGATGACTCTCACAATTTCCCCCCCCCCCGGCGCAGCAATTTAAATGTCGTTACGATTAGCGCATTGCTGAGCAGTGGTGGGTTCGTTTTGTTTATTGCTCTTCAGATCTGTTTGATACTTACTGCCATTTCCTGCTTTTGACAACTTTCCCAATTTAGGCAATATCCCGAGCTTGACAATTTTGGTGTTCGAGCTATCAGTAAATTGCTAAGAAATAAAATAAAATGAGTATATTTGTATCTGAAGAAGTGTGCATGCACACGAAAGCTCATACCAATAACTAACTTAGCTGGTTTCTAAGGTGCTACTGGAAGGAATATATATATATATATATATAAACTTTGCAAAGTATATATATATATGTATATATATATATATATGTATGTGCATATATATATATATATATATATATAATTTGCAAAGTTATTGTAAACAAATCAAGATGTTAGCAGGATTAATGTAAACAATGTGCAGTAAGGAACAACAACGATGATGACAACAACAACAACATATAAGTAACATAGAGGGTAAATAACAAATTGGTGTAATATGCAGTAAATTAAAATATAAACAAGGAACCATAGAAAGGGGGGTATCAAAATATGAGAATGATTGTCTGTGAATTTAATTTATTTTTATTTTGTCTATTGTAAAAGCTTTTTATTATTGTTTAAAAAATGAAATGAAATAAAATGTTGCCACTTTTCTAGAGGGGGGTGGGATGGGATGAGCAGCGTCAGTTATTCCTGTGGTTTCTTCAATGTATATGGAACTCTACTGAGTTTCATGAGACAAAGAGACAGGACCCTGCCCTCAAAGACACTACAGTCAAATTTTATAATTTGTGAGCCCCAAATGTGGCACCCCCAAGGGATCCTCTTAGTTATGGATCTTCTCAATGTTGTGCCCCCTCGACTTGGTGCCCTGTGTGTGAGAAATGCCTGCATCACCCCAAATCTGGAGCTGAACTGGATCCCCTCTTCTGGTAACGCAGCCCCTTTCTATTCTCACCACCCACCTCACTGGGTCAACAGCCTCCACAACAGACTGCAGTGGGTGAGGTATTAAATATTTCCTCCCTCCAGGATGAATTATTCATGGCTGACATGAGCAAGTCGCGCACAAACGGGAGGTTATGCAAACTCCAATTTTTCACACCCGTCCTAGACCGTGTTCCTAGAACTGCTTCGTGCATATTAATCTACTGTCGCAACAGACCCCAAAATCTTAAAATCAAATTAAGCCCCGTGATCCTTAATAGCCTGCAGGCTCTTTTCTTAATAGAAAATGGTCCCCATTTAAACAAGGCATTCTTCTGAGTTGACAATTAGCGCTGCGTGCTCGCTCCAGACTACTGAAGTAATTTGGATTATAAATCAAGCTAAACTTCCACTTACTGTGGAGCCGAGCTGTGAGAGGGAAAATAAGTTGCTGTTTTGTGTTGCGTTTAAGGAAAACAGAATCTTTCTGCTATTGCGTATAAGGGAAATATTCCAGTGTGGTGGTGCTTGAGCAAAAAAAAAAGGTGTGGAATAGAGTTTATCTGTTAGGGTTGGTGGCCAAAGACATGCCACATATGAAAAAAACACACAATCTTTTTATATGCAACAACAGCTGCCAGGGCAGTGATTGCCACTGAATGGAAATCTCAGGACACACCAACCAAGGAAGAGTGGATTTGTAAATTAAGTGAGTATATAGAATTGGCAAAATTAACTTCAGTTATACGATATCAATAAAATCAAAAGTTAAGAATGGAGTGGAAGTATTTCGAAGATTATATGTCAAAACATTGTTCTAATAATGACATGCTAATAGGCTTAGAATAAAAAACGTAAGCAATAACAAAACCAATAAAGAAAGAAGGAAAAATCAGAATTTAACAAAAATAATTTATTGTAGAATGCAAGGGGGGGAAGGTAGAAAGAAATATAAAGAAGTCGAATTGCTGTGGAGGGAAGCAGAGGGTGGGTGGTGGGTTTTATAATTAAGTGTATAATTATGCAGCTGTTGTAATTTAGATATTATATGTTATGTGAGGTAATCATTGGGAATTTTGGTTATTACGTATATATGTTAAGTTTCAATACAGATAATAATAATAATAATAATAATAATAATAATAATAATAATAATTTATTTATACCCTGCCCATCTGGCTGGGCCTCCCCAGCCACTCTGGGCGGCTTCCATAGAAACCAAAAATACACTAAAATATCACACGTTAAAAACTTCCCTGAACAGGGCTGCCTTAAGATGTCTTCTGGATGTCAGGTAGTTGTTTATCGCTTTGACATCTGCTGGAAGGGCGTTCCACAGGGCGGGCCCTCTGTAGCTGTACAGCTGTCCCTGTAGCTTTGCTTCTCGCAATGAGGGAACCACCAGAAGGCCCTCGGCGCTGGACCTCAGTGTCTGGGCAGAATGATGGGGGTGGAGACGCTCCTTCAGGTATACTGGACCGAGGCTGTTTAGGGCTTTAAAGGTCAGCACCAACACTTTGAATTGTGCTCGGAAACGTACTGGGAGCCAATGTAGGTCTTTCAAGACCGGTGTTATATGGTCTCGGCGGCCGCCCCCAGTCACCAGTCTAGCTGCCGCATTCTAGATTAGTTGTAGTTTCCGAGTCACCGTCAAAGGTAGCCCCACGTAGAGCGCATTGCAGTAGTCCAAGCGGGAGATAACCAGAGCATGCACCACTCTGGCGAGACAGTCCGCAGGCAGATAGGGTCTCAGCCTACGTACCAGATGGAGCTGGTAAACAGCTGCCCTGGACACAGATTTGACCTGTGCCTCCATGGACAGCTGTGAGTCCAAAATGACTCCCAGCCTGCGCACCTGGTCCTTCAGGGGCACAGTTACCCCATTCAGGACCAGGGAATCCTCCCTGTTAGCTGCCATCCATCCTCCAACCACCTCCAGACACTCACACAGGACCTTCACCGCCTTCACTGGTTCTGATTTAAAAGAGAGGTAGAGATCTGGGGGGGGTGTGTGTGTATGGAATTAAGCATTTGCAGGGCTACTTATGGATAGCAGCGCCAGGGTCCTGACCAGTGGGGTACCCATAGCGCCATTCAGAGCATTTGCATCTTATAGGGATCTCAAACTGCAGGCACCCAGAGTCTGAGAAAAACATTACGTCACTGCCAGTCTGGGTAGACAGTGCTGAGCTGCATGGATAGATTGGCCCAATAGAAGACAACATCACATGCTCATGGATGGATGGATGCTACATGTATGTTACATGCGAGAGAAGTGGCTGCATTTTTAAGGTGGCATATGTAAGCCGAGAGCATTATCTTTTCAGCTGAGATGTCTCAGAAAGGAACCCCACTCAATGGACCAGAATGTGGTCTAAACCCCCCTTTAAATCCATATCAACAAAAAGAAAAGAACTCACCTACAGGTGGTACCTAACACCAAGAAAACTAATGCTAATATGCCCAGGAACCTCACCAAAATGCTGGAGAGGGTGCACCTCCACAGGCACATACCTCCACATGTGGTGGGAGTGCCCCAAAATCCAACTATTCTGGACAACAGTCATATGAGAACTATGTAAAATAACTAAGCAAGTATTAGAAGTCACCCCAGAATTGGCCCTCCTAAACATCTTCCAAGACAATAATGCCCATTTACACCACAAAGAACTCATAACCCACCTAATTTCAGCAGCCAGAAACACCATAACCAGACACTGGAGAGACCTGTCAGGAGTAAGCATGGACCAATGGTACCAAATATTATGGGAAACAGCCTTAATAGAAAAATTAACCAATAAACTGAAACTGACATGGGGACAAACAGAAGAAGACACCTTCACCCCAGTATGGCTCCCCTTTATCACATACACAGCCCAACAATTCAATGACAAAAATCCACCAACAGCATACAAATCAGTATGGCTAACCTGATCCAAAACACCCACCCACCCCACTCATACATGAAAACAAAGATCACCACAGCCAACCACAAACAAACAATTACACCCTAGGCCAACCCCAACCTCTCTCACCACCAAAGGAACACAAGTGAATAGCACAAGCAACGCTGAAACCAAACCCTACATACATTAAGCATAATAGAAACATCGCCACCCGACCCCACCCCCACCCATCTTCCCCCCCCTCCACCTCTTTCCCCCTCTTCTTCCTAATGTCTCAACAAATGAAACTGATCTGTAAAAAATGTTACTTGGAAAAAGAGAGAGAGAGAGACATTGCACATACTTTTGTAAACCAAGAAAATCTTTAATAAAAATACATTTTAAAAAAGAAAGGCATATGTTCAAAAGTTCTCCGTTATCAGGACTTCCCTCCCCCCTCAACCAAACACAAATTCTCTTCTCTAGGAAAGACACTCTGAATGTGCTCAGAGGCTATTGGCCTTCATTCAAAGCACTCTGTGTTATTTGGCCACTCTGTGTGCTGTGGGAGTGTGCACAGGCACACAATGTTCAATTAATGTTTCCTCAGAGGTTAAATGTGCCCTACACAAAGAACTGGACACTTTTCTTACAATACAGTGGTACCTCGGATTAATAACTTAATTTGTTCTAGAGGTCTGTTCTTAACCTGAAACTGTTCTTAATCTGAAGTACCACTTTCGCTAATGGGGCCTCCTGCTGCCACCGGAGCACGATTTCTGTTCTCATCCTGAAGCAAAGTTCTTAACCCGAGGTACTATTTCTGGGTTAGCGGAGTCTGTAACCTGAAGTGTATGTAACCTCTAGCATCTGTAACCCAAGGTACCACTGTACAAGAAACAGGAGGTTGTGGACTCTCCTTCCTTGGAGGTTTTCAAGCAGAGGTTGGATGGCCATCTGCCATGGATGCTTTAGCTAAGATACCTGCATTGCAGAGGGTTGGACTAGATGACCCTCAGGTCCCTTCCAACTCTCCATTTCTATGATTCTATGAATCATCAAAGGCCTTAAAATGTTATTGCTATGATGGGGGGAAAAATGAGATAGAACTTAGGTATAGATTTCCCTCTACTTATTTAAGGACTTTATATTCTTTGGCGATCACTCGTAGCCGAGTAAGATTGTCTTCCATGAACATGGTCTTAACAGTGAGTCTGTAAGTGACTGTGGTAGCCAATTCTGGATCCACAGGTCCTTCCACAGTGGGGACATGGGTTTCTGGGCAGGAGCTGATCATGGCGAGGGTTTGCCAAATATGCCTTCCTCTTAGCACGTTTCTCCTTTTCGTTTGAGCGTCTTCAAAGCCCATGACACCTTTGGCAAAGGCTGTTCTCCAACTGTAGCGCTCTCAAGCCAGTGTTTCCCAGTTGTGGCTGTTTATACTACCTTTTTTTATATAGATTTGCCTTGAGAAGATCTTTGAACCTCTTTTGTTGACCACCAGCATTACACTTTCCATTTTTAAGTTCGGAATAGAGTAGTTGCTTTGGAAGACGATAATCAAGCATCCGAACAACATGACCAGTCCAACGAAGTTGATGTTGAAGAATCATTGCTTCGACACTGGTGAGCTTGCCTTCTTCCAGTACACTGGCATTAGTTTGCCTATCTTCCCAAGTGATATGTGAAATTTTTCAGAGACACCGTTGATGGAATCTTTTGAGGAGGTGGAGATGGCGTTTATAAGTGGTCCATGTTTCAGAAGCATACAGTAAGGTTGGTAGTACAATAGCTTTGTAAACAAGCATTTATGGTTTCCCTTCAGCAAGACCCTTTACATAATGATAAAACTGTGGTTAAGAAAATAATAATCTTGTACTGTGGTACCTCTGGTTGCGAACAGGATCCGTTCCGGAGCCCCGTTCGCAACATGAGCAGAACACAACCCGCGTCTGTGCGTGCGCGTGTCGTGATTCGCCACTTCTGCGCATGCGCATGATGCCATTTTGCGCACCTGCTCCTGCGTGAGCGGCGAAACCTGGAAGTAACCCTTTCTGGTACTTCCAGGTCGCTGTGGGACACAACCTGACAACGCTCAACCTGAAGCAAACGTAACATGAGGTATGACTGTACTGTTTTGATCTCAACTTTTTTCTTTAATTCTTTTTTTTTTAAAGTAATTGCATCGAAACAGTAGAATAAAAAGACAGCATAAAATCACATAAAATAACAATAATTTTCTCTCCCACTTAGGTCTCTCTAACAAAATATTCTCATCCCTGGGGAAGGCGCTCTCTGTACATGCTCAGAGGCACCTCGAAGTAGTCGACAACGTTTATTTATTGAACGGAAATATATACGTATGCAAAGCTGGCAAAGGCTGCCTAAACATTCAAGGATCTAAGTGCTGAGCCCTGGCTTACAAATACGTGCCGCTCTTCGCGCCGCCTTGCCTCTGCTTTCGCTCCTCTGCGGGCGCAGTTGCGGCGACGCTCCGCTGCGCTGCAGCAGCCCCTGGGCATCTTTCTCTGCCGCGCAACAGGGGCGGGAGGAGGAGGAGGAGGAGGAGGAGGAGGGGAGAGAGGACAGAAACTACAGCCCCCATCATGCAGAGCGCCTCGGCGAAGCCTTTAATAGGGTAGGGCTGGGAGCAAGATGGCAGCAGCGGCGGCGGCTCCGGCTGCAAAGGGAAAGGGAGCGGCGCAGGTGAGTGCGTGCGCTGCCCGCCGCGGATGTGCGGGCATCGATCTCAGGCGCGGGTATCGCTTTGTAGAGGAGGATGCGCATAGGCTCCCATTTGCAGGGCCAGGGAGACAGCAGCAGCAGCAGCGACAGAGTCCGTCCTCCCTGCCTCATTTTCCCTCTCCCCTCCCTTGGCTTGGGCACAGTGGACTGAGGTGCATTGCAATGTTTTTCTTTTTTCGCATGTTGCATTCTTAACATTTTATATACCGCCTTTCCTCCCAGGAGCTCAAGGCGGCGTACATATGGTCCTCTTCCTCCCCGTTTTTATCCACCCAACAGCCCTGCGAGGTAGGTTAGGCTGAGAGCTGGTGACTGGACCCAAGGTCACCCAATGCGCGTCATGGTTTTTATCTGGGCGTTTTCCCTTCCCCCTTTTACCCCGTTTCCCCTCCATGCTTCCTCTCCCCTCCCGTTTCACCCCAACAACAACCTTGCAAAGTAGGCTAGCCTGGAAACAGCTGGCCAAGGTGGTCACCCAAATCAGCTCCGTTTGCCTGAGAGGAGATTTGAACCCTGATCACAGCCTTATGCTCTAGCCCAGTATTTCCCAAATTTGGGTCTCCAGCTGGTTTTTGAACTACATCTCCCATAACCCCTAGCTAGCAAGACCAGCGATCAGGGGTGATGGGAATTGTAGTCCGAAAAAAAGAATCGGAGACCCAAGTTTGGGAGGCAGTGCTCTAGCCACTTTAACACACTGCCTAATTCACACAAAGCGTAGAGCTTTCTTTGCTTATTGAACTCTGCGTCATTGGCTGCATCGTTATAATTATATCTGGGGTTTTCTCTCCCCCGCACCTTTTCTTAATTTTATGCAGTCTGGAGAGGAAAGTATATTTCAAATTTAGCAGGACCAGGTGAAAAAACGAGTTAGGTCTCTTGCTTGCCCTTTTAACAGCTGTGTAGACTTTCAGCTTAGCTACACCTGCTGAAATCTAGTCTGCACGGCTATTAAAGGTGTAGGGACACTTTCTCCTTTGCATCTGCCCCCCCCCCCCAATATGCAAAGCATGCCTTCTTCAAATGCCCCCTTCCAAACCCTCTTGCAGTGTGTTGAGCCTGTGCTCATAGCTGTCAGGAAGATTTGACAATCCCTGTCGTTCCTCCATTTGCAGTCAGAACCCGTTGCTGGGAAGGTGGGAAATCCTTGCTGATCAGCTTATAGCTGCTAATCTGTTTGTCATCCCCCCACACACCTGCTTTCCTACGTTCCCTGCCCCTACAGATAAGGCAACTATATCGTGTCAGTTCTGGTGCCGAGGAGGAAGATATTCTTCTCTGTTATGAAAAGCAGCGCTCATCAAATCCCCAAGTCTGGATTTGGAGTGGGTGAGACTGCAGCAGAAATGCCAAGATAACCCTTGTTTGTGCCCCTGTTTCCTCTCCTCCCAGATTAGGAACCTGAGAAGCAGCCTTTTACAAAGCTGCAACCCATTTAGTTTAGTATTGTCTACACTGACTGGCAGCAGCTGCCAGGGTTTCAGGCAAGGGACATTCCCAGCCCTACCTGGAGATCAAACCTGGAACATTCTGCATGCTAAGCAGGTGTGCTAACACAGAGCCTTTAATTTGCCGCTATGCTCAAAGCAATCTCTTTCCCCCTTCCCCAAGGTGTTGGTATTTTGGGGTAGGAGTCAATTGTATGCCGACAGATTAAGCAATAGGCTGTAGCTCAGTAGGAGAGCACCTCTGTTCTGCATGCAGAAGGTTCCTGATTTAAAATTCCTTCCAGTAGCAGCTTGTTGTTGTTGTTTAGTCGTTTAGTCGTGTCCTACTCTTCATGACCCCGTGGACCAGAGCACGCCAGGCACTTTTGTCTTCCACTGCCTCCCGCAGTTTGGTCAAACTCATGCTGGTAGCTTCGAAAACACTATCCAACCATCTCGTCCTCTGTCGTCCCCTTCCCCTTGTGCCCTCCATCTTTCCCAACATCAGGGTCTTTTCCAGGGAGTCTTCTCTTCTCCTGAGGTGGCCAAAGTCTTGGAGCCTCAGCTTTAGGATCTGTCCTTCCAGTGAGCAGTCAGGACTGATTTCCTTAAGAATGGATAGGTTTGATCTTCTTGCAGTCCATGGGACTCTCAAGAGTCTCCTCCAGCACCATAATTCAAAAGCATCAATTCTTCGGCGATTAGCCTTCTTTATGGTCCAGCTCTCACTTCCAGACATCACTACTGGGAAAACCATAGCTTTAACTATATGGACCTTTGTTGGCAAGGTGATGTCTCTGCTTTTTAAGATGCTGTCTAGGTTTGTCATTGCTTTTCTCCCAAGGAGCAGGCGTCTTTTAATTTCATGACTGCTGTCACCATCTGCAGTGATCATGGAGCCCAAGAAAGTAAAATCTCTCACTGCCTCCATTTCTTCCCCTTCTATTTGCCAGGAGGTGATGTTACCAGTGGCCATGAGTTTGTTATTGGTATGAGCTTTTGTGTGCATGCACACTTCTTCAGATACACTGAAACAGGTTTACCACACCTATCAGCCAGTCACCCATTCCCATCACCCTTCTGAGCAATACCCCTCCCCACCCTCTCACTATATATAAGGGCCTGGTGACTTCTGTTTCAGTGTATCTGAAGAAGTGTGCATGCACACGAAAGCTCATACCAAGAACAAACTTAGTTGGTCTCTTAAGGTGCTACTGGAAGGAATTTTTTTATTTTGTTTTGACTATGGCAGACCAACATGGCTACCTACCTGTTCCTGATTTAGGTAGTGCAATTGTAGTTGATTGGGAGGTTTGGTGCACCAGACACACTTCCCCCAAAGCTCTGGACTTCTTGCTGTAAATAAAGTGATGGGGAAACTTAACCGGAAATGGTTTAAGGCAACATCCTCTAACTTCCTTTCAACCATGCAAACAAATCAGGATGAATGTTCAATGAACATCTGGAAGCTCCCTAACCTAGGGAGAAGAAAGGAGGCATCCGTAGGGCACTGATAAGTGCAGTTCATCTGACCCACATTTCGCTCCAGTTCTCTGTTGTGGCCAGCCAGATGGTCCTCTTTAGTTGCTTGCTCCCCAGCAAACTGATAGTCAGATGTATTGCCCCTGAATATGGAAGCTCCATTTGGCTATCATGCTTCTGCCGCTGTTAATTTGTTTAATCAATCTCTGAAAAATCATCTAAAGCAGCCTTCCTCAAACTTGGCCCTCCAGCTGTTTTGGGACTACAATTCCCATCATCCCTGACCACTGGTCCTGCTAGCTAAGGATCATGTGAGTTGTAGGCCAAAAACATCTGGAGGGCTGAGGTTGAGGAAGACTGCTCTAAAGTAAGGATGGGGAAGCTGTGACTTTCCAAATATTGCTGGACTACAACTCCCATCATTCCTGGCCATTGGCTACGCTGGCTGGGACTGATGGGAACTGTATCCCACAGCATCTGGCTGCCTCTGATCTGTAGAGTCACAGATCAGGGTCACTGCTCTAAAGCCAATATCAATCATTACATTGTGTGGCTGCACACTCTGTAATTGCCCTTCATGTGATGATGGCTTGGTTTTATTGTCCTGAGTCTGCCGCCAATCAGTTTTATTGGATTTCTGGTTCTAGGAAACAGGAAGGCAGGAAGTTAATAACCTCTATCTTCGCTTGCCGCTTTCCCTACAGCAGGCATAGGCATACTCGGCCCTCCAGATGTTTTGGGACTATAATTCCCATCATCCCTGACCACTGGTCCTGTTAGCTAGGGATGATGGGAGTTGTAGTCCCAAAACATCTGGAGGGCCGAGTTTGCCTATGTCTGCCCTACAACATTTAAGACTTCTACCCAATCACCCTGGTTATCTTTTTATTTCTGGTATACTCAAAGGTTCTGCTTCTGAATCTTTTGCATTTTTCCCCATTGAGAAGTTTCCCCCACAACCCATTCATCATTAGGGCTGTCCTATATTGCTTCTTTTCTAACTCTGTGCTCTTCACTTGAGAAAATGTTCGCTGGCTTTCTTTGATTAGAAAACATAGATAAAACACTTAAACAGATGTTTCCGTTTTGGAGAATTAAGGGGTGGTATTCAGCTAAGTTTTACTCAGAGCAAACCAACTTAAATTAATGAACATGGCAAATTAATTTCAAGGGGTTTACTCTGAGTAAAACTTAAGTTGGCTACCACCCATGGTTGTTTAATGTTTAACTCTAATTACCCAGCAGTTGCAGAGTTTGTTTGACAGTAGAAAATGGCAATAAATAATAATGCAAATGTTGGGTTTATTGACTCATAGACGTGTAGATGACCCCCCGGATCATCTAGTCTTATCTCCTGCAATGCAGAAATCATAACTAAAGTACAAGACTCATTAGCGATGTTTAGATGTTTGTTCTGATATGCTGAAGGAATCAAATTCCCTGCTACTGGTAATGGAATCTGGCTTGTTATAGTAGATTGTTGTTGTTATTGTTGTTTAGTCGTTTAGTCGTGTCCGACGCTTCGTGACCTCATGGACCAGAGCATGCCAAGGCTCTCCTGTCTTCCACTGCCTCCTGCAGTTTGGTCAAACTCATGCTGGTAGCTTCGAGAACACTGTCCAGCCATCTCGTCCTCTGTCGTCCTCTTCTCCTTGTGCCCTCCATCTTTCAAAGCATCAGGGTCCTTTCCAGGGAGTCTTCTCTTCTCATGAGGTGGCCAAAGTATTGGAGCCTCAGCTTCACGATCTGTCCTTCCAGTGAGCACTCAGGGCTTATTCCCTTCAGAATGGATAGGTTTGATCTTCTTGTAGTCCATGGGACTCTCAAGAGTCTCCTCCAGCACCATAATTCAAAAGCGTCAATTCTTCGGCAATAGTAGACTGTAGCGGGTGTAAAATGGAATTGTGCCCTGGTTATTTTGTGTGTGTGTGTGTGTGTGTGTGTGGTTGTAGTTTTTCCAATAGCAGATTCCAGGCTGCTGCTATTTTTGGGGGGTGAGGGTGGGATTCAGTCAGGGCTATTCAGGTTGAATAATTATAGTTGATTGGGAGATCCTTGTGCAACAAACCTGTTTCCCTGGAAAATCAGACTTTTTTGCAGTAAGGAAAGTGACAAGAAAATGCGAGACAAAAAGTGTAAGCTAACATTTGCTTTGCTGCAACTTCACCTAACCTCCCTACAAATGCTCATTAAATAGCCAGCACTGTCTAATCTCATTGCAAACAGATCAGGATGTATACTGAACAAAACAGGTCAGCTGGAACTGCCCTCATTTCAGAGGAGGTGGACTCTGCTTGTGAGCTACAGTTTTCTGAAAGACACAACAGCAAAAAGGGATGCATGGTAACTGTAAGCTATGTGTAAATAAAATCCAGTATACCATTACAAAATATAATAGTACTTAGCATTTGCATGGATCTACAGGGGATGCAATCTGCTTCTGAGTGCACCAGCTTTTGCTGTGAAAATGGCAAGCCAGGAATAAGGCTGCTGATTGCGAGGCAGCTCATGCTGTGATTAAAGTACAATCCTGAGCATATACCGAGATTTTATTTGTCTCTTTAGCTTCTTATTGGCTGTGGTTCTCTAAGGAAATCAGGCAGAGATCTTTCTCACTCAGGCACCCTGTGATCCCTTTAACTGACATTCCAAGGGGATGAATTTGGGAGCACTTCCAGAAGGATGCACACCAGGAATGGGAAACCAGTGACAGCAGAAAGGCTGCAGGTCTCTTGCTTCTGTCAGCCCCAGGCAGCGCAGCCAGTGGTCAGAGGTGATGGGTAGTTGCTGTCTTAAAATGTATAGACTCATAGAATTGCAGAGTTGGAAAAGACCATGAGGGGCATCTCGTCCAACCCCCTGCAATGCAGGAATCTTTCACCCAGGGTGGGGTCCGAATCCATGCAATTAAGAGTCTCATGCTCTACTGACTGAAGGAGGACCACAGATTCCCCATCCAACATCTAGCCAAATATGAGTGGTTTCAGAGGAGGGTATAAAAGATAGTTGGTAGAGCACGAGACTCTTAATCTCAGGGTTGTGGGTTTGAGCCCCACGTTGGGCAAAAGATCCCTACATTTCAAGTGGCTGACCCAGAAATGACCCTCTTGGTCCCATCCAGCGCTACAATTCTATGAGTCTTAAGTTCTATGCTGGAAGGATGAAGAAATTATATACCCAGTACAGTCATACCTCAGGTTATAGACGCCTCAGGTTGCTTTTTTTCGGGTTACAGACCGCCGAAACCCGGAAGTACTGGAACGAGTTACTTCCGGGTTTCGGCGGTCGCGCATGCTCAGAAGTGCTGAATTGCAACCCGCCCGTGCGCAGAAGCGCCGCTGTGGGTTGCGAACGCTGTGGGTTGCGAACGTTCATCCCGCACAGATCACGTTCGCAACCCAAGCGTCCACTGTATATCCTTTATACAGTGGTACCTCAGGTTAAGAACTTAATTCGTTCTGGAGGTCCGTTCTTAACCTGAAACTGTTCTTATCCTGAGGTACCACTTTAGCTAATGGGGCCTTCCGCTGCCTCCACACTACTACCACCACTCGATTTCTGTTCTCATCCTGAAGCAAAGTTCTTAACCCGAGGTACTATTTCTGGGTTAGTGGAGTCTGTAACCTGAAGCGTCTGTAACCCGAGGTACTACTGTACACATAATAGATCTCTGTGGTCTGTGAGAAAGTTCCATGGATCCCAGTAGCCCATTCCATAGTAAGGCACCATCTCTACTATACATTTGAAGGACATGTTAGCCATTCTGGTTAACTCTGTGAGCTTTGTGTACATTGGAATATAGGAAGCTTCTTTAGAATTGTAGAGTTGGATGGGGCCCCAAGAGTCATCTAGTCCAACCCCTTGCAATGCATGAATCTCACCTAAAGCATCCGTGGCAGGTGACCATCCAACCTCTTCCTTAAAATCTCCAAGGAAGGAGAGTCCACCACCTCCAGAGGGTGACCGCTCTTAGCACCAGAAAGTTCTTCCTGAAGTTTAGTCGGAATCTCCTTTCTTAATAATAATAATAATAATAATAATAATAATAATAATTTATTTATACCCCGCCCATCTGGCTGGGTTTCCCCAGCCACTCTGGTCAGCTTCCAGCAGAACACTAAAATACAATAACCTATTAAACATTAAAAGCTTCCCTAAACAGAGCTGCCTTCAGATGTCTTCTGAATGTCAGGTAGTTGTTTTTCTCTTTGACATCTGGTGGGAGGGCGTTCCACAGGGCGGGTGCTACTACCGAGAAGGCCCTCTGCCTGGTTCCCTGTAACTTGGCTTCTCGCAGCAAGGGAACCGCCAGAAGGCCCTCGGCACTGGACCTCAGCATCCGGGCAGAACGATGGGGCTGGAGACGCTCCTTCCCCCATTGGTTCAAGTCCTACCCACCAGAGCAGGAGAAAACAAGCCCTTATACCAAGTCAGACCACTGGTCCATTTAGCTGCATATTGTCTACACTGGCTGGCAGCTGCTCTCCAGAGTTTTGAGCAGGGCTCCCTTCCAGTCCTTCTGGAGATGCTGGAGACTGAACCTGAGCTACAGCCTTTCCCCTTATCATTGCCATTGGTGGACTACATAGACACAATAAATTTGGATGAAAGCACATGTTGAAGTCTGAGCCTGTGTTCTCCATTAAATGAGGCAACCCTGGAAAGCGATACTGCTGTCCACAGCATTGGTGCAAAGAAGTTATTGCGATGAAGACGAGCACCGAGGCTCTTGAAATGTTAATGTTTTGCCTGTGTGCCGACACTCCTCTAACGACTCTCCTCAAACGAGGCAAAATAGTTGAGCGTTGTGGGCGGCTTTGCCTTTGACATTTTCAGTGTGGGTATAAATACCCAGAGTGCGAAACAGGCAGGCTCCCCATCAGTTGCCAAAGGCACGTGCAGAGAATGGTGCCCGTTCCCTGCAAAACACGCAGAAGCAAGCGTCTGATTCTTGGCTGCCCCTTCTGCGATAAAGCGTCTATTTATACATGCACCCTCTGTTCACACTGGATGAGGGATGTGTGCGTATACGTGTATATATAAAACACCAGATTTTGTTTTAATCTTTAAAAATAGTGGGGAGCTGTATTAGGTTGACACAAATCAAATTAATAGTTGTCAGTTGGGGAAGTGGGCGGGCAATCCTATGGCGAGATCTGTCTGGACGAGCAGTTTAGGATGCAGCCGATCTCTGGCTCCGCCAGCTGATTCCTCTCTCGGCTGGAGTCAAATTCACAACCCTGGCTCAGCCCATTATAGGTAAAGGTAAAGGGACCCCTGACCATTAGGTCCAGTCGTGACCGACTCTGGGGTTGCGGCGCTCATCTTGCTTTATTCGCTGAGGGAGCCGGCGTACAGCTTCCGGGTCATGTGGCCAGCATGACTAAGTCACTTCTGGTGAACCAGAGCAGCACACAGAAAAGCCGTTTACCTTCCCGCTGGAGCGGTACCTATTTATCTACTTACACTTTGTGCTTTCGAACTGCTAGGTTGGCAGGAGCAGGGACCGAGCAACGGGAGTTCACCCCGTCGCAGGGATTCGAACCGCTGACCTTCTGATCGGCAATCCTAGGCTCTGTGGTTTAACCCACAGCACCACCCGCGTCCCCAGCCCATTATATGTTGGTGTAAATCGCTCATCCTGGCTCAGCTGCTGAGCCAAAGCTGTTGTAAGTTTGCCAAAGGGGGGGAATCCTAAGCCTGTACACCTTGCAGAGGCCCCCAACTCCTAGGGGCCCAGTTCTTTTGCTCATGTTCTGAATGTTAAGGGGGAGGGGGAGGCCGAGTTTTGAACTGAGAGGGAAAGGAGGAAGAAGTTGTTAGGAGTTCAGCCTACACTCGAGTAGGACCCTGGCAGAGACACATGCCTGACTGGCATGTTCCCTTCCTTCTGGTCGATCGTTCGGGAGCTTCCTAAGCTTTCTTCTGCCCGAACGTCACAGCAACCGATGCCTACCAACACCAGCACACTTAGGGATCCGCAGAGTTTGCGCATCATGCGCGTGACCTGACCTCAGCAACTCAGCATTTTGGCTAATCTACTTCATTTACATATAAACACACACGGAGCACTGCAACATGGCTCCCTCTCTCTCTAGCATCAGACAGCAAAAAGAAAGAACAAAGCACAATACTCCCACTTCACAGAACACAGTAACACAAACATCCTGTCTCTGTCACTTCCCACTCTGTGGAGTCAAAACATACACCGTCATGTGATAGACAACAATCCCATGACTGCAATCATGGAACAGGAAGTCTAACAGAAGCAGCCCCCGGCTGGCAGTGGCAGCAGGAGGGGGAGGGGAGGCTGATTGTTGAGCCAGCGGCGGCTCCTCCTTCTCCTGCCATGTAAGGAAAAGATGGGGAAGCAGTCCCCGACTGGTGGTGACTGCAGCACGAAGGAGTGGAGGCCAAACAGGAGAGAGGAGGAGCCACCGGCTGTTGAAGTCACACTGCCACCGTGTTCAGCTCCATCCCCTCGCTCCTCCCGATGTCCTGACATCACAATATTGCACGCACGACACCCTGAGGTCATGCACACATCATCACCTCTCCAGTCCTTGATGCAAGTTGACGCCTTTGTCACCTGGTCACGTGGTGACCCAGCATAGAACACAGTTTTAAAGGCACGTTTTCCCTCTGGCAGGCTTAGGCAGAGTGCCAGCACCAGTCCTGCTGCTGAATAGGGCTTGGGTCTGGTCCAACTGTACTCCCGCTTAACTTACACCAGGGGCCAGCAAACTTTTTAAGCAGGGGGCCGGTACACTTTCCCTCAGACCTTGTGGGGGGCCAGACTATATTTTGAAAAATAAATGAATGAATTCCTATGCCCCACAAATAACCCAGAGGTGCATTTTAAATAAAAGCACACATTCTACTTATGTAAAAACACCAGGCAGGCCCCACAAATAACCCAGAGATGCATTTTAAATAAAAGGACACATTCTACTCATGTAAAAACACGCTGATTCCCGGACCATCTGCGGGCCGGATTGAGATGGTGATTGGGTCGCATCCAGCCCACGGGCCTTAGTTTGCCTACCCCTGACTTACACCTTCCTGCTATACGCCAGCTTCTTGTGCATAGGATTGCTCTCCTGATGGAACTACCAGCCTTCTTTTATTTAACTGATAAGACTATCATCGCCATGCCCCTCATTGGCCAGAGTTAATGCTCTGATTTCTCCAACGGCTGTTTGTGTGTTCTGTGATTCTGCAAAACCAAAGGCAGAATTCTTCCTGACAACCTCTGTTTTCATTTAGGGGAGGGGGAAAAAAACACAAAACCCTCAAGTTTCCTGTCCCCGTGGCTGCAACGCTATTATAGAATCATAGAATTGTAGAGTCGGAAGGGACCCCAAGGGTCATCTAGTCCAACCGCCTGCAATCCATGAATCTCAGCTGTTATGCAAAGACAAATGCAAACCCTGAAATATGTTGAACACATTTACCGGTAATTTATACAACTCAGGGTTTTTCAACACATTGTTTGGATTTCCTTGGTGCAGACTTTCATGCATTTGCTTAACCCTACTTGACCCTCACTTCAACAGTTTTTGACTCCGTTTTAAAGCTCCAGGTTCTAAAAGACCCGTTGGCCAGTATTTCCATATCTTGTCCTCAGCCACTGTGTGTCTCAGCCCTGTGAAAATCCGTATTTTTTGAGGTAATTAAAATGTTTTGGCAGCTCTTTGATTCCTCCCCTCCTTTTAAACCACGAAACCTCAGTAAAAGAATTTTTTATTTAGTGTGGGATGCAAAAGCTGGTGGGCGACATCTGTTTGACACACTCCTTAGTGGGTCCAATGGTACATTTTGGAAGGGGGGGGGGGGGAGAGAGAAACTTTGCTTTTTTTCCCCCTTCCCAAAAACCATAGGACATCTTTTTATATAACTGGGAAAAGTCGCACACAGCATATTGACAATCTGCCGGTGCTGCTTAACCATTGGTTTTTGTTTTGATGCTTCTCCTTGCTGCTGCTTCTTTATTATAAAATCATGTTGATGGATGACAAGCTGCAGGTGGTAGGAGGATGAGAATGGGCCGAGGTGGGAATAGCCCATTCGAGTTGTCTGCTGGTATTAGCAAACTGGTGGGAAGAAAGCAGAAAGGGGAAGGGCGGTAATTGAGAAGACCAAACGCCAGTTTTGGCTGTAGCCAAGGGTTCACTAGAGACAGAGGCCCTGAGGTTGACTGGAGAGGTTATGAGGTACTAATTCCTTCCTCTTCCAGCCTTGCTGGCTCTCAATCCTAGGTCGGCTCCTTCCCATTGCATGCTATGCGTCCTACATTTTGGGTACCCTTTAATAATAATAGTAATAATAATAGTAGTAGTAGTAATAATAATAATAATAATAATAATAATTTATTATTTGTACCCTGCCCATCTGGCTGGGTTTCCCCAGCCACACTGGGCAGCTTCCAATAAAGACCAAAAATACACTAAAATGTCACACATTAAAAACTTCCCTGTACAGGGCTGCCTTCACATGTCTTCTGAATGTCAGGTAGTAGTTTATCTCTTTGACGTCTGATGGGAGGGGTTCCACAGGGCAGGTGCCACTAATAATAATAATAATAATAATAATTTATTCATACCCCGCCCATCTGGCTGGGCTTCCCCAGCCACTCTGGGTGGCTTCCAACAAAACACTAAAATACAATAACCTATTAAACATTAAAAGCTTCCCTAAACAGGGCTGCCTTCAGATGTCTTCTGAATGTCAGGTAGTTGTTTATCTCTTTGACATCTGCTGGGAGGGCGTTCCACAGGGCGGGCGCCACTACCGAGAAGGCCCTCTGCTTGGTTCCCTGTAGCTTTGCTTCTCGCAATGAGGGAACTGCCAGAAGGCCCTCGGAGCTGGACCTCAGGGTCCAGGCAGAACGATGGGGGTGGACACGCTCCTTCAGTGCATACTTTTATGCACAGTGCTCAATGCATCCACCCATAAAATGTTCATTTTGCATGCAACCTATATGCACACCACAAAGCACTTTGATACCACTTTAAACAGCCACTGATACACCCCCCCCCCAAATAATAATTCTGGGAACTGTGGTTTGTTAAGTGTGCTGAGAGTTGTTTCCTTTCGCAGAGTTACAGTTCCCAGAGTTCCCTAAGAAAAGGGATTGATGGTTGAGCCACTCTGGGAATTGTAGCAAATCCCACCCCCCAGCAACACACACATATACATACATCTGAAGTATCTGAAGTGTGCATGCACACGAAAGCTCATACCAATAAGAAACTTAGTTGGTCTCTTAAGGTGCTACTGGAAGGAATTTTTTTATTTTGTTTCGACTATGGCAGACCAACACGGCTGCCTACCTGTAACATACACATACACACATACTGGAGATTTGCAGACCCACCAAACCTCTGAACCTTTGAAGGAGAAGGTGCTGGGCAGATATTTAAAAAGAAAGCTGGTCTCTGTTCTTGGTAAACAATTATTTTCCTCCAGCTACTACCAGTTTTACTTGTCCACATCCACTACATTGTGCTACTGGAATATCGCTTTATAAAGAATGTCAAGCAAAGCGCCTGTTTTTCGGGTTTGATTCCACGGTGACATCCAAAAACTAAACTTGTGGTGGCTGTCATGGCAACAGTGTCATAATACTTGCTATTAATATTACACACTGAGAGCATGTTTTGAGGCTTGCCAATTATGTCTATATCTATATATCTGATGCTTTCACACACACCCCATCATTGCGTTTGAGCTACAATATGCCTAAATATTTTTGAGGGGAAATGTTATGGAGAAAATGCAATGGGCCTCCCCCCTCACTCTACAAAAAATTCACAGCGGTATTTCTCATGACCTATTTGATGTATATTACTGGTTTTCCTGCTAATGGATGTGTGAGTTTCAGCATGCCTTGCTGCACTCTTCATCTCTGGTCAAATCCCCATGTTTATTGTGCAGTGGTTTCAAAGTGTCTTCTGGAAAGTAACAAGTGTGAAATGCTATTAGTGTAAGCCAGGGGCTGACAGAGCAGTATGTTCCCAACCAGGGTCTTCTATGGCAGCTGGAAAGGGTCTGACCAAATGTCTCCATCCACTGCTGTTTTCACCGACTCACCCTCTTCTATATATGGTCCCTGTAAGCACACCTACATTTCATTGGATGCCAGGATTGGACTCCTCATACTTCGGTTCAAGCATGGATCTGGGCCTGAACTTAAAGGCACAGTTATGTAGCCAACATAATGCATGGTTGGGCAGAAGGGAAGGGTTAATCTGGTTGTTGTTCTTGTTGTTATTTATTAAATTTGTATACAGTGGTACCTCGGTTTACGAACTTAATCCGTCTGGAAGTCCATTCTTAAACTGAAACCGTTCTTAAACTGAGGCGCACTTTCCCTAATGAGGCCTCCCACCGCCGGTGACCTTCCACCGTTCGGATTCCATTCTTAGACTGAGGTAAAGTTCTCAAACCGGGACACTATTTCCGGTTTTGCGGAGTTCATAAACCAAATCGTTCTTAAACCGGACTGTCCTTAAACCGAGCTACCAATGTACTGCCCTATATCCACAGGTCTCACGGTGGTTGTCAACATAAAATCACAACATTAAAACACAAAATTCATAATAAACTCAAGAACAACCCAGTATCTCCCCCCCCCCCATTTTATAAGGGCATTGGAAGTCTATCAGGTAGCAGCTTGTGGTCAGCACCATGGAGAGTTTACATCACTTGTAGGAATTGCTCCATCACCTGTTGAAGCCCACTGAGCAGTTTTTAAGTAGTGTCTGGAGACGGCCCTAACCCACTCTTGGCCATTATGGGCTGGCAGAAGTCCTGGATTTGTGCCGTAGCTTTCATGTGTATGTTCTGTCTTCTAAACCCAGAGATGAGTGCTTTTTAGATGGTCCTATATTGAAATGGTTTGGACCTACATTGGCTCCCAGTACATTTCCGAGCACAATTCAAAATGTTGGTGCTGACCTTTAAAGCCCTAAACGGCCTCGGGCCAGTATACCTGAAGGAGCGTCTCCACCCCCATCGTTCAACCCGGACACTAAGCACCGAGGGCCTTCTGGTGGTTCCCTCACTGCGAAAAGTGAAGCTACAGGGAACCAGGCAGAGGGCCATCAGATGTCAAGGAGATAAACAACTATCTGACTTTTAGAAGGGATCTGAAGGCATCCCTGTTTAGGGAAGTTTTTAATGTTTGATGTTTTATTGTATTTTTAATATTTTGTTGGAAGCCACCCAGAGTGGCTGGGGAAAACCAGCCAGATGGGTAGGGTATAAATAATAAATTATTATTATTATTATTATTATTATTATTATTATTATTATTACCACTTTAAAAATATGGGGTCTTGGCTTTGAAGATGGTTGTTTGAAAGACTTGAAGTGGACAGTTTCATTACAGGCCCATTACACAAATTTGCATACAATCTGCATGCAATTACTCTGAGCTACAGGATGGGCCTCGTACATGGTATGCGTGGATTGAGACCTCTGAAAATTAACATAGTGAGTGACTGACCTCTAAGCAAAGGGAATCAATGGTTTTTTGTTTAGAAGGAAATGGATAGGTGATCTAAGGATCAATGCAAAAGGATTTCCCCCACCCTGGGCTACCACTCTTAACACCAGCACTAGACAGATGACTGCCTAATTTTTCAGGACGTACCCTCAGTTTACTCCCTTTGTTATTGCACTTTGGGCAGGGAATAAAAGTTCTCTAAGGCAAACCCCACCGTAGCTGCATCTGCAGAAGCCTCCTATGCCACAGAAACACACTTTCAAGTTGACAGAGAACTGGTCTGTACAAATAGGAAATGTCATGTCAATTTCTAAGGCAATAGGATTGCCTGATCAGTGTTGTTTTAGTTCAGTTTGTGTGTGTGTGTTTAAACATTCTTGAAAAGGTTGCTCTTTTCAACTGTCTGGCCTTCTAATTTAGCTTTAGTTCTAAAAGTCAAACTGATACCTTCTTAACCTGTGCATAATTGGTATTAAGAGCTAAGAATACTTTCTGTTGGCCTCTTTCTTTTGCACCTCTTCCATCCTCACTAACGTTAGCTGCTGATTGTTAATGATAATGGCTGGAGAAGAAAGAGCCTGCTTTTCAACTCTGATTTGGAAGAACTTGCAGTGAGCAAAACATTAATTCTGTGTATAATTAAGCAAACATGCGACCTGAGTGGCTCTCCTGCTATACTGAAAGCTTGCCAGGTGTAGCAATCAGTGCTGTGGGTTTTCCGGGTTTATTTCCTGGAGGTTTTCTCCATGCATATTGGGGTCGTTTGCATTGTAAACTTTTGGGTTTGCATCAGGAAATTTTCTGATGCCCTAGAAAAGAGTGGTCTCATTTAGCATGTTCACTTCCCTTGTGTTTAGTATGCAAAGCTAAAACCTTTAAAACTCACAAGCTGTATTTGCAGTTGGCATCTATTCTTTGCTACTAATGGACTTATAAAAATGGGGGAGGGGAAAATCCATGGAAAAATAAAGCACTGGAAATTTGATCATGGGGAATTTTCTGCCCCACATATCTGGTGATAATAAGAGGGGAAGGGTAGACAAGGAGTTGACTTGACCTGTGCTTCCGTACCATGTCTAAATGCAAACTTTTGCACCTCCACTGGGGAGATGTGTGCATGCTTTGAGGAGCAAGCGTGCTATTGTTTGCCTATGACATCTGGCTGGAACCAAAGGATAATGCTATGTACCATATTTTTCGCTCTATAGGACGCACCCGAACATAGGATGCACCTTGTTTTAGAGGGGGAGAACAAGAAAAAAAAATTCTCCCCCTCTCTGCTCAGTGCCCCTTCAGCAAAGTGGCAGGAGAAACGGAGCCCCTTCCACTTCTCCTCCCGCTTGGCTGAAGGGGCGCTGCGCAGCTCTCCCTCTCTGCTGAAGCCAGGAGAGTCTTGCTCTCCTAGCTTCAGCAAAAGGAACCCGAAGCCTTCGGAGTGCAGCGCGAGTTCCCGCTGTGCTCCAAAGGCTTCAGGTGGCTATCCCTGAAGCCTGGAGAGCGAGAGGGGTCGGTGCGCACCGACTCCTCTCGCTCTCCAGGCTTCAGCGAAAGCAACATGTAGCCTCCGGAGCGCGGAGGGAGCGCTCCCTCTGCGCTTCGGGGGCTTCGCGTTGCTATTGTTGAAGCCAAGGAGCCTGCATTCGCTCCAAAGGATGCACACACATTTCCGCTTAATTTTTGGAGGGGAAAAAGTGCGTCCTATAGAGCGAAAAATACGGTATATACAATGTGAAATTGGTGATCAATTCAGATTGACCCACATGACGAAGCATGTTGATCTTTCATTGTGGCATTCCAGCTCATAATATTAAGTTCTTGAGATGGCGAAATTAACTACAAATGCTCTCTCTAGCATATATACTGTGGTGAGGCAGAGGTGTGCTTTTCACTGCTAGCACTAGTGTTATGGAATGTACTGTATTCCCTCCTGAAATAAGAGCGGCCCCATCAGTATTGGCATCTCGACGGCTTTTGAAAATTCGCTTGTTTATATGAGGGATTTCCTGGATCTCTTGACTTGAGCCTCCTGTTTTAATAGCTGTGCTGTTTTAATGGGATTGCTTTATTGCATATTTTGGTTTCTGGATGTTTACATTCTGATGCTTGTGACACTTCCAGTTATGGAAAACAAATGCTGTAGTTGTGGATTCCAGGGTACAAAATAGACTTTCTTGAACTATCTTTCTCTTGAAACCCTTCTCCTTTCTTTTATTCATTTTCCCCCAGATAAGGCTTTCCATCCAGGTTTCACGCTGGTTTTCAATTAAGCTTCATGTGTAGCATTTGCAGCTGGTCTACACGTCATGGTTCGGAAAGGTGAGTGCATTGGGCAATTTATTCAGCGCACGTCTGGCTTATAGAACTGATATAGATAAGCTTGATGCATATGAATATTTGCATTTTGTCAGGTTGTCAGTGTATGAAAGGCTTTTTAGTTGAGTAAGCACCAGCTTCTTACCAATTAACTGATTAACTGACTGCCTGTGAATAATTTTGCATATTATCTTAATCTCAGTACAGGCACCAGTTTTTAGGCCTTTGAAGGAAGCGAAAATGTAACATGGAACCAAGAAAAGCTATGTTGTTTCCTTTCCCTTTTTCATATAGGGAAAGGCCATCGTTATTTCCTGTTACACTTTTCCAGTGCATTGGAATACCCTCAAGTTATAAATGTGCTGTTTATTTGCAGGCCAGACAATGAAAACTCAAGCTTGATTAAATTGCTTAAACCAGTCAACAGGTTGCACTCCAGATGGTTTTTTTGGAGTCCAACTTCCATGATCTCAGAACACAGGCTATACAAGCTGAGGGTGAACCAGAATTGTAGCCCAACAGCAACATTTGAAGGTCACTACATGGGCAAGCCCTGAATCAAAACACACACGCCTGCCATTTTGTATATGCATTCTGCTGTGCAGAGGTGCCTATGTGGAGTTCAAAGGTTACACTGTTTATTACAGCATAATAAACAGTTAACAGCACAATCCTATGCAAGGTCCCATTTTGTATAATAGGACATATTCCCAGATGAGTGCATGCAGTCTTCAAATGTTTATTAACTAAGCCTTTTGACTTGAAAGAAGGGGGGAAAGCACCTCACACAACAGTAAGCAGGGTCAGAAGGTATCCTGTAAAGATGTAAATGTTCTTTGGGCACCATGATAATCATTATTCAGTATACAAAGCAGCCACAGACAGCCATGTAGGAGAAGTCTATCAATAATCCTGATGGCTGTTAAGTCTAACAACATTGCATAGGATAGGGACCTTGTGGCTCTCCAAATGTTGTTGGATGCTGACTCTAATCAGCCTGAGCCAATGTGACCAGTAGCCAGGGATGATCCCTGCATTGCAGGGGGTTGGACTAGATGACCCTCGGTGTCCCTTCCAACTCATCATCAAAACCTTTATTGCATTAGCATACAGCCATAGCAAAATAAGACAAAAATACTAGAGACAAGCAACCAAACAAAATTCAAAGCGATATTACTGGCGTAATGACATTTAAATTACCCTAAGACAATAATGTAAAGATTTAGTTGCCAGCGCCAAGAATCCAAAATGCGGATGTATATAAAACATAAAATGGCCCCAAAATAGGCTCGGCACATTGGGTTGAAAAAGTAATAAAAAGAATTAAAACAGGTCCAGGTCTAGGACACACTACCCAGTCAGAGTAGCCCTGAGTTTCAGAGCCTGCACTATAAAGATTGCCACCCCACGTGAAATTTGGGGATTTGCGTCCACAAGAAGCGATTTCAAACAGTCTTCCTTAGATGTAATGGTGGACGGGATCAAGAGGAGGAGCTTAGGTCTTATTGGCTCATAAATAGGGCAGTAGAAAAAGAAATGTATGAAGTCCTCTACTGCATTCATTGTGCATGGACATAAACGCTGAGTAATAGGGGTCTTAGAGTAAATCCCCTGCAGGAAGGCCGTGGGTATAGAATGGAAACGGGCCATAGTAAACGCTCTTCTCAAATTGGGCTCCGTCAGGTCTATCAAGTAGTTGGCAAGTGATCTTACCACTTTCACTTTAGGGAGCCACATGGAGAGGCGAGCTGTAATGGACTGTGCCCGGTCCATGGCCTCGTCTCTTGTAAGAATCCAGGCCCGGATTTTATGTTGGTCCCAAGATGACAGCGTGTCGAGATCTGGGAGGGAGTAGCGTGCAGTAATAGTCTCCATGGCCTTGGACCATTTGTTGGTATGAGAACAAGTTAAAAAGGCTTGCCTAGCTAGTAGGGAACCTGGGGCATTGATTAATTTACAGTAAAAACTAATGATTCTAATGTGGGCTCTCGCAACAATGGAGGGGAGCCCCAGTTCTGTTCTTAACTGTGCAGCAACTGAGCCCTTGGGGAGGCCTTCACAACAGTAAGCAGGGTCAGAAGGTATCCTGTAAAGATGTAAATGTTCTTTGGGCACCATGATAATCATTATTCAGTATACAAAGCAGCCACAGACAGCCATGTAGGAGAAGTCTATCAATAATCCTGATGGCTGTTAAGTCTAACAACATTGCATAGGATAGGGACCTTGTGGCTCTCCAAATGTTGTTGGATGCTGACTCTAATCAGCCTGAGCCAATGTGACCAGTAGCCAGGGATGATCCCTGCATTGCAGGGGGTTGGACTAGATGACCCTCGGTGTCCCTTCCAACTCTATGATTCTGTGATGGGTCTTGTTGTTCAGCAGCATCTGGAGGGCCACATGGGGTCCTTATCCCTAGTGTAGGGTTAGGTGTGATGGCAGGTGTTCAAACCTTTTAAGCAAGGGATTCACTGGCAATTATTCAGGATTAGCAGCACTGTGTTTATCTGAGGGGCAAAGAAAACTAATTCAGAATAAACTGAAGTCTGAGGTGATTATTAATAATAATAATAATAATAATAATAATAATAATTTATTTTTTATACCCCGCCCATCTGGCTGGGTTTCCCCAGCCACTCTGGGCGGCTTCCAACAAAATATTAAAATACAGTAAAGCATCAAACATTAAAAGCTTCCCTAAACAGGGCTGCCTTCAGATGTCTTCTAAAAGTCTGGTGGTAGTTGTTTTCCTTGACATCTGGTGGGAGGGCGTTCCACAGGGCGGGTGCCACTACTGAGAAGGCCCTCTGCCTGGTTCCCTGTAACTTGGCTTCTCACAGTGAGGGAACTGCCAGAAGGCCCTCTGCGCTGGACCTCAGTGTCCAGGCAGAATGATGGGGGTGGAGACGCTCGTTCAGGTATCCTGGGCCGAGGCCGTTTAGGGCTTTAAAGGTCATCACCAACACTTTGAATTGTGCTCGGAAACGTACTGGGAACCAATGTAGGTCTTTCAAGACAGGTGTTATGTGGTCTCGGTGGCCGCTCCCAGTCACCAGTCTAGCTGCCACATTCTGGATTAGTTGTAGTTTCTGGGTCACCTTCAAAGGTAGCCCCACATAGAGCGCATTGCAGTAGTCCATCTCATTCCTTCTGCCCTCATGCCTCAGTGTCTTCCAAGTATCAATCAGAAGTGGTTCACTGGGTGGGGCAGAGGCATGTTCCCTGAAGGGGGGGGGGTCGTTGTTGCGTACCAGGAGGGAGGGAGGCAATGCGGTGGGGCAGTCAGCTCAGTGCAAGGGCTTCTATCAAAGTCTTCTTTACAGTGGTAAGGGACACGGGTGGCACTGTGGATTAAACCACAGAGCCCAAGGGCTTGCCAATCGGAAGGTTGGTGGTTTGAATCCCCACGACAGGGTGAGCTCCCGTTCTCGGTCCCTGCTCCTGCCAACCTAGCAGTTCGAAAGCACATCAGAGTGCAAGTAGATAAATAGGTACCGCTCCGGCGGGAAGGTAAACGGCGTTTCCATGTGCTGCTCTGGTTTGCCAGAAGCGGCTTAGTCATGCTGGCCACATGACTCGGAAGCTGTACGCCAGCTCCCTCGGCCAATAAAGCGAGAAGAGCGCCGCAACCCCAGAGTCATCCGCGACTGGACCTAATGGTCAGGGGTCCCTTTACCTTTACCTTTACAGTGGTAAATCAAAGTGTTTCTTGCTTTCTCCCCTTTTGGTGGCATGTTCCCCTGGTGGTTTATTAGGTTTATGGAATACTGTTCAAAGCTGTGAGACAGATAGAAGTGGTTGTAAACATGGGCCTTTTGGAGCATTCTTCCTTTAGCCCCTGGCAAAGTTCAGCACAGAGATGCACAGCTTGCTTCTGTGGATGTTGCCTCCATTTGTACAAGTGGGGGAGAACATTTAAAGAAAAGGGAAGCAGAATGACTAGAGAGATAACGGACGTATTACACCAAACTTGACATTTGTAGTTGTGACCTGCACTTTCATTCCATTAACCTACAGAGGTGAGCTTGAAAGCCTGTTAAATACATCTTTCTCGGGCAGAGCTGCTGTTCGGTTGGGTAAAACTCCCAACGATGTTTGACACGTTACAAACAATGCCTCTGGAGTATAATTAATAATAATTATACAATGACTGAAATGCTAGACCTGTGTTCCTGTTGTGTCATCTCCTTTTTCTTTCAGGAGAACAGACTTGAAATGTCTGTCAAAATATTCTTAGTCAAAATTTCTTGCTTGCTTGAAGGCAGTAAGATGACAGAGATTTCATTTCTGTGTCCTTTATTTGACCCCGTTCCATGTGTGTGCTGTGACTTTGGAGGGGGGGCATTATTTAATTATTATTTAAGAAAAGCTGCTTCAAACCTCTCCTACAATGACCTGTGCCAACTATGGGTGAAAGGGTGAAATGCAACCATTTTGCAAGTTAGGAAATTAGACTTCAGCCTCTCAGATCGCTAACTACGACCTCGTTTAAAACTGTTGTCTTACCTTCCTTGCTTTAGATTTCTCTCTCTTTTTTTCTTAAAAAAAAAAAAAGCCAGGAGTCTTCGCACTCCAAAGCAAGAGCTTGAATTTTCTTTCTAAATATACAAAACACTTCCAGTTCAGTGAGTCATTTGGTCATAGGGAAATGAGGTGCTAATTACCAAAAGGATAGAAATAGATGGTTTTTTTAAAAAAAATAACAAAAAACACTACAGTAGTTAAGAAGAAAGCATTCCATCTGCTAAATCTATGCATTTTTACAAGTTAATGAAGCAGAACGAGTTTTTGCATGGAAAGATTCAGACATATATGGTAGTGATTGCTATGCTTCAGCTCTGGGGCATGACGAGATATTTCCAGTGGACGAACATTGCAATGGCCCTGCAATATTCTACTGCTTGAGCCAGTAAACTTGATATAACCTTGCTCAGAGCTCTGGCACTCTTTAATAGCTCCCTCGTGTATAGCTTATGAAATTTCGTTGTTTCATTAACTGCCAGAGATGATCATTTCGTCTCTTAGTGTGAATTCTTTTCATTATCAGCATAATCTAAGTCTGGCTTCTACTTTAAAATGAAAAGCACAGATTGCAGGTTGGGGGAGGAATCAGCCAGATGTCCAGGATCAGGTGTTCTTCAGACATGTCAGTGGGATGCTTATCAGTGATTGGGGGAGCATTTAAGTGATCCAATCATGTGAGTGGGTGGAGATAAGGAATAAGGATGTGGGTGGTATATATTGAATTTAGTTTGTACTTAAAGACACACCTAACTGATCTGCATTTTCTGAAACAACGTACCAGCTGAAATGCAGCCGTTGTTCATAATATGCCCTTCTCTGAATTTTTCAACACAGTTCAAGTAATTTGTACAAAAATGTATATGTTGAGGTAAAGTGGTGCATTAAAAATGCACACATTAGTGAAAATGACATAGAAGACGCGCATTATGCTAGGGAAAATTGCTTTGCAAAAGTGTGTGCAAACATGCATACATGTATAAATGCTACTGAATTTTCACGACGGCTTCCTCTTAAAAGTAAATACATTGCAAACTGATGCGGTCATGGGAAGAATTGAACTTAATAATGGAAAAATGAGTAAAAACAACAGTCATCTATTCCTCCTCAGGAGTAAAAGGTAAAGGGACCCCCCTGACCATTAGGTCCAGTCGCGGCGACTTTGGGGTTGCGGCACTCATCTTGCTTTACTGGCCGAGGGAGGCAGCGTACAGCTTCCAGGTCATGTGGCCAGCATGACTAAGCCGCTTCTGGCGAACCAGAGCAGCACACAGAAACACCGTTTACCTTCCTGCCGGAGTGGTACCTATTTATCTACTTGCACTTTGATGTGCTTTCGAACTGCTAGGTTCAGGAGTAGCACCAAGAAAAAAGGCAGCAGCCCTAAATAAATTTCATTTATTCTATCACTGAGCAATTTTTCAAATTATTATTTTGGAGGAGGCAGTATTTCATAACTGTTCAGAATCCTTATTGCTACATTCTGGTTTTTGCAACTGCATTTCTCCTCATTGCTCACCTTTCTGCCTGGGCCATGTTTTTCCAGGTGTTTGCTGCTGCTGTGCTGCTTTGCGCCCTCGCTACAAACGCCTGGTGGATAACATCTTCCCTGAAGACCCAAAAGTAAGTGAAGGAAACGTCAAGTTACATGGCTCGATTTGTTCCTGTGCTCAGGACCTGCTTGTTGGTTTCCAGACAAGTGTCTGGTTGGCTACCGCGAGAACAGGATGCTGGACTAGATGGGCCTGATCCAGCAGACTCTTCTTATGCTCTTATGTGATCATGCCTTGCATGTGAAAGGTTCCAAGTTCAGTTCTGGGGAATTTCAGGCTGTTGGCATCCATCTGTCTCAAGAGACCATGGAGCGCACCTCCGGGGATGAAGTCAAACCACTGGAGAGTCACAGCGCCTGCTGTGGCAGCAGAAACCGGTAACTCGTAACTGCTGCCTCCCACATTATTTTTGCTGTGTTAGGAGTACCAAAGTGACTTCTCCAGGGCTGTATGGAGGTCTTGTGTTGATCAGATGACAAGACCCCTGTAGGAATAACGAGGATGACAGGAGAAGAAGAAGAAGAAGAAGAAGAAGAAGAAGAAGAAGAAGAAGAGGAGGAGTTTGGATTTGATATCCCGCTTTATCACTACCCGAAGGAGTCTCAAAGCGGCTAACACTCTCCTTTCCCTTCCTCCCCCACAACAAACATTCTGTGAGGTGAGTGGGGCTGAGAGACTTCAGAGAAGTGTGACTAGCCGAAGGTCACCCAGCAGCTGCATGTGGAGGAGCGGGGAAGCGAACCCAGTTCCCCAGATTACGAGTCTACCGCTCTTAACCACTACACCACACTGGCTGGATGCAAGTGAGCTCTGCAGAAGCAAGCTAGTAAGCAAGCTCCAAAACAAGCTGCCGGCTAGTTCTGCAGAGTCTCCTTTTATTAGCAGAAGTCAACAATTGGAAACAGTAATGAAACCACTCTGAACATGACGTATTTCCATCTAAGCACATTTCCAGCATTAGCAGATACACGTGTTAGGAGGTGTTTCCCTAAAATGTTCCCCGATACTTGATTACGTCTGCATCCCTGGGCATGCTCCAGCCAAGTGTTATGTCTAGTAACCAAATCTGTGAGAGGACAAACGGTCAGGGGAAAAACTCTGTCTTCTAGCCGAGAAGGCAAAAGGTCAGGGAGCGTGGGGGCAATGCTCCTTGGCACACTGTTGCATGCCTGGTGCGAGGTTTGCCACAGCACAAGCGGAGCGTCACCTCCACACACACACACACCTCGGCCTTGTTGACGTGGCCCAAAGGAAAGCAGAGCAACACATTTGGCTGTAGGAGTTACCAGAAGGAAGCATACCAGACTCCACCCAACCCTCTCAGGGACTCCACACCAGATCTGTGTAGGGTTTGCTCCTTCGTCTTTTCTTCTCCCAAAGATGTCCCATCAGAGGACCAGAGTTTTCCTTCTCGTAGATGGGCCACCTTCCCAGGTTGACCAGTCCCATCTGCCCTTCACTTCCCTCTACAGCACATGTAGAAACCACCTCCTTGACCATATGGCCCACCTTTGGTCTTCTCAGTCCACCGGAGCCTGTCTTCGCATGCAGGGGAAATCCCTAACTCGCTGAGGGTTTGAAACCCATCGGCTACCCTCACCAGGGCACCCTCCAGGATTTCAAACATGTTGCCTCTCCCAGTCCTACCTGGAGATATCGGGGAATGAACCAGGGACCTTCTGCATGCAAAAGGCAGATGCTCTACCACTGAGCTGTGGGAACCAGTTCCAAATAAGATGCAGCCATTCAAGTGTCCAACGCTTCAAGCTATTACCACTCTGAATTTAAATATTTCCTCCAGCTAATGCATCAGCAACATTCCAGTACATTTAGGTTTAGTCCTGTGGGATATTGTAATTCTAATTATTTTTTTCCTTGTCTTGCTAATAACTCATTCATTTTTTTAAAATTAAGTGGAGTGTGCTGATAATTTGCATACCTTGCCTCTCCACAATTTAATTTTGCCCTGTGGGAATAATTTCAAGATTATTGTTTTTATTTTTTTTAAATAAGTACTTTGACTTGAATTCTTAATTCTCTGTGAAAGAATTTGAAATGCTCTGCCAAACATAATTTGCAAAAAGAAAAGAAGCACTATCCTTTCTGAAGTATTTCTTTATATCCAAGTAGCTCAAGATGGTGCTCTCTTGTCCTTCCCATCCCCAGCTTTTCCACACAATAACCCTGTGAGGGTAGCATAAGTGGAAAGGTGGTAACTGGTCCAAGATCAGCTAGTGGGGTTGAGATGTGCAATCTGAAACTGGCTCTACTCAGTCCTGACGCTCTGGCCATGTTGCCACAACTGGTCCTCTAGTAGATGTTTGGTAGAGGGGTGAGAGCCAGAATTTAGCAGTCTACAATCCTGCTTCTCTCCCCTTCCTATAATGTTCTAGAAAACAGGCATTCAGTGGCCAGTGTCTACATGAGTGCTTCCCAAACTTGGATCTTCACCGTTTTTTTGGACTACAACTCCCATCATCCCTAGCTAGCAGAACCAGTGGTCAGGGATGATGGGAAGTGTAGTCTAAAAACAGCCAGAGACCCAAGTTTTGGAAACACTGGTCTACATTATTGACTCATTTATTTTATGATATTCATATCCTTACTTTCTTCCATCATGCGACCTAAGATGGCATGTACAGTCATAACTTGGATCCCAAATGCCTTGTGAGTTGAACATTTTGGCGCCATAAACCCGGAAGTGAGTGTTCCTGTTTGCAAACCTTCTTTGGAACCCAAATGTCCTGCAGCCAATCGGAAGCCGCGCCTTGGTTTTCAAACATTTTGGAAGTCAAACAGACTTCTGGAACGGATCCCGTTCAACTTCCGAGCTACCACTGTACATAGTTCTCAGATGGTCACCCATCCAAACACTCACCAGACCTGGACCTGCTTAGCTTCAACAAGGTGGTGGCCTCATATGCCTTTGGTCCATTCCCCAGGACGCTATCTTCACCACATCAATATCTGGCCATAGTATCCAAAGTGCAAATCATAAGTGATTTCTGTTACCGAGGAAAAAAGAAAAACATTGACTGGTGATTCTTCTTATGATTAGGATGGGCTTGTCAAAGCTGATATGGAGAAGCTGACTTTTTACGCTGTTTCTGCACCTGAGAAGCTCGATCGAATTGGTGCTTACTTAGCAGAGCGACTGAGCCGGGATGTTGTCAGACACCGTTACGGGTAAGCTTCTTACTCGTTAATGCTGATGTTATCTTCCCACCAGTGATTCTTTCAATTTCCCCCTATAATCTGGGCTAGAACCATGGATGTTAGATAGTGGAGATGGTATCTGTGACTCAGGTTGAGCAGCAGTTAAAACCAGTGGGAACTTTTTGCAGGAACTAACCTGATACGCGGGTGGCACTGTGGGTTAAACCACAGAGCCTAGGACTTGCCGATCAGAAGGTCGGCGGTTTGAATCCCCATGACGGGGTGAGCTCCCATTGTTCGGTCCCTGCTCCTGCCAACCTAGCAGTTCGAAAGGACGTCAAAGTGCAAGTAGATAAACAGGTAGCTCTCCGGCAGGAAGGTAAACGGTGTTTCTGTGCACTGCTCTGGTTTGCCAGAAGTGGCTTAGTCATGCTGGCCACATGACCCGGAAGCTGCACACTGGCTCCCTCAGACAATAAAGCAAGATGAGCGCCGCAACCCCAGAGTCGGTCAAGACTGGACCTAATGGTCAGGGGCCCCTTTACCTTTACCTTTAACCTGATATCAGAAGCCTGTCCTCGGAGGAACAGAAGCTTTGTAGGGCTAGAAGTTTTCATTTTCCTTTGTCCTAGGCCAAACTTACACACTGGGTGTCCAGCTGTCGTTTCAGCATGGCAATATTCACTACGATCCACTTGACACAGCGATCACGCATCTAAGAATCTGAACTGGGCAGCGTTCAAAGCGTGGTTGCAGTCAGGGAGAAAATGAGATGGTTTCATGTCACATTAGGCCCTGCTTGAAATTAGCCTGTGGTCCATTCACCATCTTTATAACTGTTCAGCAATGTGCTCCCGAGCTTGAATGATTGCATTCACACTTAGATGTAATTGCGAGCCATTATCAGTTGTTACTGTGAAAAGGACAGTGTTTTCTGTAAGTGACCTCAAGAACATATTATTCCTGAAGTGAGGTGAAGTTGAGTTAGGTGCCATCCCACCTCTTTTGCGATAGGTCTGGACCCATCCCGCTTCTTATGAGCCTGATTCCGTCTTCTAGCCTTGCCCAGGATAAAGCTATTTGTGGAGCTGAGAGTGGCAGAGGGTTCCTCTTTCTTCCAAGGCCAAAGCCCAACAGAGGCTTTGCCAGCCTCTCCTTGCTCCACAAACAGCTCTGGTCCAGGTCAAAGGATTTTTCAAAATGTGGGTGCAACCCTACACAGCGTAGTATCCTGCGTACACCCATTGAAAAGAATTGGGGTGGTTTTAAGTCCACCTAAAAAGAAGGCTGGCGCTGTGGGTTAAACCACAGAGCCTAGGACTTGCCAATCAGAAGGTTGGCAGTTCGAACCCCCATGATGGGGTGAGCTCCCGTTGCTCGGTCCCTGCTCCTGCCAACCTAGCAGTTCGAAAGCACTGCAAGTGCAAGTAGATAAATAGGTACCGCTCCGGTGGGGAGGTAAACGGCGTTTCCGTGTGCTGCTCTGGTTCGCCAGAAGCAGCTTAGTCATGCTGGCCACACGACCCGGAAGCTGTACGCCGGCTCCCTAGGCCAATAAAGCGAGATGAGCACTGCAACCCCAAAGTCGGCCATGACTGGACCTAATGGTCAGGGGTCCCCTTTACCCCCTATATACCTTAAAGTTGCAAAGTTATTCCGATGAACAGGTTAAATAGAAACTGTTGCAGGAGAGTAAGAGCCAAAGGCAGCATGGCTCCCAGCAGAGCCAACGGATTGGGCCTGGTGGATTGGATTGGAAGGCTGGCTTTGTTGAAAGACCCAGCCTCTCTTAGGAGGGGGGGGGCAAAAAGGTTTGAAATACTGCTTTATAAGCTATTCCAAACCAGGTTGCCTCTTCCCTCCTGCCCTGGAGGATACAGCAGTGCATCTAGAACGAGGGTGCTAGGAATGTAACCAAGCCTAGCGTGAAAGGAGGCCCCATGGAACGTAGCAGGACTTCCTTTCAGATAAATATGCATAGGAACAGACAAATATAGCTTATTTGTTTTCCTGAGTGCATGCGCTGCCTGACACCTGTGGATCTTTGCTTGCCTGTTCTCTCAGATACGTTTTAATTGCCATGGAAGCCCTGGACCAGCTTCTGATGGCCTGCCGCTCACAGAGCATCAAACCGTTTGTCGAGAGCTTCCTTCATATGGTAGCTAAGCTGCTGGAGTCTGGAGAGCCAAAGCTGCAAGTTCTGGGGACCAATTCAGTGAGTAAACCAAAGTTGAGCTGAGCAGGGACCGCGGGAGCAGCGTAAACACTTTCAGTTCCTCTTTTGATGGCTGTAACAAAAGAGGGAAGCATCCTTACAGTTTTGATATCCCCTAGCAGGCAGGCAGAGATGACTAAGGATGATGGAGAACTCCAGTGGAGTTCACATTTAAAAGTGAACTTACCTAATTTCAAAACAGTACACAAACTGAAACCCAGCCCTCCTCTGAAATTTGCACTTCTCTGAATTTTGCAGCGCTTAAGTAATGTGTGCAAAAATACATATACACGGGTAAGGTATGTTTCCGAGCACAATTCACAAGTGCTGACTTTTAAAGGTGCTGACCTTTAAAGCCCTAAATGGTCTCTGTCAAGTATACCTGAAGGAGCATCTCCACCCCCATCGTTCTGCCTGGGCTGAGCAGAACTGAGGTCTAGCGTCAAGGGCCTTCTGTCGCTTCCCTCACTGCGAGAAGCAAAGCTACAGGGAACCAGGCAGAGGGCCTTCTCGGTGGTGGTGGAACGTCCTCCCATCTACCTGAATTTTAGAAGACATCTGAAGGCAGCCCTGTTCAGGGAAGTTTTTAATGTGTGACATTTTGATGTATTTTTAATCTTCGTTGGAAGCTGCCCCGAGTGGCTGGGGAAACCCAGCCAGATGGGCGGGGTACAAATAATAAATTATTATTATAAAGTGTGCATATAAATGAATATATTGCTGAGGATAACTTAAGTATATATTAAGGGAAATTGCTTTGTATATCAGGCAGAATTTCACGCAAGTATGTGTACATTAGGAGAATATAAGACGAGCCCGTGGCTCATCTGTTCCAGCATCCTTGTTCTCACAGTGGCCACCCAGATCCCTGTGGGAAATTTGTGGAAGCAGAGCATTGCCATCATGGCTCCATGAATTTGCCCAATCATCTTTTAAAGCCATCCGAGTTGGTGGCTTTTCCTACGTCTTGTGGGAGGGTGTTCCACAGTTTAACTATGAACAAATAATTTCTTTTATCTGTCTTTAATCCTCCAACATTCATCTTTATTGGATGGCTACAAGATCTAGTGTTTTCAGAGAGGGAGAAGAACTTTTTTCTCTAAAAATGCCATACATAATGTTATACATCTCTGTCGTGTCACCTCTTGCTCTTGTTTTCTCTAAACTTTAAAAAGTCCTTAGCGCTGCAGCCTTATCTTACAGGGGAGTTGCTCTATCTCCTTAATAATTTTGGCTGCTTTTTTCTGAGAAATTAGCACTGAAAGGCTGGTGAATTTCCATGAGAACTGAACTTAAGGCTGAAAAAAATGAGTACCTGAGAGAAGCCAAATTTGCCAATCCCTATTTCAGGTGAACTTTTGTACTGTGAATGAGCAAAAGGGAAGACATGTCTGTCCCTCAAATATGTTGGATATAATACGTGCATTAAACACATCATAGTACCTCCCTAACTCTAGCAAATGTTGAAAATGGATGTATTTTGAGTTTCATTCTCCTCAGGTGATGTGATGTAGTTCTAAAATCTGTGCAAGCCTTCTCCATAGCAACACAAAAGATTCTACAGTCATAAGGAGGAAAGAGCTATTCTGAGATATCATAAATTATTTTCAGTTCCTAACTTTTCAGGTGAATCAGGTTTCAAATTGGCCTCGTGCCTTGGCTACAGCAGAAGGTACATTCACTGGAAATAAAGTAAACTTGATATTTCTAAGAATGTGTGCAGAGATAATTTGCTCCCTGAAAGTAGAACCTTGCCTGGATATTTATGGAAAGGCTGAATTTAACGTGGTGACTTTCAAAGCGAAGTTTTCACATCTTAACTTCAAGTTTTTAGGGGGTTGGTAAAACAAAGTTCACACAGATCTGTCTGCCCTGTGCCTGTAGCAAAGTTAAGAAAAACAAGTTTGGTAGCTGCCTCTGATTAAGTGCACATCCAAGTTGATCTTGGTCTTTCAGTGTAACACCACAAGGGACGTACGCTTTAAGCCAGGAAAGTTGGCAATAGACTGTTATCTCTTTCAAGTATTACCTCTGACCATAAACCAATCTTGTATTCTCTTCCTTCTGATTTCCCTAGTTTGTTAAATTTGCAAACATTGAGGAAGATACTCCTTCATACCACAGGCGCTATGACTTCTTTGTTTCCCAGTTCAGTGCCATGTGTCATTCTTACCACGAGGATCCAGAAGTACAAAATGAGTAAGTAACCAGATATGTGTACAGGGCCGGATTTAGGTTTGATGAGGCCCTAAGCTACTGAAGGTAATGGGGCCCTTTATATGTCCAGCTGTCCTTTGTCAACAACAAATTGTCACTTTTTGTATGTGTTGAATATATGCTATATGGTAATTTATGGACCTAATAGGTATCTGAAGCCATTTGCCCATGTTGCCATGCAACCAGTCCATGCAGAATGTAGGCACCCTATATATAGAAATGAGCAAACCAGTGATATTCTAGGGAGCAGGCTAGCAGGCAGGGCCCATTACTTACATCATAGGAGCCTACACAACACAAAACACTGTTGCTGTATGTAGGTTTTATGTTATTTGTTTTTTATCTTATATTTTGGAAATGTACATCCAG
This sequence comes from Podarcis pityusensis, assembly GCF_964106645.2. NCBI lineage: Eukaryota > Metazoa > Chordata > Lepidosauria > Squamata > Lacertidae > Podarcis > Podarcis pityusensis. The sequence goes on along the minus strand of NC_138031.1, from coordinate 11,324,802 downwards.
GTTTTTTTCCTTTTACATTTTTTTTGGGGGGCCCCCAAGAGAGTGGGCCCCTAAGCTATAGCTTGTTTAGTTTATACGTAAATCTGGCACTGTGTGAGTATTTGCTTCAAGTCCTCTTCCTTGGTCCAATTATGGCATCCTGGCTTGTTCACTTCTGCCCACTCACAGGGAGGTCTAAAATGAGCGTCTGTTTGCAGGATTGTAAACAGCTTTGCAGCCCAAAGCTAATAAAATGGTGTTCAATCAGATACAACGGATTACTGACTCGGTAAACTAAAGGCAATAAATTCGTTGCTGCGATGGTACAATTAATATTCCATAAGTTGATTGGGCTACATACCAGGAAAAAAACCTTCTCAAAGAAGCTGCCTGAATATTAGGATGCTAAATTCCTGCCTAATTTCAGCTGGTAACTAATTCAAGAAGGCTGGAACTGCAACACAAAAAGGCCAATTTGCTAGTAATACTCAGCCGTCCTCTGGGATACGCAATGACTCTTGTCAATGCCCCATCTGAGGAGCAGAGTTTCTGGGCAGGGAAATATGGGACAAGGCAGTCCCTTAAATTCTCAGATATTTTTCATGAAAGCTCTAGACTTGCCAGAAGTATGTTTCTTAATTGAGATTGTATCCTTGTCAAAACAGCTGGCTGACTGTTGTACTCGCTTCTCCTTAGAGGAGAGGAGTCAGAAGCTAAATTGCCTTGAAAATTTCCGTGAACTGCTTTCATTTGAAGCCTCTACTCGAGATCAACTGAGGGCTTGTCAGAGGAGAAGGGGGGAGCCCAGGTTTTTCTGCTCCTTCCCCACAGGAAATGAGTCACCAGCCTGCCCTGCAATGTCCCTTGTTGTCAGTCTGATTCACATGACCTCAATTCATCCCTAAATGTTTTTCACGTTGCAGTCAAAGTTGGCATTGCCCTGACAGAGCAGATGCTGTCCAAAATGGCCGCCTGATAGCCTGGTTCCCCCCACTTTTGCCTCTCTAGTTCAATGTATGTCATGATTATTACTTTTTTGTGACACCAGAAAATATATATACCGTATTTTTTGCTCTATAAGACTCACTTTTTCCCTCCTAAAAAGTAAGGGAAAATTTGTGTGAGTCTTATGGAACGAATGCAGGCTGCGCAGCTATCCCAGAAGCCAGAACAGCAAGAGGCATTGCTGCTTTCACTGCGCAGCGATCCCTCTTGCTGTTCTGGCTTCTGAGATTCAGAATATTTTTTCCCCCTTGTTTTCCTCCTCCAAAAACTAGGTGCGTCTTGTGGTCTGGTGCGTCTTATAGAGCGAAAAATACGGTATATTGTGAAGTTGTAGCTGTCTGTCCCTGTTCAAAATGGTTGCCCCATAGTCTGCAATAACACTATCCACTCTTCCGTAGCCACCTCAGCATTCTCACCATTTAATTCTGCAGTGTGCATATTCCAGACTGTCAAGATTATATAGGAGGAGGGGGAAATCTCAAACCTATGTTTTGCTACCATTGCACCCGCCTTAAATGGGTCTTTATCACCAAGCCGAGAAACCTTTTTACAGACCCTCACAAGTGTCCCTATTTTCCAGGGACAGTCCTGGATTTACAGAAGCTGTCCCAGTTTCTGATTTGATCCCAGAATACCCCACTTTTCCTTGGGACGGAGGGTTGTTGGAAGGTATAGAGTTATACGACCCCAGAGCCAAGGAGATAAGTAATTATACAACCTTTAGAAGACATGTGAAGGTAGCCCTGTATAGGGAAGCTTTTTAATCATGCTTAGGGAAACTAAGGCCCGGGGGCCGGATCCGGCCCAATTGCCTTCTAAATGTGGCCTGCGGATGGTCCAGGAATCAGCGTGTTTTTACATGAGTAGAATGTGCCCTTTTATTTAAAATGCATCTCTAGGTTATTTGTGGGGCTTGCCTGGTATTTTTACATGAGTAGAATGTGTGCTTTTATTTAAAATGCATCTCTGGGTTATTTGAGGGGCATAGGAATTCGTTCATTTTTTTCCCTTCAAAATATAGTCTGGCCCCCCACAAGGTCTGAGGGACAGTAGACCGGCCCCCTGCTGAAAAAGTTTGCTAGCCCCTGTTTTAAATGTTTATTGTTTTGTTATGTTTTTATATAATGGAGGTTGCCCAGAGTGGCTGGGGCAACCCAATCAGATGGGCAGGGTATTATTATTATTATTATTATTATTATTATTATGGAATAGGATATACCTATTTTCATTGGAGAAATGTTAGAGGATGTGTTTTTATCACAAATAGTTTGTTTCTTGAAGGAAGCAATCTATGTAAGCATATTGCATTCGCCTCAGTCCTGTTTCCGATCTCACGTTCGAGAAGGCTGGAGCTGCAGCACAGATTATTCCAGAAAGTTCTGACAGATTTTCAGGTGCTCCCCACCCTCCTGTCAGCTGCAGGGGCCTAGGCGTCCTCACTCAATTCGTTTCTGATTCAAATTGTCTCCAGTGTCAGCCTTCCATCTAAAACACTGTTTCTATTCATAAACATTCATCTTATGGCAATCTCTTTTCCTAAAATAAACTGCTGTGGGTCATGTGTCGGCGTTTTTAATCTCCGGAGCTAGAATTCTGAACGTAGCTTTGCAAAGCAGACGTTGTTAAGGGTACATGCAGTTATAAAATACCTCAAACAGCAGTGTACTGACTTACCGCTGAGGAAATTCACAAATGAATAAAGTAAGATGGATTATGTATGTTTCACCCTGCAGTTTCCTCACGTCCTTTTAACGACTTGTACGCAAATGATTATTGCATCTCGACTTTAAGATCATGTATCACATGAAACCTCAAACAACAAAGAGTCTTATGGCACCTTTAGAGATCAAGGCTTGCAGCCAGCTAAGTCCTACACAGAGTAGAACCATCAATATTAAAGGAATTCTTCCTGTTTGTTAATTTTAGTCTATCTAGCCTGAGGCTACGGTGTTAACAAATGAATGGGACTCTAGTCTTTAAAATGCCACAATATTCTTTGATGCTTTTGCTGCAGTGGCAAATGAGCTCAGATAGAAGGACTATTTTGGATTTATTTGAATGGATGATTTACCATCCTATTTATTTTATATCTTAAACGTATATCTGTGAAATGGATCTTGCACAAATGAACTAAGGCACAAATGTTAGAAGAGAAAACTGAAATATTGTTTGTGTACCTGTACAATGAAGTTGTTACTCTGGTCTTTAGCTCCCTCTAGTGAAAATATGGGTGGTTTTTTGTTTGGTTTTTTTGCACAAAAGAAAGGTAAGAATGATCTTTCTGAGGCCTTGTTTACAGTACTTAAGTTCAGTAGCTCACATGAATTGCACTGAGGCAGGCCTAAATGCCAATGTTTGTTTCTTATTAAATTTATATCTCACCACCCTTACCTCAAATTCTGTCACGCTGAAAAATGGCTTGGAGCAACATGACCCAAACAATCGCTTTCCCTTCATATGAATACCCAAACTTTACGATTCTCCTCAGAGGCCATACTTCAAATGTCCCTGATTAGAGAACCTTTTCAGTGGTAGCTCCCTCACTGTTGGGCTAATCTCATCCAACAGTTTTTTTCTCACCTTCCTAGGGGACCTTTTTAAGCTTTCTAAATAAATTGTGCTCTTTTTGCTGATCAGAAGGTCGGCGGTTCGAATCCCCACGATGGAGTGAGCTCCCATTGCTTGGTCCCTGCTCCTGCCAACCTAGCAGTTCAAAAGCACGTCAAAGTGCAAGTAGATAAATAGGTACCGCTCCAGCGGAAAGGTAAACGGCGTTTCCTTGCACTGCTCTGGTTCGCCAGAAGCGGCTTAGTCATGCTGGCCACATGACCTGGAAGCTGTATGCCGGCTCTCTCGGCCAGTAAAGCGAGATGAGCGCCGCAACCCCAGAGTCGGCCACGACTGGACCTAATGGTCAGGGTTCCCTTTACCTTTACCTTTAACCTCATCTCTTAATCTTAACCATCGCGACACTGCCCCTAATAACCGCCAGCACTCATGAAAACCACAACGCAGAGAATCAAAACCCTCCACCAGTCAGAACATGCCAGCAGAGACTCAAATAATTAATACCAGTAGAATGCTTAAATTACATTAAAACGGTGTTAAAATGGCATTTTAAAGCCTGGGAGAATAAAGGCCTCACACAAATGTGGGCATCTTTTTGAGGCAAGCATTCCACAGCTAGATGCTGGAGGTCATTTTCCTTGTTGCAGATTTTATCATGAGGAGGCACATAGAGCAGGGCCCCTGTAAGTGATTGTAGGGCTCAGGTATGTATTTATGGGAAGAGACAATCCTTTAGCTGTTGAGGCCCCAATCTGTACAGGACTTTTTAGTTCAAAACCAATACAGTGGTACCTTGGTTTACGAACTTAATCCATACCAGAAGTCCGTTCTTAAACCAAAGTGTGCTTTCCCATAGCAGCGGGGGACCCAGTTTATAAATGGAGCACACTCGACAGGAAGCGGAACAGTGTTCTGCTTCTAAGGCAAAGTTCACAAACCAAAACACCTACTTCCGGGTTTACAGCATTCTTAATCCATGTTGTTCATTAACCAAGCTGTTCTTAAACCAAGGTACCACTGTAATTTGGATTGGGCCCAGAAATGTATCAGGAGCCAACGAAGGCTCCAAAGAGGCAGTGGAATATGTCCGTACCACATAATGTTCATATCACATAAGCCAAATGCTACCAAAAAAGGAGAGGTGAGGTCTCTATAACTATCCTGACAGATCTTCCAGAGAGAGCCTAACACACTTCTCAGCCTATATAAGGCTTCATTGGGCTCAAACTCATTGCTGAGGAAACATCTCAGGTGGCTTCCTCAGCAGGGCCAAGTGGAGTTGTCCATGGTCCTGAACGCTTTCTGCCTGACATGGACTTTGATTTCTTTTTGTTTCCTCAGCAAACCTTATACTCCCATAGAACTTCCCCCAATGGCTATGACAACATTGTCTCATACTGAATGTAAAAAAACTATGGGGGGAAAAGACTCTTATGAATTGAAAGGGGAGACGTTGTATGTACTTTTCCTTGTTTATTTGTTTGTTCTGCTTCCAAGGCAAAGTTCACAAACCAATATGTTTTGTATTACGGGGGAAAAAAATCTTTTAATAAAAACTAATTTAAAAAAGAAATAAAGACCAGGACCTGGTATAAGGTCACTTCCTGTGTTCCTACTATACTAGTGTGAGGAAACTTGCAGAAGTTTATATTCAGGTTGCAGATAAAGTAAAAACGAATCCTAATGTAATGAATCCAGTAGACTGAAAAGCCACTAATAAAACACTTTTAAAAAGTGTTGGGAGTGTGCTCGTGGACATGAATGAAGCTGTGGAAGAGCAAATCCTTATAATTATTTGCAGTCGGCCATAAAATTGTCAATGTGTAGCTTTCGTTGCTAACTCAGAATGATAGCTCTCGTTTGGATCACGCAGCATGTATGAAATAAGGCTTGAACAAAGTCATTATAAATCCTCTTTTTCTTCCCTGAGCGGGATTGCAACTGACAAGAAAGTTGCTCTTGGAGAATTTCAAGTAGACAGCTGAGCCCAACAAGCACCGTATGTTCGCTTGCCTTTTAAATTACAATTTAAACTGACATTAAAGGTCTTCACCGGCTGATAATTCCACTCCACCCCACATGCGAGGTCCAATTACACCGAACTTTCTCACCTGTGGTAGATTTATCTCCCTTTGCGGAATCTCTTGACTCCGAATTACCAAAGAACGGGCTTGTCACTTGCAAACAAGTTATCATATTTCTTCAGGGGGAAATATGATTTTTTTGCACACATGACCTTTCCAGATCAGGTGGTATTTTGCGAAGTTTGTTCTCAGCATTGGGCATGAGACTGATGCCCCTGCAGAGGTTGTTGGGACTCATAGAATCATAGAATCATAGAGTTGGAATAGACCACAAGGGCCATCGAGTCCAACTCCCTGCCAAGCAGGAAACCCCCATCAGAGCACTCCTGACATATGGTTGTCAAGCCTCTGCTTAAAGACCTCCAAAGAAGAAGACTCCACCACACTCCTTGGCAGCAAATTCCACTGTCGAACAGCTCTTACTGTCAGGAAGTTCTTCCTAATGTTTAGGTGGAATCTTCTTTCCTGTAGTTTGGATCCATTGCTCCGTGTCCGCTTCTCTGGAGCAGCAGAAAACAACCTTTCTCCCTCCTCTATGTGACATCCTTTTATATATTTGAACATGGCTATCATATCACCCCTTAACCTCCTCTTCTCCAGGCTAAACATGCCCAGCTCCCTTAGCCGTTCCTCATAAGGCATCGTTTCCAGGCCTTTGACCATTTTGGTTGCCCTCCTCTGGACACGTTCCAGTTTGTCAGTGTCCTTCTTGAACTGTGGTGCCCAGAACTGGACACAGTACTCCAGGTGAGGTCTGACCAGAGCAGAATACAGTGGCGCTATTACTTCCCTTGATCTAGATGCTATACTCCTATTGATGCAGCCCAGAATTGCATTGGCTTTTTTAGCTGCCGCATCACACTGTTGGCTCATGTGAAGTTTGTGGTCAACCAAGACTCCTAGATCCTTTTCACATGTACTGCTCTCAAGCCAGGTGTCACCCATCTTGTATTTGTGCCTCTCATTTTTTTGCCCAAGTGCAATACTTTACATTTCTCCCTGTTAAAATTCATCTTGTTTGTTTTGGCCCAGTTCTCTAATCTGTCAAGGTCATTTTGAAGTGTGATCCTGTCCTCTGGGGTGTTAGCCACCCCTTCCAGTTTTGTGTCATCTGCAAATTTGATCAGGATGCCCTTGAGTCCATCATCCAAGTCGTTGATAAAGATGTTGAATAAGACCAGGCCCAAGACAGAACCCTGTGGCACCCCACTAGTCACTCTTCTGCAGGATGAAGAGGAACCATTGATGAGCACCCTTTGGGTTCGGTCAGTCAGCCAGTTACAAATCCACTGAGTGGTAGCATAGTCAAGACCGCATTTTACCAGCTTCTTTACAAGAATATCATGGGGCACCTTGTCGAATGCCTTGCTGAAATCAAGGTAGGCTATATCCACTGCGTTCTCTTCATCTACCAGGCTTGTAATTCTGTCAAAAAATGAGATCAGGTTAGTCTGACATGACTTATTTTTCAGAAATCCATGCTGACTATTGGTGATCACAGCATTCCTTTCTAGGTGCTCACAGACTGTTTGCTTAATGATCTGCTCCAGAATCTTCCCTGGTATTGATGTCAGACTGACTGGACGACTCCCATCACCTGTGACCATTGGGCCACGCTGCCTGGGGTGGATAGGAGTTGGAGTCCATCAGCAGCCAGAGGGTTCTCCATCCCTGTCCCTAATAGCACCTTACTTTAGTAAGCACCTTACTTTAGTTTTGAGGGATGTGGGTGGCGCTGTGGGTTAAACCACAGAGCCTAGGGCTTGCCGATCAGAAGGTCGGCAGTTCGAATCCCCGCGACAGGGTGAGCTCTCGTTGCTCGGTCCCTTCTCCTGCCAACCTAGCAGTTCGAAAGCACGTCAAAGTGCAAGAAGATAAATAGGTACCGCTCCAGCGGGAAGGTAAACGGTGTTTCCGTGCGCTGCTCTGGTTCGCCAGAAGCGGCTTAGTCATGCTGGCCACATGACCCGGAAGTTGTACGCCAGCTCCCTCAGCCAATAAAGCGAGATGAGCATCACAACCCCAGAGTCGGCCACGACTAGACCTAATGGTCAGGGGTCCCTTTACCTTTTAGTGCTACTTCTGATACCCAAGCCTTCCTTGGAGATATGAGCAGATACCTAGCACCCTGTTCCTTCATCCCAGGCACCCCCAACTTGCGGCCCTCCAGATGTTTTGGCCTACAACTCCCATGATCCCTAGCTAACAGGACCAGTGGTCAGGGATGATGGGAATTGTAGTTCGGAGGGCCGAAGGTTGGGGATGCCTGCTTTATCCTTTTGTGGTTCCTTTTCTGAATTCTAGTTTAACAAATGGAATTCCTAAAATCAATTCTGTGCAATTTGCCTTGGCCTTCTTGCTCCTCCAGGTCATCTTTGCCTTCCCTGTGAATTGCTAATGTGCATCTAAACCAAGGCAAGAAAGCAATCTGGATGTGCATTGTTTAACTCAGTGGTTCTCAACCTGTGGGTCCCCAGGTGTTGTTGGACTACAACTCCCATCATCCCTGAGCTCTGGCCTTGCTAGCTAGGGGTGATGGGAGTTGTAGTTCAACAACAACTGGGGACCCACAGGTTGAGAAAGGCTGGTTTAACTGGTGTATACCTGCAGCCCTAGTCATTGCTGAAGTTACACACTATAATAGGTTTCATAGAACTGTTTGAATGATCCCATCAGTGGTACTGCTTTATCAGTGCACTGGCAGTGAAGCCTTGTTTGTTTGTTCGTATATTTTATTTTTGGCCTCATATCCTGCCCATCATCTCAATATTGTCCCCACTCCAGGGCAGGTAGCAGGGGATAGAATACAAATATTTAAAAAAACCCAATTCCAATAACAGTGTAATTAGCTAGTTCGCAGTATAACTGTCAAGGAATGCAGTCTTAAACAGCCTGTACTAAAAGACATGTCTTCAGCTGGTTCCTAAAACAGCGTCATCTTGGCATCAGCTAACATGTTATGCAATAAATGTGCACAATGTGTTACTGTACTCGCTTGGCCACATTGTGCTGCAAGCTGTATGCATTTGTGCAGGGGATTACATAGAATCACAGAATTGTCGAATTGGAAGGAACCTCAAGGATCATCTAGTCCAGGCATAGCCAACCTTCACCCTCCAGATCTTTTGGACTACAATTCCCATCATCCCTGACCACTGGTCCTCTTAGCTAGGGATGATGGGAGTTGTAGTCCCAAAACATCTGGAGGGCTGAGTTTGAGGAAGCCTGGTGTATACATATTATCAGGAGGTCCATTCTGCAAATTTTAGGAACCAGGCCTTCAGTGTGGTGAATCTCTTTTGACTTCCCAGCACCTGAGTGCAAGACAGGAATTCTCTGCTGACTTTTTGTGCTTACTGAGGACCTTCCTCTTCCAAGGAACCTTCTAAGTTATCTTTCTGTATTGGAATGGTGTTTCTATTGTTTTATTACTTGTTTGCTGCCCTTGGGCTCCTTTAGAAGGTAGGGAAGGAAGGGTCATAAATAGGCATGCCATATGTCAGGAAATTTCCTGACATGTCCTGGTTTTTGGGTGTCGGGGTGAATTTTGATGGACTGGCAAAATGTCAGGGAGTGCAAACAGCTCAAAAAGCTTAAAATCACTACTTTTGGGTTTCCCCAAATTAGCTCTACAATTTTGGGGTCTTCCTCAAAAAAAAAAAAAAAAAAAAGGCTGAATAATTTTTTGGGTGCCAGGAATTTTTACTTTTTGGAAGTATGGCAACCTTAGTAATAAATTCAATGCATAAGTGAATGAATGAGCGGATCATATTGTTGTTAGCTTCAGCCTTGCTTTGCTGTCTTTCTCTAGGATCCGAATTGCCGGAATCAGGGGCATCCAGGGTGTGGTTCGCAAGACTGTTAATGACGAGCTGCAGGCAACCATATGGGAGCCTCAGAACATGGACAAGATAGTGCCCTCCCTGCTGTTCAATATGCACAAGATTGAAGATGTTGACAGGTGTGTAAGTGCATGCTCATTAAATCCTATTTAATTTATTTGAAAAATAAAAATACAAATGTATATACCACCAAATATCATGGTGGCAGGCCCGGATTTAGGTTTGATGAGGCCCTAAGCTACTGAAGGTAATGGGGCCCTTTATATATCCAGCCGTCAACAACAAATGGTTGCTGTTTTTTGTGTTGAATATATGATATATGGTAATTTATGGACTAAATAGATATCTAAAGCCATTTGCGCATGTTGCCATGCAACCAGTCCATGCAGAATGTAGGCACCCTATATATAGAAATGAGCAAACCAGTGATATTTTAGGGAGCAGGCTAGCAGGCAGAGCCCATTACTTACATCATAGGAGCCTCCGCAATACAAAACACCATTGCTGTATGTAGGTTTTATTTTATTTTTATCTTATATTTTGGAAAGGTACATCCAGGTTTTCTTTCCTTTAATTTTTTTTTTTGGGGGGGGCCCAAGAGAGTGGGGCCCTAAGCTATAGCTTGTTTAGCTTATACGTAAATCCGGCACTGCATGGTGGTGAACAACATAGGAGAAACAATAACAATTTCATTAATAATACAAGTGTGAAATTCTGCTCTGTGCTAGGCTTTTTATGGTAAGGACCTTTTGTAAAATGCTTTGTGAGCCCCCCAGCAGGGAAGCACCATAATGCAGTTCATTCCAGCCATCCTTCTGTAAGCGCTGATATCACGTAGGCGTGGTTTGGGGGAAAGGGCCTTGCAGGCAAAAATTGCACCTGTGCCAGAGGTTTTTCTCTATTGCTGATGGTGGGTTGTCCCAACCATCTAAGACAGGATTTCCCAAACTTGAAACTCCAGCTGCTGTTGGACTACAACGCCCATCATCCCTTGGACCGGTGGACTGACAGAAGCTACACTTTCCTCACAAGTATTCCTATGCAAATGTGTGGAGATTTAATTAGCTGATTGATTACAATTCAGGCAGTGGATCAACTAAGGCTTTCAAAATTGGTAATAAAAACAGAAATGCGTGAGTTAAATTTTAACTCAGCCGCTTTGAAATCTTTGTTTGGACATTGAGAATACTCCACCCGAAAAGGCTAATTTCACACCATCGACCCTCTGGATGCACGTATAATAAAGAGCTTGAAAACAGTGTTTATGGATTGTTGAACTGTTGGCCTCATACGGTGCATGCAATAAGTTTCTTGTCTCATTTTGCTTTTGGATATTATGACTCTTTGCATATGGAGGCATTGCAGAGAGAAGCATCTTGAAGAGTGGGAGGAATAAGCAGATGGTGCAGGCAGATGGTCGTATGTAGGAGAAAATAGTATCTGCAGCTCCACAGCGGAGGGATGGAAACACTTTCTCCACTTCAGGAAGAAGAAAACTTTAGGGTTGTTTTCTTTCTTTCTTTTGGCAGCGATGTGACGCTGTGTGTCTTCTTCAAAAAACAGCCACTCACAACAGTGGATGCCCTGGTTTGATGAATTGCATTAATCATAATTAAGCATTGTGGCAATCACACAGGGTCCCCGTACGTTTCACCGTCTATTGATCCCTGTGCCACCACTTTATTTCTCGCTGCCACCACCCAGGCCCTACCTGGTACAATACTGAGTCCAGTCAGGGTAAAATTGGAACATAAACTTCTGTTTATTTATTGCAGTTTAACAAGTGTGCGGTTTCATTAACGGTATTGGTCAATTACAATCATGGAGTGCCTATCCAGACCTATAACTTCCGCTACCTGCTCTCACTCACTAAACCACCTCTCAGATATTTACTTGTCTTCCTAGCTCCTAACTGTTCCTGACTCAGCTTATTTTGCTACACTAACTCACCCTACCCACAGACTCTAACCCAATTCACTCCTACTCCAACCAACCACCCAACTCCCAATGAACTCCCCCCTTCACCCCTCCCAGAGCTGGTTTTATAGTCCCTCTGACTCCACCCCCCTGGGTTCTGATTGGGTAACCTGTTTAACTATTTCACCTCCAGCACTCTCATATGTTAACTTCACAAGCATATCATGGAATCACAGAATTGTAAAGTTGGCAGGGACTCCTTCTTCTAGGCCATACCGGTCCAGCCTGCACAACAGTGTTGGAAGCTGTGTGTGACATGTACCTCTCGAGTTTGTGTTTGTGTGTCCATTCTTGGTTGATGACTTGGAAAGATGACTTCGTTGGGCACAACCATGCATGCATACGCGTGAATTTAAAATAACTTAGAGGGCATATGGTTTTGTTTCAGTCGGATCTGCCCCTCTTCGTCAGCCTCGGGAGGGGAAAAAGAGGAAAACCCCTCGGCGCTGTCTGAGAATTGTTTCAGGGAACTGCTCGGCCGAGCAACATACGGCAACATGAACCATGCTGTCAGGCCGGTTTTCGCGTGAGTAGGAGATCTGTTTGTGTATGTGTGTGTAAAAAAGAAAGAAAAAGAAATGCATCTGAAGTGTCACATTTGGGACTGCACAAAAAGAAGCTGATGTGCAGAAACTTCTGGGTCACAGCTGTTCTCTTGGGGAACACTGAGGGTAGACCATTCCCCCCCAAAAAAAACAAAATAAAGAAGTTCAGTTGTCCTCTTGAATCAGAGCCAGAAGCCCACACCCAGTCATGTGAGTAGCTGCCCCAGTTTGGGATGCGGGAGAAATTCCAAGTACCGTATTTTTCGCTCTATAGGACGCACTTTTTCCCCTCCAAAAATTAAGGGGAAATGTGTGTGCGTCCTATGGAGCGAATGCAGGCTCCTTGGCTTCAGCGATAGCAACGCGAAGCCTCTGAAGCGCAGAGGGAGCGCTCCCTCCACGCTCCAGAGGCATCACATTGCTTTCGCTGAAGCCTAGAGAGCAAAAGGGGTTGGTGCGCACCGACCCATCTTGCTCTCCAGGCTTCAGGGATAGCCACCTGAAGCCTTCAGAGCACAGCGCGAGTTCCCGCTGCAAGACTCCCCTGGCTTCAGCAAAAGGAACCCGAAGCCTGCAGAGCGCAGCGGGAACTCGCGCTGTGCTCCGAAGGCTTCAGCGATCTTTGAGGCTGGTAGAGGGGGAAAGCAGCGCTCCCCCCCCGCCCGCCCCAAAGAGCAGGTTGAAAGGAACCCAAAGCCCCCGGAGTGCAGCGGGAACTCCCGCTGCCCTCCTGAGGCTTCGGGTTGCCTTCACTGAAGCCTGGAGAGCGAGAGGGGTCAGTGCGTGCCGACCCCTCTCGCTCTCCAGGCTTCCAAGGTAGCCGCCTGAAGCCTCCAAAGCGCAGCGGGAACTCCTGCTGCACTCCGGAGGCTTCGGGTTGCCTTCACTGAAGGCAACTGAGCGCACCTTGAACGCACTGAACGCACCTTGTTTTAGATGGGGAAAACAAGAAAAAAAATTCTCCCCCTCTCTGCGCAGCGCCCTTCAGCGAAGCGGGAGGAGAAATGGAAGGGGCTCCGTTTCTCCTGCCACTTTGCTGAAGGGGCGCTGAGCAGAGAGGGGGAGAATTTTTTTTCTTGTTCTCCCCCTCTAAAACAAGGTGCGTCCTATGGTCAGGTGCGTCCGATAGAGCGAAAAATACGGTACTTTGTATTTCAATGTTTGTCTATTCAAATTGCGCTTCTTGAAAATAATATGTGAACTTAACCACATCAGCCTTTCTAAACGTGCTCTCCTGCAAATTCTGCAATGCCGTTCTCCAACCAAATTATGCAACTATAAAAATACATAATGACAGAGAACGACTTGCCAAAAAGTGTAACATATTAACGTAATGATTTCAAAAATGGGTACGTTAGGCAGAATTGCAAACAAAACCTGCGTATTAGGAGAAATATGCACGGTGATGCTTTCGATTTTTTTATGAGGCCTTAAAAGAATAAAGCAAACTGATGCAAAAATGTAGAGAAGTGAATTGAAGATTAGAAAAGCGAGAAATTGTCTGAAATTGGCATATGCATTGATCCACAGTCGCAGCACAGTGGTTTGTAGGACTCGGTCATAAGATGTGTTCACTGCTGTCATATAATTGCTCACATTTAGGAATAACTTGATAATGTTTAGGTCCCATTTGCTCTGAGCACAATGCAAAACAATGTTTGGATTAGGAGTAGTTTGGTTTAATTTAATTTATTATATTATACTTTATCTTCTTAGACATTTAGACCACCACAGACTGTGGGACCCCAACGAATTTGCTGTCGCCATTTTCAAAATCATCATGTACTCAATACAGGTAAGGTTTATTTCTCTAACTCTGTCATTTGAAGCAAAACCCAAGGAGGCAGATGTTCTTTGATGACAATCACTCATTGTTTAAATAACAGAAGGCCCCAAAACGCTACCAAATCCCTTCTCCTTCTGAGAAAATGTCAGACACTTACACATTAACTTGGTGCTCCAGAGATAGTTGTTACGTTCCCCCCCCCCCCCGATCTGAAACATTTGGCTCCCAAGAAAGGCAGCTGTGTTCATCTTCCTAAGCAGCAAATTGTCTTTTAAACAGATACTTGACATCTGTTTTGAAATCTCTTTTAGACACTTGACTTTCTTCTCCAACCCGAATCCCCAGGTGTTTAAGTAAAATTTTTGCATAGTTGTACAATGCGTGAGCAACTGGAATAATAGAATAATAGAACTGTTGAGTTGGAAAGGACCCCCAAAAGTCGTCTATAATAATAATTTATTATTTGTACCCTGCCCATCTGGCTGGGTTTCCCCAGCCACTCTGGGTGGCTTCCAACAAAGATTAAAAATACATTAAAATGTCACACATTAAAAACTTCCCTGAAAAGGGCTGCCTTCAGATGTCTTCTAAAAGTCTGGTAGTTCTTCTCTTTGACATCGGGTGGGAGGGCGTTCCACAGGGTGGGTGCCACTACCGAGAAGGCCCTCTGCCTGGTTCCCTGTAGTTTTGCTTCTCGCAGTGAGGGAACCGCCAGAAGGCCCTCAGCACTGGACCTCAGCGTCCGGGCAGAACGATGAGGGTAGAGACGCTCCTTCAGGTATACTGGGCCGAGGCCGTTTAGTCCAGCCCCCTGCAATGCAGGAATCTCAACATACAACCAGT